>NC_090320.1:13851775-14451775 GCF_040869045.1 Eurosta solidaginis | reverse complement strand
TATCAATTGTATCTTAGTTCTACATTTCATTGCTCGAGTTTCAATGACTATAACTGAGGCAGCATTATGGTCGGATTATTATCAATTAAGCTATTAGTATGTGTCTGCATATCACGATCAACTTTAAGTGTATGTGGGCATGCATATGTAAGCACAGGAAAAAATATAGCGTGCTCAAACATTTAACGGTACATTTAGTCATGCAAAGATAATACCACACAAACGAACTGATTAATTTGATTTTGCCATAAGCAAAAACGTTCAGTGATACTGCGATATCATAAATCCACGTTAGTAGGTGAAGTTAACTTCGTCATGCACTCATACATATACAATGTTTCGAATGCATACACACAGAGTCTGCCAAATGTAACAGAATACGCAATAAAAAATATATATATATATATATTTAAAATTTTTTAATAGAAACTAAGGAATATTTTCACCAGTGCAGAAAAAAACTTCCCTATAACGAACCAACGTTTTGCTAAGAATCTTTGCTTCTTCAGGGGTAAAAATTTCTTGTTGAAGCTAAGGCACTTCGCGAAACGTTTGGTCTTTGGAGTGAAGTTTTTCATCCAGCACATTGGTCAAAAATTGGACTAAGAGGAATCAAAAAAGTGCAACATACATTTAGAGTGCTATTAATAATTAAGAAAAAATAATATGGGACTATTTGATCAGTGCCAAGCAGATTGGAGTAGAAACGACCTAAGGTCGATTTGGGGATACCGCTAGCAACCGTTCCTTTTTTTCTTTAAGTCTCTTTAATTCCCGCCCATATCATCAGCTTTAGCCCCCGACCCAGTGGATCCCACTAACGATCGGCAGCAAACTTATCCCGGAGCTCTCCTAAATATCAGTTATCTCTATACAGGTGCAAAAAAAAAGATCTCGCCCAGTGTACTGATAGTTGTTCTACAATGGAAAGCAAAAAGAATATGTATCTATAGAATTTGTAATTAAATCTCAGTACTGTTTTGCCCACCACGCTTAAAAATCACAGACTTGTAAGAGCGGTAGCAGGGCTGTATACGCTATATTCAATCAAAGCGCTGTCAATTTACAGCCATCTTACAATGCGCATTGAAAAGCATGTCATTCGGACAAATAATACACATACTAGCCGTTCTGTGATGGAAGCTTGCTCCTCCTACCACACCAGTTATCCTGGGTCCATGTTTCGGGCAAAAAAAATTTTTTTTTTAATTTTGGAAACAGCTTTTTAATTAGAAAAAAGTTTTTCTAAGTGGCGCCGCCCCTCGGAAGTGGTCCTTTCTCGTCAGTTTGTAGAAGAAATTATGAATAAAATTTTAAATTGATTTTGTGTCAGCCGTTACGGCCCTTGGTGAAGGCTATAGCCACAAACTTGCTTTATCAGACGTGGGTATTTGCAGTGTCTTGGCCGGACCACAGCTCAGGTATGATGCAGGTCAAGATTTAGTACGGAAACGTGGAAAAGTGATATTAGTATTAATTGAAAAAATCTTCCTTTTTAACATAAACATTGTAAAATAATAACAAATGTACATATATTTTTGATGATCTGGAACCGTCAGCGGGATAAGTCCTTACAACTCAATGTACGAAAACAAGTGAAGTGAAATAACATAATTTGTTAATACCGCTTGCCAGTCGAAATATTTTTTAATAAATAATTTACGTAAACGGTTCGACTGGCTCTTTTAACAAATATACAAGAAATGCGAGGGCGACCTTTTCGGAGTACTGTACTCAAAGGGAGTAATACGTGCCGCGTGTAGCTCTAACTCAACCTACTATGATCGATAAAAACTAGTGCCGCAGGCCACATCAATGATCAATGATCAAAAATTACAGCTGCATATGTACCAACTCTTCTATTCTAGGCAACCACCCTTTGGGCTATTTGAAGTGCGCTTCGTCAGCTTCCTATCGGTAGCAAGCGACAGCGGTAAGTTATTGTTTTATTATCGGCTTGTTATCGATATTATAATATATATTTTTTTATCATTGTGTTGTTAACGCCAAATTGTCGGCTTCACAACAAAGCGATTTCTATGGCAGATCGATTATTTTTCGATAAAAAATCGACAACTTTTCGATAAAAGATCGACTACATTTCGATATCAAAGTGATAAATCTTCGATTCCAAAGTTCTTACACTGCGATAACATATCTTTAACTTGTTGATAGCATGCTGACAGCTTTACAAATTGGTGGCACTCCAATTACAAATCGATAACTTTTCGATAAAAGATCGATAACGTTTCGATATCAAAGCGATATATTTTCGATTCCAAATTGCTCACACTCCGATAACATATCTTTAAATTTTTGATAGCATGCTGACAACTTTTCAAATTGGTGGCACTCTAGTAACAAATCGACAACTTTGTAGTAACACATCGATGGCTTTTCGATGAAAACCGTGTACTTTTTGATAACTTATCGGTAGCGTTTAAAGGCAGAAACTCTTCGATACCAAAATTGTAACACTCCGATAACTGACCTATAACTTTTCTATAAAAAATCGATAATATTTTGATAATAAATGATAAAGTATCGATAAATTTTTGGTAACAAATCGAAACGTTTTTATTTATTACGTCGATAAAAATATATAATCTTTATTACCGATAGCAAATTATAACGAATACCGATAACAAACCGATAACTCCCTGATAAGAAATGTATTAAATGCCGATATCCTATCGATAACGAACCGATAAGTCATCGTGAAAAAAAAACTTGAACATTTCGATAACAAATTGGTAACACGTCGTCCGGTTTTGGTTCCAGCTTGGATTTTGGCTTCTGATCTTTTGAACTGTCGAAGTGTTACATACTTTATCCTTTACACTTTTGAAGCACCATGTTTTTCCTATGTGTATTCATACATACATATATATGCAATGGTACTTCCGCTGTTGTGTTGTTGAATTGTTAAATGGCTATGACGGCCAACGAAATCACTTAACGCTGTCATTAATTCGTTACTTATGTATGCAGGTTCTATATCAATTAATATTTTTGCATATTAATGACGATCATAATTTTGTTTAATGGCGAAATAATATTTATTTGTTGTAATTATAAAAGCCAAATGGATTAAATTATAGTACCGAGTACTTTTGCAAAACTGGGATTCAAATGAGTGCATATATGCAGTTATGATATGATGTGATATCACATGCCTACATAATGATTACTTTGAATGATATACTTAAATTGTATATTTTAAAGTATTTACTATGAAATAAAGTCGTTGCAACATAAAAAGACTGAAGTTATGGAATACAAACAAAAAATTATATAATCGAAATAATCACAATTACACCACTTTCCTCCTGCGCATTGTTTGCGTCACGCTTGCAATGGATCTATGTTAAAGAGAGTAACGTGAGGGGTAAACAAGCATATATACTTATGTTAGAGCATGTTCTCAAAGCTGCCGAAACTAAGCAAGAAAAGCTGCGAAGACTAGCAAAGAACGGTCGTGGCAACATCTTTTCTATAGGCAACAAGTCTATAGAAGAGGACTGAAAAAATTCCGTTCAATAAACCCGGTGATGGACCAGGATAATATGCATGACACTGTAGACATTTTCATTACTACATCACCGTCTAAGGAGAATGGCAAGCAACGCAAGGAGAGTGCAACGAAGAGCCATTCCACGAAGAAAGCATTGCCCTGCGCTGCATTTAACTTTGATGGAATTGCCACCGAGGCAGATAATGTTGCAGCAAATGACTCCCATGAGCTCGTGCTCCTTACAGATATACAACATATGTCTCGAAACAAGTAAATTCCACAGGAAGCAGAAGTCAACGTTCTAGAAGGCTAGAATGTGATACGAACTATCCATTTTCCCTCTCTCTGTGTATGCTGGACACCGCAGGAAAATAATGGAGCGATGCCTCAATGACAGAGAGCACTTTCGTGGTCACTTTGGCAGACAACGTGGCTACTGTCATAAAAGACAAAACTGCGAGCTCTTACAGCTAAAAATAAACCACGTCATACGCAGCATAAATGAGTGGCAACAAAGTTATTATTCGGCCTAAAGGATATATTTGAAGAAAAGGCTAGACGCTCAACGTTCCGAACTGCCTATTTGGGGAAATGTATAAGAGTTACGCCACACCTTCTATGACAACGCAGACTTAACCTAAGAGGCAATGAGGGGTAGTGTCACCTATAACATGATCTGTAGAAGGATGGGAAATTGTCAGAAAATACCTGGACTAAATACTTCTGACTAAACAGCAAGATGCTTGCCTTGACGATTTGCATGAGAATAGGCATAGGGCTCATGTAGCGCACACCCAAGTTAATGCTCAATTCAATCTAAGATGTGGAATATTTTGTGAACCGTGGGAAGTTGATGTTGTTATTTTTGTAACCGCAAAAACACTCTCCCAAGATTAGGGGAGTAGAGATAAAGCATTATGTAGGATTTTGGTCGACTCCTACGACAAACATGTCTGCCGGGGCGCATTCTGGGCTGTTCTAATCTATTGGGAACTTAGTAGGTTAGATTTTAGTTGTTTCCCCTTAAAAAGTTATACACTCGAATAGTCTTGTTGTGGGGGTTACAACACCCGATCAATGCATAAAGCACTTTCGCCGTCCACAGTATCAATTACGGTTTGAGTTATGTATTGTAACGAATTTACTAGCAAATCCTCTTATTTACAATCCTCTGCTAAGTTCGAATCACTAAACTGTTGAATAAATAACTCCAATTTGTAATAATGCAAAATGGCCTTTATTAAAGTACTTCACAATAACACTCAAACTGTGCCACGAATAGCTTGCTTAATAACCAAACTGATTGATAATTCAAATGAAACTCTACTATTCAAAATAATACTGCTCTTGCTCGCTAGATAGCGTCTTAGTTGAAACTGCTTGACAACTCAAATCAAACTGAATTCCAGTGCCTCTACAATTGTCGCCTTTTATACTCTTTGATTTCAACCTTCGCATCTTCTAGGCGCTTCCAGAATCTACTAGTCCAGCAGCTCTCAAACTTCTCAGCTGTAACTACAATTGCACCATTTTATAGTTTTTCTCATTGCATACTTGTAGGAGTATCTCAGATATATGCATGTATTTGTGCATTGACTCTCCGCTGCTCGTATACGTACATGGTACATATGTGTAGACGCAATTATTGTTTCGTTTATGTAGATTCATAATGATTGAATTATTGATGTGCATTCACGTCACTGCTTAGCATCGGATTAGAGACGATAACATCGCTCAGTGCTGCTAACATTCGTTACAGTATTAAGTTTCGGGTTCATATAATTTCTGTTGACTGTGTTCGGTACGATTCCTGTTTCAATTTCGTTTTAGATTCTGATGCATATTTTGGCTACGATTTCGGTTCGGGTTTCTGTTTTGAGTTTCATAAGGGTCTTTGTTTTGACTAAGGCTCCGGTTTCGCTTCCGCTATCTGTTGCGGTTAAGCTCTGGTTCCGGTATTAGTTTTATAGTTCAGGATCCAGTTTCGGTATCAATTCCAGTTAAGATTCCGCTTTCGGTTTCGGTATCAGTACCAATTTAAGATCCATTCCGAACGAAAACTACTTCCGCAATTGAAATAGGAGCAACAGCAAGGCTTTTTGCTCATATTTTAGTTGCGGTAAGTATTTATTTTGGCTCCCGTTTTTGTAGCGGTAGTTATTCGTTTAGGTTTCAGCCTGGTTTTTGGCTCGTGTTTCAGGCTTCGGCTTTGGCTGCTGTTTCAGTAGCGTTAATTATGTGTGTTCGCTGCGGTTTAGATTTCGTCTCCTATTTCAGCAGCGATAAGTAACTGTGTTGGCTCCTTTCGGGGTTAGCTTCTCTTTTAGTTGCGATTATTATCTGTTTTTGCTCCGGTTCTGTTTTTGTTCTTCTTTCAGTAGCATTAAACATCTGGTTTAGCTCCAGCTTCGGTTTTGGATCCTTTTTTTTTATTAGCAGCAAGTAATTATTTTCGATATGGTCTCGGTTGTAGCTTCTATTTCAGCAAAAAGTATTAGTTTTTTATCGGTTTTAGCTTCTGTATCGGTACTGATTTCAGATTCGGTTTCAGTTTCTATGACGACTCCAAGCTCCGTTTTAGACGCTGTTGGTACAAAACAAGCAGTCCCATCTCGCCCGAAAAATTAAAGAGGATTACGATGCAAATTGGAAGAGAAGCTCGGCCTAAAATCTCTTCTGAGGTTATCGCGCCTATATGTTTTTTTTTTTCTTTATTTGAGTTCGCTTAGAGTTTTGTTTACGGTTCTATTTTCTGGTCCAGTTTTGGTTTTTGTCTCAGTTCAGTCCTCCGTTTCACATTTGTCTGGCCTCAATTTCTTATATGATTTTTAGAGCATGCTTCTTGTCTCCTCACAGGGAAGATATCAGATATTTCTACAAGTGCAGATCGACTTGAAGGCTCTGAGTGCACAAAATCTTCCAGTGTTTCTGCTGTGAAAAGGAAAAGTGGTTTCGGAGCAGATTGCATTATCCTTTTGAATCTCTTAAAGTCTAGGCCTTGTATCAAGTCCTGTACATCCTAACTCTATTGACGGACATAATAACACCGCAAAAGGATCATTTCTTAAGTTGCAAGCATGCATATTTCGAAAGGAAATTATCATAGAAATCTTCTGGATTTTTACGGTTTCAGAGGAGTTCTAAATTAGAACAAAAAACCAAAAAATTAGATTTTAGCAAAGCCATCTGCATTCTTCACACCTTTCATGACATAAATCTACTAAAATTCAATTTGGAAAATGACAGTTGACTTCTACCAAAGTTACAATACAAATAAATGATCCCAAAGTGCTAGTAAACAAGTATATTTCACATTAGACACAAATATATGTAAAGCAACACGCATACATCCATACTACTTATGCGTTTGTATATGTGAGTCTGTTATTGTATGTGTGGACAAATATGCCCTCCTTTACATCATCTTATTCGTATTCTCATTCACGAACTCAAAATAGCTGTCATGCAATTTCAATACAATTCAATTCACTGCAAACTCCTATTTTCCCCTCTATGTAAATTTTATAGATATACAATACAATTCGTCCCATCGACTAACTATTTGTGCCCAATCTGCCAATTGTTGGACCCAATCATATTGATATGCAGTTCATGTAAATTGCTAATGTTAACATGTAAAAATATACAAAAGTAATACAAATTGTTGCATGCAATTGCTATTCAATAGCGACCCTGATATAACCATAATATAATAGTTGTAACAATAGAAAAATTGGTATGTGTAATGGAAATTGAAAATAACTGATAGATATTCGTGATATTGCAAATGAAATTTTTTCGGTTTCCTAACAAACTAAAAAGAAATTCGTGGAAGTAAATACAATGTGTTATTTTAGGCGCAATTTATTCTGCTCAATATGAGTATGGAAAATGTAATGTTTTTAATTTTCTATTGAACGACAAGGTAAAGTTTCTAAATCGTCGAAATGTTGAAAATTGTTATTGCTGAAGCGGAGCGTCATAAATACTCTAAAAACGATAACAAATACGCCTAAAAGTCTGCAACCTGAAGTACTATGAGCGCTCAATTTTATTAGTATTTGTACTAAATATTCCAACATTGTCTACTTTGAGGCGTATATTAAAAATGTTTCAATATCAGTTACAAATTGAATAATCTTCGAAAAAATTAAGCCAATATTAAAACGCTCCACTCGATAAATCGCTAAAGCTTTGTCAGAATAATCCAAAGGCATCGAACTTTCAGTATCTTGTTATAATAATAATGGGAATAGTGATTATTTCATACTTTAAGGAGGATTAAAAATTGTTAGGAATAGGCTAACGAACTTAAGTAGTCAGATAATACTTAGATAATAAATAGATGTCTAGATTTTAAAGGCAACTAAGCAACTGCACAACTAACATAGCTGAGATTATCCAAAATATCCAGTAGCACTTCACAAAACCCTACTGAGGCATGCCCTAATAATACTTCAATTACCACTGAGGGATGGGTCTTGATGAAACCTAATAGTTTCGCTGGCTAGAGATATCTAACACCTAGCAAGAGATGGTATCAATCTTAGCCGATCCGTAGCTCACTTTTCCAAAATATTGGCATGCACCCCCCGCTGTTGTTGCTGCTGTTGTATTAACGATAAAGACACACCCCGAAGGCTTTGGGGAGTGTTATCGATGTTGATGGTCGTTTGCGTTACGTTCCGGTAACAAAGCAGCATTAAGGTACTAGCCCGACCATCTCGGGAACGATTTATATGACCATATTAAACCTCCTAGGCCATTCCGCCCTCCCCATCCCCTAGTTCCATGAGGAAGTTGGGGTCGCCAGAGCCTCGGCTGTTAATGAAACAGCATTCGCCGCGGGTATATGAGGTTGACAATTGGGTTGGAGAAGCTATATATTGTGCTGCCAATCCCTTGAAAGGGTTACGCTACATAACCCCTTGAATCGATTTGGTATTTTAGTCTCCTCTTACGACAGGCATACCTACCGCGGGTATATTCTAATCCCCCTAACCCGCTGTGGGGATACACCCTCAGCACGTACCTCGTAACACCCCCCCCCCCCCCACCCCCTCGTAACTATTACCGGCTTAGAGAAGCACAAGTAAATTTCCATTGAACTCGTAAGGTCCTAGCACTTTGATATTTATTATAGGATTGAGCCATGCTACCACGACCGAGTTCAAGTGCTCATTAGGAAGTTCAACTGCACAATTTTCGAGCCACGCGATTTTATATGGGCCACCGTGGTGTGATGGTAGCGTGCTCCGCCTACCACACCGTATGCCCTGGGTTCGCACCCCGGGCAAAGCAACATCAAAATTTTATAAATAAAGATTTTAAATTAGAAGAACATTTTTCTAAGCGGGGTCGCCCCTCGGCAGTGTTTGGCAAGCGCTCCGGGTGTATTTCTGCCATGAAAAGCTCTCAGTGAAAACTCATCTGCCTTGCAGATGCCGTTCGGAGTCGGCATAAAACATGTAGGTCCGGTCCGGCCAATTTGTAGGGAAAATCAAGAGGAGCACGACGCAAATTGGAAGAGAAGCTCGGCCTTAGATCTCTTCGGAGGTTATCGCGCCTTACATTTATTTTTATTAACTTTCCTAGTAGGTGCTAAAGTGCTCAACATATGACTCACTGGATTGCAGTTCCCACCAAACCCAGCGGTGTCTCTGGTTTGAAGATACCGCAGAGTTCGGGCAGTCTAAGTTTCTGGCTGAGTAACGTAATTCCATCTTCCTTCGCATCCAGCTGGACTCCATTTGAAAACAAATTTGCCTGGCTCCTGCTTAATATGAGTTCCGTAATAAACTAATCCCTCGAAGGTATGGGAGTCCCCTTTTATTCAGCTTCTGTCAAGTTACCTAAGTTTTTTCGATAGTGTAAGCGATACACCATGATTAATTGGTATGTAGGTCTTATATATTTTGTGCTTTCTTGGGATTTACAGGTGGTTTGATGGATTCAGATAACCTTATCAACATACGCAGATATCCTTGCAAAATACTCTGGAAGATGCCTGAAAATTTTTTCTGACGGGGATATCCAGGTGGTCAGTATAAGTCATCACGTGGCAAGCACGTATTTTTTATTAAGTTCTTTAAAGACAATAACCCAATGGAGGTGTTGTACCTACTTCTCCGGTTGTGGTGAACTTCTTGTCTTTCTCCCCCCCCCCCCCTTTCTTCCTCGCCGTGACAGTTTTACCGCCGTCATAGGAAAATGAAAGCTGTACACATTCCACTTCCATTTCCTCTAAAGCTTTGCCGAGAGCAGTAGGCAGGACATTATTAAAAGTTCCCTCCGATATAAAGAAAACGGCTTCGTAGACTTTTACACAAGGCATGCTGCGATGTCGATAACTGTTTCTATCCTGTACCTATAGAGCGATCAATGTTTTTAAAGGGAAAGATGCTCCCAGGACTGAAAAATTTAAAAACTCAGAAAAAGCCGTTAACTCGCAGAGAAATAACTTCCAAACCTCCAGATACACCAACTCTATCCGGTGAGCAAAATATGTCCATGCAAATTGTTCATCCGGTTCACTAGAAACCTTAGCCTTGCTACCAACAATTACAAAACCCAAGTACCCCATGGGTGTAAAATAATCGTTTTTTAATGTAACCAATTGAACGTAATTAGGCTTTCCCTAAGCAACAATCATCATTAGTACCGAAAACCACCAAAAAGTATGCAACATTATTCAAAAACTGTGTAATTACAACAACAAGGTTTTAATGCAATTCATCCCACGGATGTCATTTATATTTCCAGCAATAACACCAACATATAACATACATATTTATATTTTACCCACACCGAGCGCCCTCAAATATTCCAAATTGGCTCTCAAATCGAACTTAAGAAAACAAACGCCTGTCTGCGGGCATGTAAATTGTCTGTTTGAACATTTAACAAATATGTGTTATGTAAACGCGTTTATGAAACTCATGACTACACTGCAGGCATCCCTATTAGTTGCAAACTTACACGTTTTCTAAGCATAACTAGTCAACCAACTGATCTTTGATGTGTAAAGCTCATTATTCATATTATGAGGAATCCTCAACGTAAGCATTAAGTGTAAAGTGTAAACGTAGTCGCTATAAGTGGATGCTATATAGAGTATATATCTAGAATGTAAGTGCAGGCGTAATGTGGGGTATACTGTATGAAGTCTTACAGAATGTAAGCGAAAATGTGGTAACTAAAATGAGAAATAAAATAACGGAAAGTAAAATAAATTAAAATAAAATAAAAGAAAATACAATAATATAAAATAAATTAAAATAAAATAAAATAAAATAAAATATAATAATATAAAATAAATTAAAATAAAATAAAAGAAAATATAATAATATAAAATAAATTAAAATGAAATAAAATAAAATAAAATAAGATAAAATAAAATAAAACAAAATAAAATTAAAAAACTAAATTAAATGAGCTAATATAAATTAAAATAAAATAAAATAAAATAACTTTAAATTAAATTAAATTGAATAAAATTGAATAAAATAAAATAAAATAAAATAAAATATAATATAATATAATATAATATAATATAATATAATATAATATAATATAATATAATAAAATATAATATAATATATTATTATAAAATAAATTGAAGTAAAATAAAATAAAATAAAATAACATAAAATAAGGTAAGATAAGGTAAGATAAAATTAAATAAAATAAAACAAAATAACTTTAAATTAAATTAAATTGAATAAAACCAAATAAAATATAATAATATAAAATAAGTTTAAATCAAATATAATATAATAAAATAAAATAAAAAAAAAATAAAATAAAATAAAATAAAATAAGATAAGATAAAATAAAATAAAATGAAATTAAATACAACTAAATTAAATGAACTAATATAAAATAAAATAAAATAAAATAAAATAAAATAAATTAACTTTAAATTAAATTAAATAAAACTAAATTAAATTGAACTAATATAAAATAAAATAAAATAAAATAAAATAAAAAAGTAAAAATAAAATAAAAAAAATAGAATAAAATTAAATGAAATAAAAAAATGAAGACCTGTTTGATCCTAGTCAGGCCACTTTTGTATTTTTTCTGACTAGTTGAGTGTTTCACTGTATTAGGCTCATATCTTTTGAGGCGAGTGTTCGACTAATAAATATAACTTATATGTATGATTTTAATGTTTACGATTGATAGCGCTATGTCGAAAATTTGCTGCTTTGATGCCTCGCTGTTTTGTTAGCAAAGTAAAATGAAATTAAATGTCTGAGTGATTGGCAATTTCGTTCAACATATTCATATATACTTAGGCACATTTGTGTGTTTATGGCATAAACTTGTATTCATACAAAAATATTGTAACGAATTTAGTGCAATTCCTCTTATTTGCAACCTTAGATTCGCGGAATTTTAAGGGATTGGGGGTTTCTATGTTATAAGTGGCGCAAAGAACTGGCGAAACGTTCTACACACTTTTTCGTTTTAAACAAAAATTACATCTTCTCCAATAGTTTGACAGGAGAAAAGATGAGGCTTAAGCAGATAAGTTTTGTTTTGAAACAACTTCCAGGCATTTTTTTAAATGTCTCGAGCTAGGCTCAGTGAAAATAACCTTTTAAGAACCCCGGACAGCCACCTTAACCTGACCTAACCTAAGGGAATGAAAAATAAAACAAATTTCATATGTATTTAATTAGCGAGCTTTGCTCATATTGCTTTATACAACGGTTTTTGTTATTGATATTAGAGAAAAATTGTAAGTTTACAAACGGCGATGGTTACTAGAACATGTTTCTGAATTTCACTTCTTCATCAGCTAGATTTTCGGGAGCTGAGCATTGAACTCGAATCTCAATCCATTTGTAAACTTATAATTTTTCTCTAATATCAATAACAAAAAACAAATCTCGTTTTACTAATCTGATTTTCCTTCTGAAAATGTGTATGCAATGGCCCTTGTTTGAACTTAAAAAACGCATTTCAGATTCCACTTAGCTGTGTTCTAATAAGTTTATATAAATGAAGTGTTTGAAATTATATTTTATACCCTATTTATTTTACATTTTATTTAGAATTGTTTATTTAATTGATATACAAATTAATTATGCATACAATTTTATTTAGTAATTTTAAAAAATTATTTTCGAAATTTAATCAAATTTAAATTTATAATTCATGAACTAAATATTCCCTAATTATACAGCGTTACGATAAAATGCAGACTATTGCAATTGATTTTAATTTAAAACTCACAATTAGACATTAAATATGCATTTATTGATATGTATGCATTAGGGTGGGCCTAAAAAATTAATATTTTTCTTCTGGTTTACTGAAAGTATTGCTCAGTACATTTAAAAATATAGCCTATATAAGCAACTTTAGACTCTCTTTTTTAAATGTTTCGAGGTGCCTCATTGCGATATTGGATTTTCGTCTTATTTTGCGTTTTGCTACGGTGGTTGAAAAAGTAGATTTTTTAAATAAAACTTTGCGTGATCTATTTAATATCCTCCTTCCCTTGCGTATTGCGCGTATTTTGAGCAGATCTTTTCCGTGGTACAAAGGCAAAGTGGTGATCACTATAAAAGAACGCAAAAGGTTGTATAGAAATAGGAACTGGAACAATACAGTTATAGCCTGTGGCAGTTGAAATTTTTACAAAATAAAGCCAATGCTTTTAATAGGAAAGCTAAGTGGTGTACTGTGTGAAAGAATTAAATTCTATACTTAAATTCAAGGATTTTTGCTTGAAGCACCTAAGCATTATAAGTATGCAGAATACTGAGTGTTACACTGACCCTAATACTCTAAATGATTTTTTAGAGGCTTTTGTATAAGCCAGGATGGAGCAGTATCACACGGCTTATACACTGTAAAAGGGTTTCAATTTAGCGTGGCCCATTTCAAAGACATCTTCTCTTATGGGTATTAAACCCGAGGCTATTGGAGAGGACGGTATATCCCCGAAAGGTTTAGCAATTGCCTCAAAACTTCGTATTTCAAGCAGAGTCGAAATTCGCCACGATTGTTTTTGTGGCCAAAAATAACATCGCCTTAGAACCATATGACGTCAAGCCAATCAGCATTATACCGGGCTTAGCTGAAATGCTTTAATACTTGAAGGCAGCTTTATATATTCAGCCAAATGCGCTGATGTTTTCAGTCAAATCAGTATTTCGCCCTAAGCACAGCAGCCATAGTAGAAATACTTGATTCTACTAATAAATTTTGAATTAACTCTTCTTTGCCTCCTTCTTTTTTCTATGCATTTCAGCATGGCCTTCTATGTGAAAGGCTCAAGTGTTACTTTGGATTCAGTGTTAGTTCTGTTATGCTTATGACGAGCTACCTTACAGCGAGAACATAGAAATTCGTGTGCAAAGCTTATGCACATAGATCACTTGCTTGTTTTCTCTAGTTTACCCCAGAGCTCCGTACTTGGTTCTCTTCTCTTGTATTCTCTGTGTGTCAGTATGTTCATGTTCATGCTCATGACGATGATATTCAATTGTACTTGACTAGCCGTGTCGGCTTTGTTGAAAATTTTTGCTTTAAAATTAATAGCGACTCATCAGCCATACCAAACTGGGCTAGTGAAAACGGACTCTTCTACAATGCTAAAGTCTTAGGTGCTGCCTATTATTAACAGTGTTATGCACCATGAGAACATTTGAAATAATATTGTTTTTTACAGTGTCTTTGATAAGAAAAAAATTATAGATCTCAAGTAGTTCCACCGACTACGTTCATAAGGTTTTGAGTAATGTTTATTTAACCGCGAGTTGTTTAATAATGTCTGCTCATTTATTTTTTTAGAGACTAGAAGAAAGCTAGCAATCTTGTCCTGCTCAATATTTAAATTTTGTTTTCGCTCCAGCCTAATACGTATACGTTAACTGTGCATTTAAATGTAAAACGTCAGCACAAAATACCACAACAACACCAAAAACTATATACGTCATGTTGGCATTTAAAGCCGTTGAAAAGTCGACAAATATCCGTTCTATGTTGATTGTTTTGTTAGTGTTGCATATTTGTATTGTTGTGCCTAAATATTTAGTAAGTACTATTGTTTTCTGTTGTTGCGACTGAGCGCATTTATGCAATAAATAAATTCTAATTTGTAATTTGGTTAAATTAAACAAACCCGGCGACTTTTGGTCAAATTTATGGTGAAACAAAATTCCGATTTGTATTTAGGATTTTATTACATTACATTTAGTTAACATACAAGTTACACGCATAGGTACCATAATACGGCACACCCTACGATCACGTTGCTAAGCATGTGACTTATTTAGTTCAACAGAATAAAGTCGCTGACGCGGCACACGCGCAACCATCGATCAGGTCACCTTACATTAGTTATGGGAATCCCACGCTAAGCATTTCCTGTTTACACAAGCGAGCAGTTCTGGGTAAAGCATGGGAACTGCAATGTAAACATTTTAGTTAATCTAAGAAGTTATTTAAGTAAGTTACAACGTATGTTGAGGGCAGTAGTTAATTAGCGTGCAAGTGGCACGAATAAAGAAGTTGTGACGTTAATCTGAAATCGTTCTTTCTTTCATTTCACAAGTATCGGAGGACAGTGAGTTCCTCCGCACCTTTAATTTTTTTACATCTCCCACGAGACGGGAGATAACTTACATATATGCATACACTGAAAGAAAACGGCTGGTAAAATCAACCATACAGGTCAATTCAATCGAAGTTTCTGTCAGTTTGTATCCATCGCAACAAGACGTTGAATCAACTGCGCACAAATCGTTGATTCGTAATTGACCGTTTTAGTAGTCAAATGAACAAAAAAAAAGTTGTTGTGACAGCTTTGTACGAAAGTACTTATGTTGCGGCATTTGCAAGGCAGATGAGTTTTCACTGAGATCTTTTCATGGCAGAAATACACTCGGACTGCTTGCCGAACAGTGCCGAGGGGCTACCCCGCTTAGGAAAATTTTCTTCTAATTGAAAAGCCTTATTTCTAAAACTTTTATGTTGCTTTGCCCGTGGTGTGAGCCCAGGGTCTTCGTTGTGGTAGGCGGAGCACGCTACCATCGCACAACGGCGGCCGCCATATACATAGGTAAATATGTGCATACATATAGTATACAGCATACATAAGTACAAAGAGGGCAGTGAACGTAAAATTCTCTTTGAAATTTGCTCATGTATTGACTGTTGAAATGATCAGTGAGATCAGTTGTGTTAGCAAAAAAATCAGTTAGATTGATTAGGAATCTGTCAATTTTACAGAATTTTTTAACTTAAGAGCGACAATTTCTCTTCTGTTGAAATGAGTAAACTAATTTGTTCGCTTTACAAAGAACTCAGTCGAATTAACCATAATTCGATCAATTTCACCGAATCTCCGTTAAGTCAAGAACAACAGAACCTATCTGTTGATTTTACTAGCACCATTTCTTTCAGTGTACATATGCACTAACAGATACCTCTCTATAAATGTGCATTTGTATGTGTGTGCGCGACCTTCTAATATTTAGTTGCATTAATTATACCAAATAAATAACAATGTGCATGAATTGTGCGGTGTTTTGTTAATGATTCGAGTCACTCATATTATGTTTGTTAATGTTTATTGTTGGCAACAATGTTTTTGTTATTTGCATGAAAATATGATTATTTGAAATTTTGTGTATATTTTTGAGTTTTCTCTAATTATTAAGCGATTATTTTGCGTTAGATATAGCCGATCAAGCATTTATTATAACAAACGGTAACAAGTTTATAATTAATTTATGTAACAGTTAAAATCAGCTAAATGTAAGCCGCAAGTTTAAGTTGGCTGATCACTGCGGTGTCTTCCAAGCAGAAGTTACTGCGATTGAGGATGTGGTAGATGAAATGTTATCCAGTGCTAATACGGTTGAAAAACTTTACATATTCTTTTATATCCAAGCGGCTGTCAAGTCATTGATTTCAACTACAGTACGATCGATGGTGGTCTGGAAATGCTTGACCTCGCCTGCGATTGCATCGCACTGTTTAATAATTAAGATTATCTGGGTCCCGGGCCATAGTGATATCCCGGGTAACTGTCAAGTGAATCTCTTAGCCCACATCGGTACAACTGAACCGGATGTAGAGATTTCGGGATTTCACTGGCCACCTATGGTGTGCTCCACCATAGCTGGGCCTCGCGTCAGCTCAGCAAATGTTGGGCGTACACCACCTCTTGCAGGGTAGCAAGATCTTTCTGGCCGAAAAAGGATGGGAGATCTGCCGAAATAATTGAGTTCACCAAAGGTCACCTATCAATGATCATTGGGGTTATAACAGTGCACTAACTAATGGGTATCCATGCAGTACGTCTCAGTATACTGGAAACTCCATCTCGCTGCAGCTGTATGGAGGATTATGGGGTGGAATCATCAAAACACTTTTTGCTTGATTTCCAGCTTTTGTCAGAACTAGGCGAAAGTACTTCGTTCGCGACTCACTTGGATCTCCAGATGATTTATCCAAGCTGAGATCGCTATCAATCGGAACTTTATCGTTGCTTCCCAACGTTTCTCTAAGTGGCTTTATCTACGTCACCGTTATTTTACTGTTTATGGTATCATAACGGATCTTCATGTTGTCCAATTGACCACCTAACCTAAAATAACTTGACTTATGACAATTTCGGGAAAAAGTCCCCAAGCATATTTGTACTAAATTCAAACTAGCACAAAAACAAAAAGGCTCCACAATATCAATTAAGTTTTTAAGTGAAATAGTTCTAGTTGCAACTAAAACCTCACCGGACTGAGCTTCAATCCGATATCGCACTGGAATGATAACTGAATTTTGAAAAACAAGCACCAAATTTTAAATACAAATTTGTGTGTTGATAGCGTATTCCACTTACCGCATGGAGCATCCTGTATTCTGTCCTGATTGGACATAAGTTCAGGGTCATACCAATCGGAAAAGGCGTACCATGATTCTATATGATCACACCAGCTGCTTTCATTGGATTTCATCCCAATATACTTAGGTGGTATAATATCGCACGTGCCATCCCAGAAGTTTTTCAAAGCCCAAAAAAGCCCAAAAGTAAGTCGTTCTCATAGTCCAATGAAGCAAAAGTCACCGTTGTCTGCCAATTTTTATGCTTTTATAGAGAATCCTGCTACTCTTGTTTTTATATCCCCGTCCCGTTCGTTCCTCTATGCCTGTTCATTTTTCTAACGATTTCGATATCATTAACGCTGCTACTGGCTTGTTCCTTATACCGTGCATATTTTTTGCTTTATCGTTGTGCCTGACCCATTTATTATAATTGTAACTATCCGAGATTCTACACTCAGCATTTTTGCGGTTGTTTGTTTTTGGTGTTGATGTGTTGAAAGAAGAATTCCTTTGTCAGATACGTATCCGGCCCTTGCCTTTTTCATAAGGACTCTAATGCGATTTGTTGGAGCCACTCTGAAGCTGACAGTGTCAAAGAAAGCAGTTGCACTTGGTGGGTGTGGGAGAGGGTGATTTTATTGAGATATACAAAGAAAGACACAAAAGTAGTGGGTGACATTATTGAGATATACAAAGAAAGGCACAAAGGTGTCACCCACTCTCTTTTCGCCAGCCATTATCACCACATTCTCTTGCTTAAGTATGATCAGATATTCTAGTTAGAGTTAGTTGTAAAGAAGGGTACTTAAGTGTTCTGCGCTTTCTTAGATTCGATAGTTGAGCTGAAGGCTGGTCATCCTTGAAAGGAATATATGTCTTTGTGTACAAAAATATTTTTCAATAATGAACTGTAGTCTTTTTTATGCTGTAAAAAGACTCCCATAACCCGGTAACCCTCATAAAATCGGCAATTTGAACTGCCTTTCAATTTATTTCAAACAACTTCAAGTGTTGTGTCAAATGGCAGTTGTCCTTTGAGCAGCATACCAGCATGTCTTAGAACATTCATCACAATTGAATTTGGTTTTTGGATGATTTTTTATTCTTGGAAGCTACATAGCCAAACACATTTGAAATAGATATGTAAATGCACATAAACATCTTTATCCATACATATTTACACATATGAAACTTTTGCATGTGAAGCAAATCAGCATTTGAAAAGGAAACTTGCATGCGAAAATTTCAATTACTATTTGCAAATGGTCTGACGTTGTCTAAGTTAGTAACAAACCTAAGTACAGCAGTGATGCACAGAGAACTTGCAGCATGTTCTTGTACGCTTTAATGATCAAGTTATTTGAAATGTGCCAATGCAATGAGAACCTCAGCTGCTCCTGTCACACGTCTTTTTGGTGTAGCACAAAAGTTTTATGAAGTTCCCGTTTAGCTCTAGTGTGCAGCACTGATCCACATTCGTACATTACTTCATTCATTTCAAGCATGCGAGTCAATAAGAACATGTGCTATTTTGTGTTTAATGGCAAATCGACTGAAATCCATTTACTTTGAAAACATGCAGATTTAGTTTTTATTTTATTTTTATAGCACATACTCAAACTATTGTTTGAATAATTTAAAATAAAATTGTAAACGCTTCAAATAAAAATGTTCTTTTTTCACTTAAATTTGAGAGCTCGTTTCAGTGATAACAAATTAAATTGAACTTTGGTAATAGCATTTTATGCTAGATTCAAATATAGTATTGAATTGAGTAAAGAAGTTAAATGGTCTATTTAAATTTTCGTAGCATCTTACGGGAAGATTACTGCAATATCTTTTAACTTTGAGGTGACTTATCAATTATTATTGTAAAGAATGTTCGCAGAACTTGCTCCTCCGTATTATCACTAAATAAGAAATCTTGTCCCCAAATCATTCGATCATTATCCTTTAATCTATCGACACCATCATCTAATCTTATCTAATCTGTTGTGAAATGATCTAATCTGATGAAATCTGATGTGCGCCTATGTGATATTTTCTCATGTGATATGCTATTTTAAGATCACTTGTTATATGATGCGATATAATGTCATGTTATAGCATATAAAGGAAAGGTGAGTACTGTCTAATCTTAAGAGCTATGATATAATCTGTTGAGCAACATTCTCATATGACATCATATGTTAAGGTCTCATAATATATGATATGATATGATCTGATATGTAATTATTTCATGAGATATGATATGTTACAATCTGATCAAATGTGATATCATTTTTTTAATATGAAATGTTATGATCTGTCGAGATGTGGTATTATGTCATAATGCTCTGTTATGGTTTGGTGTAATATTATATGAGCTCTTGTAATATGATCTGATGTGACCGGGTATTTCAATTATAACCGTCTAACGAGTAGCTGAAAGTATTTTTTCCATAATGTCTGAGTGTTACAGTCAAGCGCCTCATAATTTATTTATACTGAATGCCTTATACACGATCCTATCAAAATCGATGCAGAAGCATAGAAAGCACTTAGCCGTCTCATTCTCATGAAGTCATGAAGATTAGATTGAGTTGCCATGTGTCTTGTTCACAGTCATACGTTTATGCCAAGTGAAATTACCTGTTATCATATTAATACACAAGTTGTATGCGGTAACACTAGCGAAATAAAGGAAAGACAAGTTATGTATTCTGCGCTTAATGCGATCCTGAGTTGTGTCCACTTATAGCTCACCCATCACCGCTTCGCGAGCCAAAGAATGTCAGTTCAGAGCGCGCTCTGAACCAGCGCTCAGCCGCCTCATGCGCGTCGTTTCTCAAACAAAGGCTACACAGTGTTGAGATTGGGTGCTTTCTGGATAACAAAAGTAGACTTTTTCGGTCTCAGCCGGTCGCTTACTTCTTCCTTGTACCAGTTACGGTATCAGGGGTTTTTCACGGCAAAACTGTTGTCAGAAAACTCCCATTGTCCTGTGTCTAATTCATCGCGGCCCAATAAGTGATATTCTTTGGATGTCTAAACAGTGACAGGTTTAACTGTTAACTCTGGTTTCCGTTTACATTCTTCAAGGTATCGAATTTATGATAATAAGTTGGTACTTCGTATTGTCCTCCGTGCAAAGAGCAAACCACATTTATTTTGGCTGAGAGTCAGTCCGCAGTATACGAATACTAAGTAACTATACCCTGGTACCGTTGAAAAACTTTACGCATTATTAGTGCTTATAAATTTTCCCCTGACAAATGTCAGGCGATCGAATATTCCGCTAAAGCTAAAAACAAATACTTCCTAGCTCGAATAGTATTCATACTAATATTTCTTATTTTCTTTTCTTGTTTGCTTCCATAAATACCATTTTTCACTTCTCTTATGTCATTGTCGTAATTATAGGTTGTAAGTGGATGTTGTCAGTCACTAAGCTAGTCAGCTGGCAGTCAGTTTAATCGAAGCATTCAAGCAAAATAGTCAACTAAAAGGCTAACCAACCAATCTTCTCAGTCAGGCCAAGCTAAAGCCATTCATAAAAATATAAACAAATCACGTAAGAGCGGTACTAAACAAATAAGCGAAAAAGTACAAGAAAAATAGTAAAGGTAGTAAATGAAAAGGTAGATGAAAACTATATCTACTCACACACACATACACATCTAACGAAACCCAACAAAGGAAATAGATGTTGTTCTCATGTAAAGGGAACGTAATGTAAGGTGATATATGCACAACGAAATGGTAAAGACTGAACAATAACGAAGCAAGACAGCAAAATAATATTCATAACGCAGTTGACAAAAGCTGCAAGTGTAAGGGGCATCCCCCAATCATTTCCGCCTTTGGCGCGCCAGTCAAATGTCAAACCATCAACTTGACTCCTTTCATTTCAAGCTGTTGTAAGTTCAGCTGTGCGATTTTCATAGCTTTTCAACGCGTATGGATTGTAGTGCGAATTTTTTATAAATTTTTTTTTATACCCAAATGCAAGACCAATGAGCAAAATAATGGAAAGCTAAGATGCAGCGTATTTCAAAAAAAAAAAGCTACGATGTTTAAAGATCCATTCCCTCGACTTTCTAACAAATAACTCAGAAGACCCAAAATGACTACCTGGTGAGAATGTAGAGGGAAGATAACGGATAATTCGTGAGGTATGTGAATTCACTATAATTGATACCTTAAAGAATCATATGTCAGCTACATGGTGGAGCCGCAAAAGACTGGACTATTTTTTTATGTACATCACTTCTAGAAGAAAAAATCAAGCAAAACTAGAAGCTCAACTAAAGTGAGTTGTTTTTACTTTTACTTCTGTTAAATTATCCTAATTATCTCAAAACTAAGTAAGCCTAGACATCTGCTTTCATCGTTTCCACCAATTGGTTTGATTAAAATTTTGCATTAAAGGTAAGCAGAAAATTGGAGATGAACAGATTCGAAAAGTGAATCCAAAAAATTATATTAACTACAAGCTATCCGTTTGTACATGGAAGCGTACGTAGAAACAACTTGAGGTGTTGTTGTTGTTGTTGTTGCAACAGTGCAGATTGTAATCCTCTAACGTGAATCCGAGGAAACTTGCAGCAGTACATGTTGCAAGCAGTACATACATTATGTATGTCGTATTGCTTTTGGATCGGTAAGAGTTTAACTTGTAAGAGTATCGAGATCGAAGTTGAGCTAGAGTGAAGTGCGTCTCCCTAAGTTGCATTCCTCTTCTGCGTGTGCAGGATATTTAACTTTAAGAACGCGGTTCGCCGGGCAATTCCTGCCAAAGAGGTCCGATGCCTTTTTGTGGATATCCTTGAGGACCTTTTTGTGCTCTTCTTATACATATGTTTGAGTTTGCAGAGGCCGTATTTTTTCATAATGCTTGCGGAGATGAATTCTTAAATCCCTGGGAGGCGGAGCCACTTCAGTAAAATGTCTTTTGGGATGCCCATGTTTCTGGGTATTCAACAGAATTAGTTTGTTCAGTATTTCCCTTCTCTCCCTAATGGGGAGTACTCTCACTATGCAGATGGTAATCTGTGAACATAGGAATACAGCTCATAGCAATTCTCCGAGAGTTAATTTTGTCAGCACTTTGGTTCTGAAATATTTAACTTTAAATTTACGGTTGATCCGATATAAAACAAACTGCTGTCACAAACAAGTATTCAATAGTTAGCATCCCATATCTCAATTACTAACGATCGTTTAATTGAAATGGAATTGTAAAGAGTCATAAGACCGTTAAATTTCTACGTACATTGCTCTTATGACTATGAGTCGCAATGTTTCGCCTGTTAACATGCTTCTCGGCAACGATGTTCCCCAGCTGGCAGCCTACCAGCATGGATAACAGCACTGGGAGCCGACACGTTTTGGGAATACTATTTAAAGTCGCTTTAAAGGACTTTCTTTTTCATTTTGGTATTAAGGGGCAAATTATGTACCTACTTTAACAGATGTCAGGTAGGTTCTTTTTAAAGAAAAAACTTTAAAATAAATATTACCGAGACAATGGAACAAAAAAACATATCGACTAAGCGTACGAGTCAAGATAATTAAGGAGTTTCGCTGTGAGATAGAGAAATTCGAAACGTGGTCTAGGATTTAGCCACAATGTTGTACAAATTTGAAAAAATGTTGGGTTCTGATATTAAGAAAAATCGTAAGGATCGATTGAACTTTGCCACCATTGGTTGCTCTTCCATTTAGCTAGGGTCTCAATACCTTATATATAGTTGAGAACACGATGGCAATGCCTGGAATAAGGCAGTGCATTCCGAGACTTCAGAATAAAAAAGGCGAGATCTTGCGACCAGTTTTTTAGAAACTTCACACAGACCTTCATACTTGAAACCTTTAAAGCCCCGAAGCAATACATTAAAAAGAGAAAAAAAATTTTGTTAGTTGGTGTCTTAGTTGAGATAATTAGAAAATGTCCACAAGCTATGCGATCCCGTGAGCGAGATTATGAGAAAAAGGATTTAAGTCCTACGAAAAGCAAAATCAAAATACTATAGAAGAAACGACTCGAATTGATAGGGAAGCTTAAAACTTATCAACTAAGTATATAATATTTGAATATACACGAACTCCAATTCCCTTACTTATTTTATATTTAATTTATTCTTTTAACTTCTGTTTTCATTTGTATACTCAGCGTGCTTATCACACAGAGTATATTATAAAATTGAATTAAAGGAATCGAGATAGATATAGACTTCCATATATCAAAATCATGAGCATCGAAAAAAAATTTGATTGAGCCATGTCCGTCCGTCCGTCCCTCCGTCCGTTAATACGATAACTTGAGTAAATATTGAGATATCTTCACCAAAAGTACACAAGCTTATCTGGACCCAGAATAGATTGATATTGAAAATGAGAGAAATCGGATGATAACCACGCCCACTTTTTATATATATAACATTTTGGAAAACACAAAAAACCTGATTTAGTTAATAATACACCTGGAATGTTGAAATTTGACATGTGGGCTGACATTGAAACTCTCGATAAAAATTTTCTAAATTGGCGTGGCACCGCCCACTTGTGATAAAATCAATTTTACAAATATTATTAATCATACATCAAAAATTGTTAAACCTATCGTAACAAAATTCGGCAGAGAGGATGCCTTTGCTATAAGGAATGCTTTGAAGAAAAATTAACGAAATCGGTTAGGGGCCACGCCCACTTTTATAAAAAAGATTTTTAAAAGGGCCGTGGACGTATAAAATTAGCCATATCTTTGCAAAAAAGAGCTTTATATCAATGGTATTTCATTTACCAAATTTTTAAAAATGGGCGTGGCACCGCCCCTTTTATGACTAAGCAATTTTCTATGTTTCTGGAGCCATAACTCGAAGAAACATTAACGGATCGTAATAAAATTGGGTACACAAATTTTTCCTATAGCAGGGAATATTTCTAGAGGTCGGTTAAAGACCACGCCCACTTTTATATAAAAGATTTTTAAAAGGGTCGTAGACGAAAATAATAAGCTATATCTTAGCGAAAAGAGCTTTATATCAATAGAATTTTACTTTCTAAATTGAATTATAACATTAAATTGGGAAACACTAAAATTTTTGAAAATGGGCTTGGCACTGCCCCTTTATGACTAAGTAATATTCTATATTTCGGGAGCCATAACTCGAAGAAAAATTAACATATCGTAATGAAATTGTGTACATATATTTTCCTTATAGCAGAAAATATTTCTAGTAAAAACGGACGGGATCGGTTAAATACCACGCCCACTTTTATATAAAACAAGTTTAAAAGGGTCGTAAACTAGAATAATAAGCTATAACTTGGCAAAAAATAGTTTTGAATCAATGATATTTCACTTATCAAGTTTTATTGTAAGAGGAAATGGGGAAACATATTTTTTTTAAACGGGCGGTGCCACGTGTTATGTAGAAAAGTAATTTATCTAAAATGAAATGTACAACTGAAGCTCACGCTGAGTATATAATGTTCGGTTACACCCGAACATATGCTTCCCTACTTATTATTATACCTTTCATGAACATGAAATGGTATATTAACTTTGGTCCGATGTTTGTAACGTTGAGAAATAAAGAAGATAGACTCATCATTAAGTATACCAAATTGATCAGGGCGACGAACTGAGTTGATATAGCCATGTCCGTCTGTCCGTCCGTCTGTCTGTTTGAACGCAAACTAGTATCTCAACTTTTGACATATCTCAATGAAATTTAGCACAAGGATGTATTTTTGTATTATATTAGACATTTGTTGGATCCGGTAGGATCGGACCACTATAACATATATCTCCCATACAATCGATCGTTCAGATAAGACTATTTTGGTCATTCCTGCCGCAATTTAGAAAGTATAAACGTGAAAATCAGTGATGTATATTCTAATATATCACAGGAGATATCCTGAAAAAATAACTTTGATCGGAGCTATATATAGTTATATCCCATACAACCGATCGTTCAGATAGAAAGATTTTTGGCCATTTCTCCCTTAATTTAGAAAGTATAAACGTGAAACTCGGTAATATATATTTCAATATATCATAGAAGATTTTCTGAAAAAATGACTTTGATCGGAGCTATATATAATATATATCCCATACGACCGATCGTTCAGATAGAAAGATTTTTGGCTATTTCTCCCTTAATTTCCAATATAAAAACGTTAAACTTGGTGATGTTTATTCTAATATATCGTAGAAGATTTCTTGTAAAAATCATTTCGATCGGAGCTATATATAATATATATCCCATACGACCGATCGTTCAGATAGAAAGATTTTTGGCCATTTCTCCCTTAATTTAGAAAGTATAAACGTGAAACTCGGTGATGTATATTCTAATATATCACAGAAGATTTTCTGAAAAAATGACTTTGATCGGAGCTATATATAGTATATATCCCATACGACCGATCTTTCAGATAAGGGGGTTTTTGCAATTTTTTATTTTATATTTATCTTAAAAATCGTTTAGGTATGTACACCTGTTCACTATATATTTCTTATCTTATACATCCGATTATTTGGAGATTACGAGCGGGATAAGATTATTGTTCTGCACCATTCATGAAAGGTATGAAGTCTTCGGCACAGCCGAAGACAGTCCTGTCCTTACTTGTTTTTATTTTTGTTTTATGTCCTATTCCCTTTTGTTAGGTCGCCTCTTGTGCGCCTTGCATTGCACACATTTCCGTTTGACAGCGATGAATTTCCGTTTTGACTCAAGTAATAATCAAAAAATGCTATACAGAGGTATATATTATGTACATAGAAATATGCTGGGCAGAAGGGCGGAAAGAAAGTTTGCACGAGTAGTGTGTTTGAGTGTATGCCAGCGCTACTTAATGGTTATGACTGTTGTGCGACTGTAAGGCGTATGCGGCTGATTGGGTTTGTTCGTTTATTTTGGAGAGCTTTAGTTGCATACATACGCAAATTCCTAGATGGAAGATATGTATGTGGATGTGTGTATACGATAAATTAATCTTTACTTTTGTTTATTTCAAAACTTTTTATATGTTTTTGTTTTTCTTGCATTCATAGTTAGCGCTCCATTGCATCACCGCTGTGACAGCTATAAGAAAGGTCCTTAAGCACAAATCAATGCTTCTCATTTTATTTAGCATTATAGTTTTTCCGTTTTGTTTTTATATTCAACGCTAAAGGAATCCATTCATCACTATTTCTTTTTTAATGTTTTGCTGCCATTTTCTTCTGTTTTTAAAAAGCTTTTGTTAAGAGCATAAAATCTCTATTCTTTTATTTATTTATTTACTGCATACGTTTTATGTTTTTCCTTGACTTTTCTTCAAATATATTTTTTACCATTTCCTTCAGTACAGTTATTTGCAGTTTTTATTTCAGGTAATTATGTGGTCGACAGCAAAATATTCAAAAACAACGCATTTGCTGCACAAACAAATCTAAATCACGGTTTATTATTTTTCAATAGAAAAGTTGGCAAAGAATAAGACAGAAGTCTTTTTGCAAGCCGTTAAAAAACGTTCCAAGTAAATCTCATATTTTTAAAAATTTATTTTGAGAATTCTAAAAGGACACTTCATTTTGTTAAATAACTGAATTATGAAAACAACTTGTGTATAGGAGGAAGGACCAAATAATCAAGGGCGAAAGGAAAAACTCCATAGCCAGCCTTAAGCCTCCAGCTGAAACTACGAAAAAAAAGTCTGAGCTGAAAAAAACCTAAATATATAAGCGCACACGCGCCCTGCCAGATCGGTCTATTTAAAGGATAGAAAGTGGAAACTGTGATAGGTTGCCATACGTGACGTTGATTGGGAACATCAAGTGAGATCGAATATTTCTCCCCTGGTTCTTCTAATGAATGATCAACCTCCCCTTTCATCTGTTGGCAAGCTCGGTTGTTGGTTGTAGCTGTTGTTATTAGCAGTATTTCACCTCACCCAATAGAGGCGTTCATCCACATATTTTCACCAAATTCAGCAAGTTGGACCAAAGAAAGATATTTAGTATAATGAGGGGCACTTTACAATGCGGAGCATTCATTTTGCATGTCCGCGTTGATTCTAGATAAGTATTATACTCTTACTTTTCAAAGATCAAAGTTGTGCTAGGTGGCACACGTTTTTCTGGAGAGATTGCTTTCCTCACCCGCGAGTTTCTGGTATTTTTCGTTGAGAACGCGACTCGCCGATCTTTTACTGGCATAGAACTTTGTCGACTCTTTATGGATGTCTCTGGAGGCCTTTATATACTTTTTTTTTGTTCAAATGGCTGAGTTCTTTTTGTACCGGTTTACTTCCTGGTGCTAGCGAAGATTGTACTTCATACCTGGGAAGCCGGGCTCTTCAGTCAGATGTCTAGTTGGAACACAACTTTCTGAGTGTTCAACAGAAACTTCTTGTTCAGCTTTTTGTTCCTCAGTATATTCAGCGCAAAGTATACTCGCCTCGCTTTATTCATGGTGTTCTGATGACATAAGTTTAATTACCTATCGAAAGTCACGCTCAACACTTTTGATTGTGTGAGTGGCGTTAGTGTAGTTCCATCGATGTGGGCATTCATATAAGCTCTTCCTTGTGTAGCAAATACTTCTGTTTTGTCCTTTTTCATCGAAATACTGACTTTCTCCGCCAGTGTTTTACTTGCTTTGATGTGCGGCTGAAGAGACCAAACAGTAGCGCTAGCAAGTAATGCTTTTCAGTGCACATTCTCTTAGAACCAATTGCATGATATACCCTGTATGTTTACTCAAGCCAGATCAACTAACTTTATGATGAATCTTATGCAGCATTTTGATACCGCTCGTAGTCCAGGCAGCCACAAAACTGTCTAGAGTTTGAATCCTCATATTCGCTAGAGGTGTATATTTGCAGAGGAAATTGCTGACTGTCTGTCTCCTTATAACTGCTCACATCACTGCTCCTGCATCTGCAGTTAAAGGGGATTTTCCATTATCTCCGCATGTGGGCCATATGACAAGTATCCCTTGATGGTGGATATGATCCTGAACATCTCTTTCCCATACATATTTAGTATAGACTCTATATTTCTCTGAAAAAAATTCGGCGACAGACGGAAGGTTTTAAGACCGGGGCAAACTCGTGTAAGAACGAAAACGGCGACCTTGAAACCGATGCCCAGAGAGTAATTAGATTATGGAGGGAACACTTCTCTGCTCTCCTAAATGGAGGCAACGATTTACAGCACAGAGATGATGAACCCGTTCCCGCAATAGATGATGATGGAATAAATGTCCCCCCACCTGAATATGACGAATTCAGAATAGCAATAACCAGATTGAAAAACAACAAGGCTGCGGGCGCTGATGGATTGCCTGCGAAGCTATTCAAATACGGCGGCGAGGAGTTGGTAAGGCGCATGCAACAGCTTCTTCGCAAAATATGGGCGGCCGAATGCATGCCCGTCGATTGGCATCTAAGTGTTCATTGCCCATTCCACAACAAGTGGGATACTGCAAACTGCACCAATCGCGGAATCAGCCTTCTTAATATCGCATATAAGGTCCTGTCAAGTGTTTTGTGCGAAAGAGTGAAGCCCACCGTGAATGAACTGATTGGACCTTATCAGTGCGACTTCAGACCTGGCAAATCTACCATCGACCAGATTTTCACAATGCGCCAAATCTTGGCAAAAACCCGCGAAAAAAGAATCGACACACATCACCTCTTCGTCGATTTTAAAGCCGCCTTCGACAGCACGAAAAAGAGCTGCCTATATACCGATATGCCTGAATTTGGTTTCCTCCCAAAACTTATACGGCTGTGCAAAATGACGTTGAGCAACACCATCAGCTCAGTCAGAATTGGGAAGGACATCTCCAAGCCGTTCAAAACTAAACGAGATTTCAGACAGGGTAACCCCCTGTCGTGCGATTTCTTTAATTTGATGCTGGACAAAATTATACTAGCTGCAGAACTTAACCGCTCTGGAATAATATTCTATAAAAGCGTGCAATTACTGGCGTATGTCGTTGACATTGATATCATCGGCCTAAACACCCACGCCGTTAGTTCTGCTTACTCCAAACTGGAAAAAGAAGCGGAAAAGATGGGTTTGATGGTGAATGAGGACAAAACGAAGTAACTGCTGTCATCGAGCAAAGAGTCAGCGCATATGCGCCGTGACAACCACGCTACTGTTGGCAGCCATAATTTCGAAATAGTAAACGACTTCGTTTATTTGGGAACCAGCATCAACACTAGCAACAACATCAGCTCTGAAATACAGCGAAGAATCAATCTTGCCAATAAATGCTACTTTTGACTAGGTAGGCAATTTAAAAGTAAAGTCCTCTCTCAGCGAACGAAAATCATACTCTACAAGTCACTTATCGTACCCGTCCTGCTATATGGGGCAGAAGCATGGACCATGACAACAGCAGATGAAGCGACTTTGGGAGTGTTCGAGAGAAAAGTTCTTCGAAAGATTTATGGACCTCTACGCATTGGCGATGGCGAATACCGAAGAAGATTTAACGATGCGCTGTACGAGCTATACGCAGACATCAACAAAGTCCAACGAATTAAAACGCAGCGGCTGCGCTGGCTAGGCTATGTTATGCGAATGAAAGATGACGCTCCGTCCAAGAAAGTGTTTCTATCGGAACCCGCCTGTGAAAGCAGAGATCCCCACCCCGTTGGGAGGACCAGGTGGAAAACCATTTAAACTCCCTTGGTGTGACCAATTGGCGCTGGTTGGCAGAGAGAAGGAGCGACTGGCGCGCCTTGTTGGATGGTTATAACCGTGAAATTATCCTTAGTCTAGCAATTGCGAATTGCTTTTTTTAGGTTGATATGAATGTTACTCTTTATTGGTGAAAGTGGCCGGTGTATCGTGACTCTATAAGAGGTGTCTAAGAATGCACAAGCCTTTGCCAGTTCAACCGCTATTTTTATGCTGTCAATGTTCCTGCGAGCGGGTACTCAAATTAGCGTGATGGGCATACGCTTTGCTTCTTCGCGTAACGCCTTTTTATAATTTCAGGCGGCCTTTGGGAGAGTATATGTTGAATCTAAAGTTTTGAGCGCCCCTTGGCTGTCCGAATGTATACGTTTCTCACCGTCGCTTACCCGATTCTCTAGGAAAAACATATTCTCTCTTTACATTGCATATCTGCTTCGAAGATACTAGTTTGGAGGACGTGTGTATATGCGAATTTCAGCTGTTCGGAGAGAAACTTCGCACCAGCACCGCAGGCTATTTTGGGCCCGTCAGTACAAAGCTAGGTAACGCACTCTTTTTAGAGTTTGTCGGCTGACCAATCGTTTGTGAGGGAAAGCTTGCCATGAAATTCTTTCATTGATATGTAATCTGTTGTCGCTTCCACGTTGAGGAGCATTCTAAGGATACCTCTGTGGCGACACAGCTTTTCTTTTCAACTTCTAGACTTCCTTAGTCTGTTGGCTGAGCGACTAGCTGTCAGACGTATGTGAAGGTCCAGTGGCAGCTGGTTAAGCAGAACATTTGGCGCATCCGTTGGACGCGAGTTTATGCTCCTGTTACCCCAGCACATGCTGCCCGCTGTATTTTGTTTAGTTCATTAGTTTTGTATTGCTTATTCAGTGCTGGCCGCACACTAATGCTCTGTATGCTAGGACGGGTCCTGCTTCCTTATTAGGGAGTGGTCAACGAATTTTTAAGATTTCCTAATTTACATGACTGAATAATATTTTTTCACCAAAACCAGAGTGCCCTTAAAGTGGTGCTTCTCTATGCATTTATGATAAAAGCTCACTTTTTTTTAATAGTTGCTGCTGATGCAGCAAAGCCACATATGGTAGAATGTGTCAGTGAGTTTGACAACTCACTTGTCAGTGCATAAAATGAATACGTAATAAATATGTATAGATGCAAGCATACACACACACATTTGCATGCTAATACCTAACAGAACTATTGCAACTAGTCAAGCGTGTTACAACGCACGACTTCTATTAGAAATGAAATGAGAATTCTTGTGCGAATTATTCTAAGGATACCGCTGTGGCGACACAGCTTTTCTTTTCAACTTCTAGACTTCCTTAGTCTGTTGGCTGAGCGACTAGCTGTCAGACGTATGTGAAGGTCCAGTGGCAGCTGGTTAAGCAGAACATTTGGCGCATCCGTTGGACGCGAGCTTATGCTCCTGTTGTCCCAGCACATGCTGCCTGCTGTATTTTGTTTAGTTCATTAGTTTTGTATTGCTTATTCAGTGCTGGCCGCACACTAATGCTCTGTGTGCTAGGACGGATCTTATGCCCGCTGTGTAGAGACGTATCATAAGCTTTGGCCTTTGGTCCAAGTTCCTGCTTCCCGATTAGGGAGTGGTTAACGAATTTTTAAGATTTCATAATTTACGTGACTGAAAAAATATTTTTTTTATCAAAAACCGAGTTCCCTTAAAGTGGTGCATTTATGATAAAAGCTGACTTTCTTTTAATAGTTGCAGCTGTTTGCAGCAAAGCCACATATGGTAGATTGTGTCAGTTTGACAACTCACTTGTCAGTGCATAAAATGAATACGTAATAAATATGTATAGATGCAAGCATACACACACACATTTGCATGCTAATACCTAACAGAGCTATTGCAACTAGTCAAGCGTGTTACAACGCACGACTTCTATTAGAAATGAAATGAGAATTCTTGTGCGAATTATTCTAAGGATACCGCTGTGGCGACACAGCTTTTCTTTTCAACTTCTAGACTTCCTTAGTCTGTTGGCTGAGCGACTAGCTGTCAGACGTATGTGAAGGTCCAGTGGCAGCTGGTTAAGCAGAACATTTGGCGCATCCGTTGGACGCGAGCTTATGCTCCTGTTGTCCCAGCACATGCTGCCTGCTGCATTTTGTTTAGTTCATTAGTTTTGTATTGCTTATTCAGTGCTGGCCGCACACTAATGCTCTGTGTGCTAGGACGGATCTTATGCCCGCTGTGTAGAGACGTATCATAAGCTTTGGCCTTTGGTCCAAGTTCCTGCTTCCCGATTAGGGAGTGGTTAACGAATTTTTAAGATTTCATAATTTACGTGACTGAAAAAATATTTTTTTTATCAAAAACCGAGTTCCCTTAAAGTGGTGCATTTATGATAAAAGCTGACTTTCTTTTAATAGTTGCAGCTGTTTGCAGCAAAGCCACATATGGTAGATTGTGTCAGTTTGACAACTCACTTGTCAGTGCATAAAATGAATACGTAATAAATATGTATAGATGCAAGCATACACACACACATTTGCATGCTAATACCTAACAGAGCTATTGCAACTAGTCAAACGTGTTACAACGCTAGACTTATATTACAAATGAAATGAGAATTCTTGTGCGAATTATTCGCATAGTTAAGCAAACTTAGAATATTGCAGTAAATTTCAATGCGCATACATATATACATACATATATAGACAAACATACATAATACTTAAACCTCATATATGTATGTACTATGTGCTAACGTGATCCCTTTCTAACATAACATTTTGTCGCTTGGTGCATTGCCTTCATCAGAAATAAATTTTCAGCCTAAGAAATAAAGTAACAGAGAGAGAGAGAGAGAGAGACAGAGAGAGATCGAATAGCTGAAAGTACAAACCTGGGTTGACATATGCAGAGCCGCAAAGTTGACATGGAAATTTGAAATTGTTGCATGAATGTACAAAAAATACGCACATATATATGTATGTATTTAAGTAGATAGGGATCGCTGTACATTTTCTATTCTAGCAGTAATTACGCACACATACTCATTGTTTTAGGACAAACTTATTTAAATAAAAGGCACTCAGCCTGAATGTATGCTATGTTAAAAACTAACTATTTGAAATTCGAAATTTGACGTCACAATGTGGTCAACTTGAGTAGAACTTTTAATTAAGTTTCAATACATTGCTAACTATGTACATTAGACTGGGTTGGTCCACAAATGAAATCAAAGATGACGCTCCTAATTATGAGGCTTAATTTGAGTGTTCAGTAAAATTTTTTTTAATCTTTCGAGATCCTTACGATTACAGCCGAAGTGAGTTATTTGATAACCGTTATTAAAGATTTATGTGTCAATACTGTCATCTTGCGAAGTTCTAAAAATCAATTAGCGTCCTTTAGAGCTCAGTAGTCGCTTCCAAGTAATCGTGTGTTCACAGTTTGGTGAAAATAACAACTTACTTTAAACCGACAACAGAACTCAAAAGTCATTAAAAGTAATTGCTGGGACTCTCAAGACTAAAATTATGACAAGTCAAATTAAAAAATCAGATGTCAGATAACCGAAATACAACAAAAACTAAGTTCAGTTGCATTTGCTAGGCATTTGCAAGGATCAAAAATTGAATTAAAAAGTAAATGTGATTAGTAGCTGTGCTTAATGTGATGTATCTTGTATCTTATCACTTTGTGATGGAGCCGAGGATTTGAATAGATGACTTCGAAGTAGTTATTCTACAGCAAACACACCTTTAACTTCGATGTGCTCACAAGGTTGTAATCACATCCCTTAATTGTTATGCGGGTTATCCGTGTCTCAGAAAAGGTTGTTCACATCCACTAATACTTATTGTGGAAATGTATCATGTAGCTGATATGCAAAAGCATTAGAACATTATGCAGTAACTTATTTATGCTTGGAATAGAATGGTAATGGATCTGAAGGTGGAGGTGTCTTGCAACCGAATGCCAATATCCTTAAAATGGTAGGAGCTTTGGTAGACTCCATATCTAACCAAAATAAAACCTTGTGATTTTACAGTCGATTACATGCTAATTTGGTACCACTGATTCGGCTATGACGTTTTGGGTCAGGGAACATGCAGCCGATAGTTGGGTCATTGATCATGCAATTGGATCCGTGTGTTTTATCACCGTAAGGTTGAGCCTAAGTGGCAGGTCCGCACATTAAAAATATGCTATTAGTTCCGGTTTTGCTATAATAGAAGATAAGATTAAAAAAAAAACAATTTCAACTTAGCGTATAGTTCGTCCTGCGGAGATTATTTGTTTTTATGCTTGTCCCAATTTGACAAAAATATGGTATTGTTGCTAAATGGCCATAAGTAGGGACAAGACCAATTAAAGATATGGTTATTAGAAGCAATTTAGATTGCTCCCCAGACAGCCGGTTCAATGTACCGAAGCTACGGGATTTTTCCCAACCAAAAGCTGTCGTTTCAGTGTAACCGCATTTAATTTGTTCTGTCCATCCCACAAATTGTCAGGCACCCGGCAGATCCTTGCAGCGGGACTGCGCCATATTCTCCCGCTCCGGGAAGACCTCGAAGCCATTATGGGGCCAGTATCTGGTTTCGGACAAGAGCAATGGTTTTACTACATGTACCGGAAAAGAATCTTTTTAGGACGGTTACATTCTTGCCAGTGTGTCACGTGTAAGGGATGGTTACATCGCACGTCCTGTTCTGGGCTGGATCTCAAAACACGTCGATACCATAATTTTTACATATCTTCTCTGGCATCTTGCTGTTTACGGCCAAGGGCGCCCACTACCTTCTAGCTACTAAGCAAGACACAACAAGTACATGCTGCTACTCGCGCCCCACGGCGCCACCAGCTCATACGGCCGCTCCAACCTTTTGGTCATTTTAGGAGGCCATAGAGTCAGCTGACCTTATGACCCTTGACTTTGTGTTGCCCTGCTGAAAGTTCTTCAGGGGCTTTGTTAACACTTCTCGATTTATTCCTGTGAAAAATCGTATCTAAACAGGTCAGTGGGTATTTCGCTTTCCCGAAACAGCCATAGGGTTAAGAGGACTTTTCAAAAATGCCTTAAAGTAAAAATTAAAATGATCTTAAAGAAAACAGAACCCTTTGAAGTGGTCATGAAGTCACTGACTTTATGAAAATTACAAATGGCCATAAGGTCAGTCGACTTTATGGCTGTTAATATCATGTCATCATAGGTATTTTTGCATAAAATCTCAGAGGGAAATTTGGGTGAAAGCAACCAATATTTTTTGGCAAGAGCACCAAAGGTCAAAGACTTTTTTTTCAAGAGGGAGATCCAATTTATGTGCACAAGAATGTATGTGTATTAGGGTGATTCTTTAAACTAAATATACGACGTTTTAAGGTCTCACTACAAGCGATTATATCAAGATAAAATACTTCACATATAAGGTTTTTAGGAACAGATATCGGTGCTGATAATCTTTTGACGGATATAGACCCGATACGTTCCGTTAATAAGCAGCAATAAATTACAGTCACGACCATCTCGAAAACGATTTAATATGACCATATTGCACCTTCCAGGCCATCCCGCCTCTCACCCCCCCTCATAAACTTCGAAAGTTCAAAAAACCTCTACAAATGACGTTGCCTTACAATGTGGCCTGTCGATTTTTATAAGGGAATACGTGGGCTCTATTTTATGACCAAATTTTGGCTATAGGTTCCTTCTATCAAGACGAAGGTTTTTCATATTTCAGAACTAAAAATTTTAAATAAATTTTTTTTTTTTTTTTTTCAATTTCACGTGCGCCACTGGGTGGTGCGACAAATTTTGTATGTCAGCAAAAGTTACTCATACACCATGTACGTAGTTAAGTGCAGAACTTTTGTTTGGTCATATCATTGAATTCACAAAAAGTTAAGGCGATTGCATTGAGTGATTTAAAAGTTTTTATTAAATTTAAACAGTTCATTGTAAAAATAGCTGTATATATGAGATGATAGACAAAAATTGTGCAGCTAAAGCATTTTGATTAAGCTATGAGATTTTGAGTATGAATTGTGTGTGATAAAATAAAATTTAAAAAATAAAACAAAGAACGATATATTAGAGGAGTGAGGGATCTAAGAAAAAAGAAGGAGAGAGTTAGAGGGTGTAAAAAAAGAAAAGGGAGAGATAAGGAAATTATAAAGGGTAAGAATGAGAAAAATTTTGAGATACATTTTGAAGAGGAATGCGTCAAAATACACCATCTTATTTAGATAAGTGTCTGCCAAACCCGAGCGCCGCCGGGTACCCTATTAGTATTTTATGTTAGGGAATAACTGCGCTACTTTTGAGCAACGCCAAACAAAAATCGAAACCTGGCTGTAGTGTAAGAACTTGCAGAATTTAAAAAAGTTGAAAAAATGCAAAAACTTATCAATTATTTTCAAAAGCTCGCAAAAAAATCTTTAGGAATCATCTTGAGTTTTTTTCTTTTTTTGTACTTGAAACTTTCGTAGACTAAATATTTATTAAAAAAAGCGCTAGGCAAAAATCAAAACTTCCACACCCTGCATCGTCGTAATTTATTCATATTTCACTCTTTATGCAGAGTTAATGTACTCTACAATGACGATTTTCCACAACCTCTAAAAGATTTTGGAGTTATCCAGTATTTCGAGTTGGAAGACTTGACGTGAAAAACGCCGTGTATATTCCGTTCTTTTGCAAACCCTACAAGCGAACTAAGCCGCGGGCTAAAAACTAGTCATTTATATTTCCTCCATTAATATGCGCTTATTTAGAGATGTGCCAATGCATTTGCACTTAATGAAATAATAATCGGAAAGAGATGGGGGCTCTCGCCAGGAGTAGTAAACTGGTTTTATGAGATGGTGTTCAAACCGATTCTGCTCTATGGGGTGCTGGTCTGGTGGAAAGCACCATGTCCGAGCACCTCCAAAATATTAGTGTCAATGCAACGGACGGCGCTTATTGGTATCAGTGGCGCTCTGAGAACAACACCTACCTTGGCACTGAATGTCATGCTGAATATACATCCAGTAGATATTGCGGGAAAGGCAGTCGCGGCCCGGTTCTTGGTCAGGCTCCGTGATATCGTTTATATGCTTTCTGATTTCGGACACTCTAGCCTTCTTACTAGTTTCGACTTTATCCCGGACAGGACGGACTATTGCATGCCGAAAGCCGCTCCCTATGCAACCTTCACCCCAGTCATTCCCCCGAGGGAGGAGTGGAGAAGAGTAATTATCTGGGGCATGGGACCGGTTAACTTGTTCACGGATGGGTCGAAGTTGGACAGAAAGGTTGGCGGAGGGGATCTTTTGTCAAGAACTAAATGTAAGCCGCAAGTTTAATACGGCTGATCACTACAGTATATTCCAAGCGGAAGTTGCTGCGATTAAGGATGCGGTGGATGAAATGCTATCCAGCGCTACTACGGTTAGGGAACTTAACATCTACTCTGATAGCCAAGCGGCTATAAAGACCTTGACCTCAACTACAGTGTGATCGATGGTGGTCTGGAAGTGCCTAACCTCGCTTGCGATTGCATCGAATTATTTGTTAATTAAGATTATCTGGGTCACGCGCCATAGTGATATCCCGAGTAACTGTCAAGTGGATCTCTTAGCCCGCATCTGTACAACTGAACCGGATTAAGATGGTTGTAGGGATTTGGGGATTTCACTGGCCACCTATGGTGTGCTCCTCCATAGCTGGGCCTCGCGTCAGCTCCGCAAACGTTGGGCGGACACCACCTCTTGCAGGGTAACAAGATCTTTCTGGCCGAAAGTGGATGGCAGGAGGTCTGCTGAAATAATTGGGTTCACTAGGGCTCAACTATCAATGGTCATTGGGGTTTTGGCAGCGCAATATCCCATGGGTATCCATGCGGTACGTCTCAATATATTGGAAACTCCATCCTGCTGCAGCTGTATGGAGGATGATGAGGTGGAATCACCAAATCACTTTATGCGTGATTGCCCAGCTTTTGCCAGAACTACGCGAAAGTATTTCGGTCGCGACTCACTTGGATCTCCCGAATAGCTATCCAAGGTTGATGATCGGGATCATTCGGAACTTTATTGTTGCTACCCAACGATTCTCTAAGTAGTTATATCTACGTCACCGTTCTTTTAGTTTATTATATGTGGTATCACAACGGACCTTCATGTTGTCCAAGTGAGCTTCCCCTATCAGGGAAGCTACCACCCAACCTAACCTAACCTAAGGAAAGAATAAAGTTCTTATCTCTGAAGAATTTCTGCACATTTTAATTGCAGAGTAGATACATGGAAACCTTCAAGGCGATATATTTACATGCATAATTATAACGGTAACAAAACAAAATTGTACTTTAGAATTCACCTTGTGCTACAACGCCCTTTGTGCAAATACACTTGCGGCGAAAACAACAAATCCTTGAAGATGTTGCAACGCAATAATTTGCATTATGCATACACTCAACATATACACACATCCATACAATCAAGGGTGCGCAATGTATTGAGTTATTGTATGCGTTGTTCTTTTCATACATAACTTATGTATCTATCGTCATTACTTTCGCTTGTAAGCAATCTGCGATTGTTGCTTACGTTGTCACATATAAAGTTTAATACGTACAAGCGATGTTACGTTAATTCATGTTGACTCATTACAGACAAAATTCCAAAGTTTTCTTTGCATCTTTTACTTTTGCTGCTTTGATGCTGCAGGGGAAGATCCGAATGCGGTTATGGTTTAATTAAATGACAGTTTAGCAAAATCTCTTAAGCTATCTACTTGTATACATCGTTTTCTTTGAAGAAGTGAGTGCGTATCTACGGCTGAATTGTAGTACAGTTGTATCATTTACTGACACGAAAACCGTGCAGTTATTTTGTTAAGCAGCGGCTTCCTTCAGGCATAAATAAAATAGAGCTTGACAACACCGAAGCCCAGAGTTTTGGCTACAAAATCATATCAAGGCCCTCTCTTGGAGGTTTGGCCTAGAATTCGTGCATCCCTTATTAAACACAGACAAATACAGCCCTTTAACTCCGGAATTTGTATTACCTGTATTTCCAGCTATAAAATCATATAAAGACCCATTTCATGTCCGGTTAGCTTTTGCCTGCCGTTTATATGTGCCAATTGAATGCCGATCAGCGTTATCTGGAGCTAATGATAATGGGCCTTAAGTGTCTACCTCTACGATTCAGACTTTTGTTCAGATTTTTAATGTAAGGGGAGTGGTAAGCTATTGCTGAGTTCACAGCTTACCAAGAAAAGGAAGTGGTTTGCAAACCCTTATAATAATTCGCTTATTGTTGTATGTTGAACTCGGCCTTACTGGCAAGCATATCCATTGTTTTACTGGTATCTTAGGTAAGGATATGTTGAGATGGCGCGTATGAGAATATCCAACACTTCCACTACTGAATGCCCTCAGGGAGTGGTTTCAACTAGATTACTTCCAGACAGCTCTCAGTAGCCACTTATTTTTTCTCATGAAATTGAGTAGGAGCAACCAACCTTTGCCGGATTGTCAAAAAGCCATGTTTCAAGAAATCTGAGTTTTCTAGTCTCTATTTATGTACATCGACATAAAACGTGATTAATCGACTCCTTTTTCTCTTCCTGATTTTGGTCGTGATTACAGTGGCAGTTAGTAAATATGCTCTACCGTCGGAGAATCGTTGTAATACCATAATGACCCTTAAGTCATTAGCTCCTTAATCTTGAGCAGGAAACTAATTCCTTTCCTATTCAAACATGTCCATACAGAACTTTAGACCTCGCAATCATATCGGTTCGTTCACGGCAAGCTCGTTGACATAATATCACATTCATCGATTTTCCACAAAAGATAACCAAGTGGAAGTCATACGGTGCTATCCGCCTCGCTTATGCCCATTTCAGAACTTTTCTTAGCCATCTCATCTGCAAATTCATTTGTTTCCATATCGATACTCCAAGCCAGAGACAGCAAAAGGAAATATTGAGGCGTTCACTGCATGGAAATATTCACTTTATCTCTCCCGGATAATGCTGCATGGGTCAGGAAATGCTTTGAATATAGTTACGTTTTTCATTTTCGAGCCGTATATGTGTGTTGTAACTCCTCCTTCACTGTTCAAGCCTTTCCCCCAACCCTCTCTAGAACGATATTTTATGTTTTCCGCCTGGAATGAAAAACTGCCGTGATATAATCCGTTTCGAATGTTAGATCAACTATAATTTGATTTGGTCGTACCCTTGGCATGTCATAAGATATCGTTCTGTGCAAACAATCGATTGATATGCACATATGGGATTCCTTAAAGCTTTTTTTGCGACTAAGCCCTACCAGAACAAGTGTAGTCAAGTGAAAATTTTGATTTTTCTCTCTCTCTGAGGGGCGCTGCCCCTGTTCCAACCTTTCCATCTTCCCAACCCTTTGTAAATTTATCTTCCTTTCCACCTTCGATGAGAAAAGGGCTTCATACATTAGTAATGTCCAAATGACTGTATTGTAAATCAGATGGATGATGTATGATGATATTCCTCAGCTTCTCCTGAAAATAATTTTGCAGATGTAGTATGCCGCCAAACCTTTTTTTATCTGTGCTCAGCATTGCGTAGCCACCTTAATTTATAGTCGAAAGCCACGGCAACATATTTGGCTCCAGAAGATAGTTTTTTTCATTGTGCCAGTTATCCCCAGTAATTTGAAGGAAGTGATTAATTTTGTTAATGAGAATAAGACAAGGTCCTCTTATTTGGTTCTATCCGAGCCTATTTGCCTTGCCCATAGCGAAATGTCGCAAAGTGCTGTTTTCATGAGCTCGCCAATCATTGGCAGGAGTACCTGTGATTAGAGTCACCAAGTCATCGGCATATGCGATGACCTATGTTACCTCTGTCTGAAAGATTTCTGAAATTTCAACAACTACCAGTATCCATAGAAGTCTCCTTGAGTGTTGTATTTGGTACTTTACATACTGGGCTGCTTCCAACTGCATTAAAGGCACTAAATCAGGTATACGATCCTGCTCCCAATATTCGTAGCTACTAAGCCGTTTTATTTGAGAACTGTTTAACAAAGAAGAGACTCTGTGTAAAAACGAAAAACTTGTCTGTTTAGCCAAATTCTTTTTTCACGAATTCCTATTTAAGTCATTCAAACAATTGTTATTCCTAAATCTCTAATCTCTGTCACAATGTGACTTCATAAAATTATTTGTAACTTAATAAAAGTTGCTCATTTTTATTCAACACTTTTTCGTAACATTTCAATTTGAACTATTTTGTTATTTGTGGTGGCCGTTTACAGCATGATTGTATTTCACACAACAAAAATTGTTGTTCAACTCTTTTCAATGTAAAAAAAATAATCTTTTCAACTTTCTCAATTGTCAAAAATTTTGTGGTTTACGAGTTGCACACACATGTGGCAATAAAAATGTGTAAACTTTTCGCAAGACGAAATCACCACAGAGTCACACACACACACACACACACACGGGCATCCCTAAACCTACTACTTGTGTATTATTCACAGATATTCCATAATTCTCTTCACACGTCTAACCGTTATCACAATTTTCTTTAACTTCGTTCTTTCATTCATTTCACTCTATTTATTATTCACTTACACTTTTTTAAATCACTCTACTGAGGCTTACTTTTTCACACAATCAAATTAAATGAACTTAACTGTCTCTTGAGAGTTTACTACATATTACTACTTTAGAGCACAAAAAAACGCATACATGCAGGCACATCATATAAGTATTAGGGTGTACGCTATTTAGCAATACGAGATGTCCTCAAAATATTATTTTTAACTATCAAACCCAACTTTCACACGAGTGGGTAGGGTTGAACTACTGATTTTTATACTCAGCTGAGCAGAGCTCACAGAGTATATTAATTTCGTAAGCATAACTGTAGTCAGTAACGGCATAAACTAATAGAGATAGATATAGAATTCTATATATCAAAATGATCTGGGCGAAAAAAGAAATTCATTTAGCCATTTCCGTCCGTCCGTCCGTCCGTAAACACGATAACTTGAGTAAATTTTGAGGTATCTTAAAGAAATTTGTTATGTAAGTTCCTGGGTACACATCTCAGGTCGCTATTTAAAATGAACGTAATCGGACTATAACCGCGCCCACTTTTTCGATATCGAAAATTTCGAAAAACCCAAAAAGTGCGATAATTCATTACCAAAGATGGATAAATCGATGAAACTTGGTGGGTGTGTTGACCTTATGACGCAGAATAGAAAATTAGTAATATTTTGGACAATGGGAGTGGCACCGCCCACTTTTAAAAGAAGATTATTTAAAAGTGTTGCAAGCTGTAATTTGGCAGTCGTTGAAGATATCATGATGAAATTTGTCAGAAGCAAATGAGTGTGTTAAATAAAAATTGGCAAAATCGGATGACGAACACGCCCACTTTTTAAAAAAAAATTTTCAAAGTCAAATTTTAACAAAAAGTTGAATATCTTTACAGTATATAAGTAAATTATGTCAACATTCAACTCCAGTAATGATATGGTGCAACAAAATACAAAAATAAAAGAAAATTTCAAAATAGGCGTGGCTCCGCCCTTTTTTGTTTTATTTGTCTAGAATACGTTTAATGCCATAAGTCGCACAAAAATTTACCAATCCTTGTAAAATTTGGTAAGAGCAAATCTTCTATACCAGTAACTGTTTTCTGTGAAAATGGGCGAAATCGGTTGAAGCCACGCCCAGTTTTTATACACAGTCGACCGTCTGTCCTTCCTCTTTGCCGTTAACACGATAACTTGAGCAAAAATCGATATATCTTTACTAAACTTAATTCTGAACTCACTTTATCATGGTATTAAAAATGGGCGAAATCCGACTATGACCACGCCCACTTTTTCGATATCGAAAATTTCGAAAAATGAACAAAAAATGCCATAATTCTATACCAAGTACGAAAAAAGGGATGAAACATTGTGATTAGATTGGTTTTTAGACGCAAAATATAAATTTGGAAAAAACTTTGTAAAATGGGTGTGACACCTACCATATTAAGTAGAAGAAAATGAAACAGTTCTGCAGAGCGAAATCAAACGCCCTTGGAATCATGGGAGGAATACTGTACGCGGTATTATATATATAAATAAATAAGCGGTACCCGACAGATGATGTTCTGGGTCACCTTGGTCCACATTTTGATTGATATCTCGAAAACGCCTTCACATATACAACTAAGGGCCACTCCCTTTTAAAACACATTATAGAGTCACCCCTGGTCCACCTTTATGGCGATATTTCGAAAAGGCGTCCACCCATAGAACTAAGGTCCATTCCCTTTTAAAATACTCATTAACACCGTTCATTTGCTACCCATATCGTACAAATACATTCTAGAGTCACCCCTGATCCACCTTTATGGCGAGATCTCGAAAAGGCGTCCACCTATATAACTATTACCAACTCCCTTCTAAAATACTCTTCAATACCTTCCATTTGATAACCATGTCATATAAACACATTCCAGGATTACCCTTGATTAATTTTCCTACATAGTGATTTTCCCTTATTTTGTCTCCAAAGCTGTCAGCTTGGTATGTAATGTTCGGCTACACCCGAACGTAGCCTTCCTTACTTGTACTCATTGTGCTTGCTCTCTTTGTTTTTTCGACATTTACAAGCAAATACCAACCACTTTAAAGCTAACACGTATGTGCTCGAATGGGTAGGTCTTTTCAAGGACACCAGCTACCTTCACCATTTATGTTATCCTTGTCTTATGAATATACTATTCACGTATATACAGATGGATAAAAGTTAACGGAAGAGGTTGAGTCTGCTTTCGAAATAGAAGTAAGTAGATCCTACAGGCAGAAATTACAGCCGTGAAGAGAGCAGCAGAAATTCTGGAGGAAGCGTGCTTAAGCTGCAGTCGCGTTAATATATATATTGATAGTCAGGCGGAGATTAAGGCAATAATATCAGACAGTGCTTTATCTAGAAGTGTTTTGGGATGCAAAGAAGCATTGGAAAAACTTCCCGCGGGCCGAACCATAGGTTCGGTTAGAAGGCGTGCGTGTGTATTACGCACACATCCACTCGGAGACATATATTTCCATTGTCAGTGCCCTCAATAAGTGCAGGGTGGCGGCACATTTGTTTAAACCCACAAAGTGGCTTATATCGCTGAAGTGAGAAGACATAAACCTCACGATGTGCACGTCAACTGGACTATGCCTTCTGTTAAAAGTTAGGCGTCGTCAGTTACAGCAGATGTACGAAGAAACGAAAGAAAGCCCGAGCTATCAGGAGCGGCAGAATTGGCAGTTCTCGAGGCAGCACAAAGCTCTGTTCTAGAAAACGTCTAGTATTTGCCAATAAACGGTGCTATTATGTAATATAAGTTCTGATAACTTATTCGGATTCTTCCGTTTGGTCGTTAAACAAATTTTGGTAATATTATAGATACATTCCGTCTATTTGAGTTCTTTATTGACCGGCCAGTTCAACCAAACCTAACTATTCAACCTACCGAATGTGGTTAGCATAGCTCATAGCGCTCTCAAAGATTAGCAGAAAATTCGCGATATTTGTAAAATATATAATAAATACGTACGTTTATATTAAAATTCTGGCGTCTCAAAAGACTCGTCACTTCCACATTACCATTCGCTATTATTTTTCCCCTTCAGTATTTATGATATAACTCCTAAACATGTTTATGGTTTAGTAAGCTGTTTTGAGTCTTAAGCTAAAATTTACACTTGTGGTATAAAAAACCACATTGGTAGCTCGTACCGTTAAACCAGGTTGGTAAATACCGGACACCCTAATATGCCTTTAAGTGATTAGATATTGCTGTAGGTCTGTGTGTGCTTTTGAGTCTTCAAACTTAACTTCTGGATGTGCAGCGCACTTGAGGTTCTATGTCTCATACCTTTTTCTTATACAAAACTAGCGGACCGGGCCACAATACGGTGACAACCGGGATTATAAAAACACGAAGTTCGAAAATATTGAAAACTATTGTGATGTCAATCATTTTCCGTGTTGTTATTATCTCTTTTACATCTTTCATTTTCTTCCTACTCCCACTTTTGTACTTCCTTTATACCTTTCGTCTTCTAGAATTTTTCTTTTCCTTGCTTGTTTCTGCTCCCACTTCCTTCTCCTGCTTTTTTAAGGCAATAATTTCACACCTTTTTCCCTAACTTTTTGATTTCCATCATCTGCTCTCACTCCTTTATTTCAAGCACTCTGCCACACACTCTCCGTTTACTTTCTACTAAAAAAAAGGAAATAAACTGTATAGATATTTAAAAAAATTGTTTGAATTTCGAATTTTCGCTCTCGTTTTTCAAGTAACTTCTGATAATACGGCGATCTGTACACTGAACATAGCTCAGGCCATATGAAGATAAAATTGAGATACTTAAAGACAACTTTACACTGGGTAGAAATGCTGAAAAGCACTGTTGCAAGAGGTGGTGAAGTTTTCCAGCAGAAAGTCTATCATAGTTTCCGAAAAGTCCTACACACGGTCGGCATAGCAGTTACTGATGCGAGGGTTTTTAAAAGATATTTAACTTGGGTGCATTTCATTCACAGAGAACTAAGTTAAGCAGTGACCAGAGAAGAAGTGATCGTTGAGAACCTTTAAACCCGATATCCGATGTACCACTTCGATGCTTCTTCCCTAACGTCGTAACAAAAGTGGGTATACCCCCCTACAAATAGGCAGCGCCTTATCTACAATAAACGTCAATAAAGACACACAACCTGTATTGTTATCCGAGTTTTTCCATATGGTGCGGTGGGCATTTTTGTCGGTGTTAATGATAATAGCGAAATCCATGCTTAAAAAATTATCTGACGGATATACAACATCGTCGGTTTTTGTCAGCATCCACAAACAGATTACAAATCCCGCAGTCCGAATTAGTGGGGTCTGCAACCAAATCCATGTTTGCCGGTCACTGCCTCCCTCGGACTACTGCATTTTCCAACGAGACTCGTGGGAAAGGTGTCATTGCTCGTGGGTTCGTTGTGGTAGAATTTAATGATCACCAGGAAATAACTTCCTTTGCATCAAAGAGAGGGCCGGTGGACTCTGAAACAGCACTGCCCAACCTGAGTACGCTCCAGTTACTTGTCGGAAGGTTTGGGCTGCTGACTTACCGCGATATCTGACTATGAGGGTCCGGCAGGTAGCCACACTCGATCCCTTGGACGAAAGGGAAACACCCTCCAAACCTCTCCAACCAGAGAAATTTGTTTCTTAGAAATGGGGACCTATTGCTCTTCAAAACAAGTAACCAGCCTGAAGTCATGGTAACGAGTATGCAAAGGCTGGTCGTGGATCTCTGTTCTCCATAACGGCGTCCATGTAGACCGACGATATTGAACTACCACTCCTACTCCCACATCTACTCCTGCCGAGCGTTGTCATCATCTTCCCGCCTCTGCCGACCACTTTCTCCTTACCGGAAAGCCAATAGGAGTATATAAACCAAGAAAATAAGTGAACAAAAACTAACCAACAAACATAGCAGTACAAAAAATACTTCTTCAATGCCGTGTTAATCTCTTCAAGATCTTTCTCTCGAGAGTGTCGTTCGCATCTGCGTTCCCGCAGTGGTGTTGCTGTTGATATGGCACCGCAACTTATTCGACCGTCAAAGCGTTTTAGTATAATTTTCTAGTTACCTTCGAATATTTGAATCTTATTTCTTAGATTTGTCTATAATAAGAAGGTATTCCACTTTCAGTTTTTTCCATCTTCCGGCAAAAAAACTACTTGATAATATTCAATTACTCATAACGCTGTCAACATTCCTTGCGGGTAATGAATATTAAAAACACGACAACAAAAACAAAAATTTAGTTTCAGTCAACTGCCAATTGAGCCGACAATGCCAAATGAAAACGTTTATTACTATTATTATTGTCATGGCTTTTGCCAATAAAGCCTTAGCGATAAATCAAATTTTATTATGCGCCAAACAGTTTTAACTGGCGCACACACACCAAGATCTACTAACACATCCAAGCCATCTACACACACACTTACAAAGGCTTACATACATTCAATTGCGCTTTGCACATCATCAAATTCAATCCGCAACTACATAATTTTTTACACTTACTTACTCAATTTCTTTTTTGTAATTCATTTGCTTTTTTTGTTGTTGTTTTTTAACTCTCTTGTCCGAATTTGCATCAAATTAATGCGCTACAGCCTACATACATGAGGCTTTTGTTCATCCGTTGGATTGCTTCTTTTTCCCCCCGCGCCCAACTCAACTCGATATTATTAGCCGACATATTTGAATGAGTTTAAATTGGCCGGCTGCCGGTTACACCAACACATTTACATGCACAATGTGGCTCGTTGGCCAAAAGCCAAGATTTGAACAATGTGTGTATTTGTAATTGCCTTGCAATAGATGCATAAGCTTACACTGAGGCACTTACACTTGCTTAAACATAAACACCCCTGAAAAAAATGCGATTAGTCTAGGATGAATCAGGGCTGAGTCGCAAAGGAGTATGCGACCAATGCCAATTTTGATCCCTTTGTATGAGTTGAACTGTTCCCTTTTGTTTGAGCATGTCCTATGAAGAGACTAATTGTACCCATTTATACCAGAAAGGGATTGAAAGGATCAATCCCCTTTGTACCCATATGGGAACATATGAAGACTAGTTCCCTTTTCGGTTCAATAAAGACTCAAATAGGGTCCAGTCGAATTTTCTGCCATGAGAAACACAGTCGAAGGGTTTATTAAGTCGCCAAATATATTTGATTCCCGCTTTTCAAAATGGAATTAAAAATATTCTTCGAATATTTAACCCTAACTCCGGCGTCGTCGCAAGGTTCGGTATAGGGCTCCGCATTTTCAAATATAGACAAAAGAGATCAATCGGAGACCAACCTCTTTGGGGATTATTCGCACGATTTATTGCAGGGACATATATGGATATGAATTAGTTTGACTTTTATGCCTCATTTTTTAAAATGAAAGGAAAAACTTTGCCCTTTTGTTTTGCTAGTTTGCCAAAGCTGTAATTGATACTAACATCATTTATCTACGCCCACACGTATTAGTATATGTTTGCCTGTTTGTGTGTGTATATATAGTATTGTAATTTGTGCATACCCAGTAAACACAAAAACTTAACATGTTATATTTTTTGACTAGACAGGGGGTGTATTTGATGGCTATGCCTCACACGCTGACATCATCCCAAAATGTTGATTAGTAGGGGCTTGCACCCTTCCCACCCATGTTGGGTTGGAGCCTCCTCGTGATAACATTTGGTAACGCTTCGGCGGAGAGTACAAGCGGAACTTTTCCTTCCTCCTTACAACCTGATTGCCCTTATTTTACTAACTGCAATCGTCACCCCTTTCCTCTTGCATGCAGGATCAAGTTTCTCATGGAGCAGGGGCTAATCTGTAGCTCAAGACCGATCATACGTAACCAAAGACCACACGATGCATAAGGTGCCCCACGCTTTCATTTATCGAATATGGCGGATCTAGAGAGGACAACTCGATAAAACCGTAATTACTAGTGTTATCCGAACCATACTAATAGGATGAAATGCACTATATTAGTGTGTGTTATTGAGGTGGCCATCGCTTACTAACGCTTTTAACCTGATTCGGGCACGTACCATATCGATATCTGACAAGGTACCCTCAACATCAATTACACTCAAAAAACTACACGTGAAGTGGTGGAAGCAACAGGTATAAAATTCAACGACAGATTTTCAACTCCTAACTCTAAAAGGAAGTAGCTAAAGGGGGATAAAGAGGCAGACATTGGCTGAAGGTGGTAGGCTTGAATTCGAAGTTTGCGAAGCGGATGAGAGAAGATCCAGTACAAGAGTCACGAGCCGGCGAAGTTGTGTGCACATGCCGTGCAACGCTAGAGCTTCCAAGCTTGGGTAGGGCGGAAATTGTAAAAGCATTACAACGATCTCAACAGAGAGAGAGGGCGAAAAGCAGAAAATACACAAATCTCACTAATTGAAAAAAAAGGTTGAGCATGTCGCTACAATAACAACAACAAGGGCGGAGGAAGTCATTGATAGTCCAAACGAAAGTAACAACGTATTTTATTTAAGCTTATTTGGAGCACAAAAATGTGATATCGCAGGGACTGTTTGTTCAAGGAAGGAGGTGTGAAAGCAGTCCCTGATGACGGCACTTTTTGATACCAGCAATCATTCAGGCTAGATCACCAAATTGAAAATATGAAGCAAAGTGTTCAGGATGGTATAGCGAAGTCAAAAATCTTCGCTTTAAATGCCATAAAATCTTAGGATGGCGCTATATAACGCAGATATTTAAGCACGTATAGGTACCAATAAACCGAATGTAGGTGGCTATATTCGGTTTCCTTGGTCACGTATGGTCTGCTCCTGTATAGACGGGCATCGAGTCAGCTAAGCTACGACAGGCGGAAACTACTTCTTGCAGGCGAAATAGTGTGATCCTGCGATATACCCAAATTATTGAATGTTCAGGCTCAAAAATCAAAGATTGTGGAAGTTTTTATGGTTTCCTGGACATATATACAAGAAAACAGTACTTGCTAAAAGCGGTGGTTTAGTCCAGAATCCAGTAATTTGCTTGATAACACAGTGAGTTCTAAGCTTGATATATCAGGGTATGACTTAACGGTAGGTCATTTCTTTTCTCAGACGTGCCATACGTGTTTTATATCAGAGTTAACAGCTTCGTTAACAGGATATAAATGGACAAAATCTTAGTGCGATGGACTGTGCCAAGATCCAGAAAATTTTGAAAGAAATCCAGAGCCAAACGAACAACAGCATGATGAGGCAAAGAGTCTCTGATTATTGATGAATAGTTGAAGGGATTTCTATAAACAAGTTCGCAAATCAATGGACATGAAACGACTTTGTTGTGCTTATTGGGAAAAGGCACAAACATGTAAAGCATGTGGGTTGCTCCAAGCCGAATTAAATTAATTATGTATAAATTTAATTGATTTGCGTGGAAGTCCTATGATATATTTTCATGACAATTATTTTTGGTGTGATTTAGCTTTTGTGATTTTTGGTTGTGATACTTGACTGAGAAAGATTAATTTAATAGTATGTATTGTTGGATGATTAAATTATCTTGGGAATTTCTAGAAAAAAAAATATATTGCCAGAGGGGAAGTAAGCATCTTATATGGAGTTCATATATCTAAAACAAAATAATTTAAAAAAAAATTTTTAGTTAAACGGTTTTATTGAAAACAATACTTACATCAAGTAATAATAATACTAAATTCTAACAAATAATTAGGTAGGCCCCAGGTACTAGTCATCACACTCCTCATCAATCTAGGGCGTTGATCAGACAATTAAATAAAATCGTTGGGCGCATGAAATTTCTAAAAATGTGAGGCGTAGCATAATCTGATTAAGGTTCAGTTGATCTCATATATGATTATCAATAGAAATTTAACGCGTCCAACGCTTTTATTGTCTGATCAGCGCCCTAGGCTGATGAGGAGTGTGATGACTAGTACCTGGGGCCTACCTAATTATTTGTTAGAATTTAGTATTATTATTACTTCATGTAAGTATTGTTTTCAATAAAACCGTTTAACTTAAAAATTTTTTTAAATTATTTTATTTTCAAGTTTTTAGTCTTTATTTAATTGCCTATTATTTCTCATTTTATTCAGTTCATTTAGTGACTCATTATTACAAGGACTCTTTCCTGACAATTTTTTACAATCTAAGTCCTCAATACATAATCCTTTTAAAGACTTTAGTGGATTCTGCGCCACGTATGCTTGTCCCTCTTCGAACTCAGAAATATTTTGATGTCACTTCTACCGGATTGTATGTAATATTTGTTCCTAATACGAGCCAAATCCGACATTATAGGTCACTTTCTATTCATGTATGTATTATGTGTTCCAAATATGGGCCAAATCGGACCATAAATACGATTTTTTTGAATATCTCGATCTTTGCGCCACATAGTGGCGATTTTTTTCATAGGTCGCTTTCCGTTCTTGCATGTATTATGTGTTCCAAATCTAAGCCAAATCGGACCACAAATACGATTTTTGTAATTATCTCGATCCTTGCGCCACCTAGCGGCGATTTTTTTCATAGGTCGCTTTCTATTCTTGTATGTATTAAGTGTTCCAAATATGAGCCAAATCGGACCACAAACACGATTTTTGTGAATATCTCGATCCTTGCGCCACCTAGCGGCGATTTTTTTTAAAAGGTCGCTTTCTGTTCTTGTATGTATTATGTTGTTCCAAATATGGACCAAATTGGACCACAAAAACGATTTTTGTCAATATCTCGATCCTTGCGCCACATAGTGGCGATTCTTTTTCTTATTATTGCATTGTCATCGGGTTCTGAACTATATTCCAAGTTTCAAGCTTGTAGCTTATCAGGAAGTTACTTAAATTTCAATTACAAAATTCGTTCAAACGGCCGTGCATGCGGTCAAGTCAAGCTTAATAAAACCGCAAAAGCAAAGAATCATGAATTAGAGGAATGAGGGATCTAAGAAAACAAAAGGAGAGAGGTAGATGGTATAAAAAATAAGAGGGAGAGATAAGGAAATTATAAAGGGTAAGAATGAGAAAAAGTGGGAGATGCATTTTGAAGAAGATCAATAAAATCTTATATACTGATTGCTTCGACTTTGAGTAACGGGAAGGTTTGCGTTAAAATGCACCTTCTTATTTAGATTAGTATCTACCCAACCCGAGCAACGACGCACAGTGGCATTTTTGCTTGGTTTAGACGCGAAAAAGTTAAAATTTTCAAGTCATTTTTTTTTTTTTTAATTTTGAAATATCGACAGTATATAACGGTAATTATCATTTCTTATAGTTATTGTTCTTCATTGAATAATCTGCTGTCAAACTATGAGTTGTTAATGACGCGCTAAGTAGTACAATTTACATAAGTGAAATAAATAAAATTAAATAAAACTTTGTGGTGAAACAAAAGCTAAAATATTTTTTGGTTATTTAAAATCTACACGTCATTATATTATTTTGCAAGTGTTCAAAAGTTTTTTGGTTGAATATTTTTTACGAAATTATGAGTTTTTTAATGTGTATAATTTTTGTGCTGATAATATATAAAACCGTGAAAAGAAAAGCCTGCCAAAAGTTCGAACCACGCTGTACCACAATAGTTTTTGAATTTCTACAATAATTCAATATTACTGCATATAACTGAAATGATTATTCATCCCCTAGGTCCGTCCCCTTTTGATATAATGATGATCACAAAGAGGGAGTTATATGAGATATGGGTTGCAGAACGTGGCCAAAAGCAAAAGGATAAAGCCGTTTTAGACCACGTGTGTACTGTTTTAGGGAGGGAGTAAATAGAAACGAGGGACTGTATGATGAATCCTGCCGTAAGTTCGAATTTTTTTATCAAGTGTTAATTTTCTTGGAAAGTTTGCTTCATGGCTTGAAGAAGATAAGAAATTTAACTATAGGTATGTTCAATGAACAAAAGAACAAGGTAAGGCTATAAGAAAGTTTTTGTTTCGGGTAAATTCAAAATTTTTGGAGGGGGCCCAAGCCCTCAAACCCCCACCAAAATTTCACATATCCTTATTTATTTTTCGCATCTAAATCAAGCAGAAATGCCACTGTGCGCCAGGTACCCTGGTAGTTCTCAATAATTTTGATCATTTATCAAAAAAAAGGAAACAAAAAGAGGAAATATTGCACACTTTGCTAACAAAAGGTTATCAAATTGCACTGGGCAGACAAACAAACAAAAATTACATAAAAATTAAGCAACCAACTTACTGAGCAGACAGAACAAATATTTTTGTAAGAACAAACACAAATACACAATTAAATATCCATGTATATAAGCAAATAAAAACGAGTTAGAATAAGAGAAAAAGTTACAAAGAAGCTAGCATATCGACAGCAATTAGCACGTAATTGCAAAGCGGTAGAATGAATAAAAAAACAAGGTAGAGTATAGAGAGAATCCGAAAGATAAATAAACACGCACACCTATAATTAGTAAAAGAAAATAATTACATGGCGTCCCTTCTTAATACATACAAACGCAAAAATTTCAAATAAAATATTTTTGTGGAGAGCAGAAAAAGAATTTGCAACTGAAAATAATTAGATAAAATTAAGGAAAGGCGGTGCTGAAAAAACAAAACAAAATTTGTTCCATAGTGACAACAGTTGCTAAAGAATTTTGATTTTCGTAGTAAATTTAATTGGTCATAAAATGCACCTAAAAATATGTAAAAAAGTGTCAATGTAAACCTATCTTGTTTTATAGCGCACTGGTTCTGTGTAATCGGATGCTGGAAAAGGCTGATGCTAAAATTTTTTATTTCATATTTAAATGTCAACAGAAGAAAGTGGCGCCTAAATATATGTTTTATTAACACATATGTAACTCGCCTTCGAAATATATAAAATGCCAATAGTGTGCTCCTCCATTATGAACTCAAGAAGTATAGCGAAGTAGTTTAGAAATACGATTTGCTCACCAGGCCCAAATGCCTGTCAGTAACAAGTTAGACGGATAGTCCTAACATATCTTTGCAGTTCATAGAAGAAAGAACTACAAATAATTTACATATTTTCACCAAAATATAACACATCTTAGGTGCTCAAAAGTTTGGGCTAAAGATTGAAAATGCTTTGCTTGAACGTCTGTGGCATAATTTTGGAACACAACCCCCTTTTTGGCCAGACACAAGCATTGTTCACGTTCTTCATCCTAGGTATTTATACCATGCCCTCTTACACGTTTTCTTCCACCTTAAGCGAGTATTTATAAGTTAACACTACTTATTTTTAAGCCAATAATAACGCCTCCGTTGATGAAATATTATTCTTCATCCATTATTTTTGTACCGACTACCAATTTCTTTCCTTCATTACAGATCACCTGCGTCCTCCCACCACCTAATAGCAGAACGGGCTGGTTTACAATATGTGAAAACCATCTCACGAACTATGATGCTAAATAATTTTTGTAAATAAGACCTTGTGCGCCTAAAAGTATTGTGACGAATATTAGCAACACTAAGGGATACTATCATCTCTAAGCCGATGCTAAGCAGCGACTTGTATGCACATAACCAAATTAATCATTATGTCTATACATATGTACGTACACGCAGCGGAGAAGCAATGCACAACCACATGCATATATCTGAGATACTCCCGAAAGTATGCAGTAATTGCGCAAGTATTACTCACATATACACGCGCATGGGCTATGAGAGAAGCTATAAAAAACCATGCATCTGTAGTTAGAGCTGAGTAATTTTATGGCTGATAACTAACTAGTAAGTTCTGGAAATAGAAGCGCCTTGAAGTATGGAACGAGAAAATCGAAGATTATAAAAAACAGCAGCAGTAGAGGCACGTCAATCAGTTTGATTTAAGACGCTATCTGGCGAGCAATAGTAGTGTTATTCCGAAGTACTTTAATAAAGGCCATTTTGCGTTATTGAATAGTCGAGTTATTTAGTTTCAATTTCAATTTATTTAAAGAAGAGTGTATTAGTGCATTAAGATCGAAAAAATATCTTTTATAGCACAATAGCTTTGTATATACAGAATTGTGTAAGTTTCAGTTCAGTGATTCGAACGTTAGCAGAAGATTGCAAATAAGGGGTATTGCAGTAAATTTGTTACAGTATATATTTATTTTACATATTAAGCTAGATTAGAGCTGTTGCCTCGGACTGTTTGGAGCAAGAACTCCTCGTTCCAAAGAATTGAAGGAAACTGACCATATGATATTATACAACACGTGAGAGCCTAGCTCTGCTAAACACCTGATGAAGTACTTGTTTAAGTATAGCTGACCGGATAGTCGAGAGCACAGTTCCCAGGGATATAATTATAACACCGGACCTGTATCACTTCCCTTGGGTTAAGCGAGGCCTGTTTGTTAGCGTTTGTGTACAGCACTGTTCTCTATACGGCGTTTCTGCCCTGAAAACACCTGAAATTAGCCTGACTAAGAGAACACATTGTTTTGGAACTAAAACTGCTTCAGATAAGCTATTGAACGGCATTTGTATGGATGCTAGTTGCACCCTCGCTACACTTCAATTAGGCGACCTTAATACCCTTTGCAAACGTGAGAGATATAAATGGTAGATACCACGGCTCCTCATTCTAAACACTTGTAACCATTCATGAAGTCTAGTCTGTAAAGAATTTGGTGGATAGAAGTAAATCCAGTTACTACTATTATTTGGTAGGTAGAACTGACCTATTCGTGAGGCTCTCACATAATAGATTCAATGAGTCTATATAATTATTTGGTTGCTCATTGTCCCCGGTTTCGTGGGACGTGATTTTCAAAGGCATAGTTTCTCTATATGCTCGCATGGAGTCAGTGAAGCTTTGCATGACACTTCATTTTGCTGCAATACCTGGATCCTTTTAATGTATTAACTAGCCTCTGCGGTATGCTTTATATATCATAAAAGTGCCAAGTGTCATAACAACTAGGTATTTCGTCTATGTCTTCCTAAAGCAATGTATTCGGAGAGAATGTGAGCAGGTATTTTATGCTTTTGTTCTCAGTTTCCAATTTAGCTTACATAGGTGTTAGAGTAAGCACAGATCTTGTTGCTTTGTTTAAGATGACAATTCCGGAATGGAAGATTTTAACTTAATTTTGCATTCTTTTAGGCGCATATGATGTACCTCATAGCCTACTTCCAAATACCTAATTTTAGTAATATTAATTTACAGAATCCGTAACTAATATAGCTAGTTTCAACTTCTTTTCAATTTTTCAATTTATTTTACAGGTTTTGTTTTTGGTCTCGCTGAAACATGTCTTCCATTCTATTATATCGTTATGCCTTTTGAAGTGAGAAAAAAATATGCTATGAATAATATGAAAGCAATTCAACCAAAATATATTTATAAAATTTAAAAACATTGCAAGAGCAGCAATTTCATACAATAACTGTACATAACTGTTAGCGAAATGATATGAAAATATGTATACTTACTGTTATAATGTAAAAACATTTACACGTAAAATATTGCCAAAAGGAGCAAAATGCTGGAGAAAAAAATGCTGCATATTGTCGTGAAAAAGCTGGCAAGTCAGCCCTATGGCAGCCATCGTGAAGGCAAGAAAAAACTGACCATATTTACATCAATTAACGCACAGCAGTGGAAAAAGAGAGCATATTTGCTGCATCAATTCACAAAGTAAGCAAATTGTTTTTAAATTTCAGGTAAAATATGTAAAATTGTGTAAAACGAAAATGGGATTTATATAAGAAAATTAAAGCAATTGTGCAAATAGCAGTCGAAAGTTGTACAATATATCTGCTCTCATGAATGATGAATTTAACTTGGATTTCGCAAGAACTTGTACTGCTTGTCACATTACTCAGCTGTTTGGAAAGTCAAGCGATTCTTAAAGCCTTGAGTTAAATTGTGCAATCATGGGTTGGCTGTGAGTGCAAGACCTCGCTTATGATTATATCAAACTATTCCAGCTGCATAAGTACTACTGAATGCAAAGCTCAGTTGCCCATTTATGATCTAGTGCTATATATAGGTGGGCTCCGAACAAGTAGCCAGATATATTGGGTTCATCAATTCTCATCTATCAAAGCTCCATATATTTCCTCTCTTGCCGCCTCAACTTCATGCAGCATGATGAGGTGAAATCATTGAGTATCTCCATGCTTTCCTGCGTGGTTTCGCTAAAACTAAACGAAACCGTTTCGGTCGCGGCTCATTTGGATGTCTGGAGGATAGTGTAAGAGTAATGGTTGGTTATTAGAAATTACAAACTTTTGCTATATAACTCGTTTTTAAGTAGCTATAGCGTACATCACCGCTATATTATATTGTAGTTACTGGGGTAGTTATTAATCAACCTAACCTTGTTCTACCTATCAACATACATAACTTCGTAACTAGAGGCCTAACAGGGCAGTGAACATGCAGGAGAGTTTCCTACATTTCCATTCGAACACGTTGTGAACACCCTATGTGAGTGGGGGGTTGGGGCGCATTCGTGGAAACATATACTTTCACAGTAATACTTAACCAAGCACTTACATTCCCTTATCAACCTGAGTAAGAGCAAAATACCGACTTTAGTTCCTTCCTTTGCAAAACTTCAATAAACCGTGCGCCCAGAAATCTGAAAAGTCTTGTTTGCTATTCTGGACAATCAGCAGTATAAGTGACGAGTATACTGCTTCTCCTTCTCATCCTGACAGCTTTTTAGTACTCTCACTGCAGGTTTGCTTGTTGGTTTTGACTTATAAGCTTTACTTTTTAAAATATAACCATTACGATGTTGAGACCTCGTAATCATCTTTTACTGCAAGTTTGTAGCATGCATAGTGTTTTAGAAGATATGTCGCAAGAGTCTTTGGTATGTAGTTATTTTCCGGAGCCCTATCTGGTTGCCTCATCAGCAAATTAAATTGTTTTGATATTGCCTTGCCTTGGGACTCATTTAGAAGCTTTGTCGATGCCAACTAGCCTCTACGCTTCCGCACGATATACCATTTTATCCAGTTCTATTCTAATGCTTTCCGGCAGTCGGGGTGTCAACAAAGCACGGTGTAGGAGAATCATAACTGCTGTATCCACTGAAAAGATTTTCACCAGAAAGGTACTGAAAGATCTCACAAATGCTGGGAGTAGAAAGCAGTCTTCAGTTGAATTTTTCATGCTTTTTTGAGCCATTTAGATTACAGTGTTCCTACCATAGTCAAGGTACTGCTCCTCTTTCTGCCTCAGATCATAGCTTATACTCTGTACCTGGAAATGGACACTTTTTGTAATACAATCCGTGTCAGATAATTTATTGCTTTGGAGATTCAACCCTGTCTAAGATGAGTAACTCACTGCTCCTAATATACGCAGATATGCTTGCCTGGGCCACTTTCCAAATTGATTGCTCAATTTGTCAAGCCCCTAACATCAGATTATAGCAACGTACTTTAGTATTGATCAAATGACTGTGTTGTACATGTAATTTAGGACATACGGCGAGAGACCTCGATTTCTGCCGAAGGTTTTTGCAGCACCAGTATAATACCAGTGCTTTCTTTTATGTCCCTTCAAACATTCCTTCTCTAGCTTAATTAGATTTTAAATTTAAAAAATATCGTTTTGTTATCGGAAATTTATCGATTTTTATCCAGAAGTTATCGATTATTAATTTAAAATTTATCGATATATTATCGGAGTTTTTCCAATTTGCTGTAGGCATAATCTACAGTACCGAAAAGCTCTCGATTTTTTTGAAAAAGTTATAGACTTTTTATCAAAAAAGCTTCGATTTGATGTCGAAAAGTTGTCGATTAACTATCGATTTTCCATCAAAAAGTTATCGAATTTTGTACAGAAAATATGTCAATATGTTACGAAAAATTTACTTGTTTGTTACAAAAAGTTATCAATTTGTTATCACATTTATACAAGTATGTCACCGGTATGTTCTCGAAAAGTTATCGATATTTTCTATAGCAAAGTTATTGATTTTTTGTATAAAAGTGATTCATTTAATAGCAAAAAAATATCGATTTATTTTAGAAATTTACCTATAAATTATCGTTATCGATTATTAGCCAAAAATTTAAGAATTTGATTTAGATTTTACTTCGAAGTGCTGCCAATTTTTTATCGGCATGTTACATATTTGTTTTGCATCCATAGTGATACATATACTTGTTTGTCGACTAAACGGAAAAACCGTAACTAGGTACCAGGACTACCGTCATAAAATAACTACGTCCTCTTGGCAAATACCGAAAGCTTTCTAGGACCTATCCTTATTGCTGCCACGAGATCTGACAACTCTTCGGCGTATCTGTAGCCTTGATTCGGTGATCACAAAAAACTAACACTGAACATACTTTTTCTGACGACAGTGTACGATCAAAATATGTCCAAATGAGCCTTAAGTCTTCTCTCTTTAGAGATGTGAGCAACTTTTTGAGTCTAACGTCGTAAGATTTACACATGATCTTAGAAAGTGGGCGGCCCCACGCTTCTGTCCCCGCCTTTCCTGCTTGATGGATCCTATGCAACTCCTGTCCCCTTTTGATTTCTCCCAAATATATTGGGACATATACCGTCAATTCTTCGAGTGCCGCATTCTACTTTGCAAACTCATCGGCGTTTTTTTACCCCCTCATGACCGGGAATCCAGTATAAATGTATAGTCTGGCTTGATCAACGTCCTTCCCATATTTCTTTGCTTTCCACGACACTTCTTGATAGGGTAGGCGCTTCCCACGGCAGTCGGTTCTATGTACCGGAGCGACTCGGGGTTTTCCCGAACAAGGACTGTCATTTCAGTGTAACCCCATTTAATTTGTTGCATCCCTCCCACAAATTGTCATCCTCCCAGCAGCTCCTTGCAGCAGGACTGCTCCATATTCTCTTGCTCCGGGAAGGTATCGAATCCAATCCGGGTCCGTCTCCTGACCCCGGTCCAGAGAAGTGGTTTTGCTGCATCTGCCGGAAAAGAATCTTTTTAGGACGGTCATACTCGTCTCGTGTAAGGGATGGTTGCATCGGACAGGTTGTTCTGGGCTTGATCCCAAAACCCGACGTTCACGTAACTTTTATAAATCTTTTGTGGCTCCTTGCTGTTCACACCAAAGGGCATCCCGTAGTCTACGCCTAAGCGCCCCCATCCACTACCTTCCAGCAGCCCCGCTCCTCAGCAAGCCACAACAAGTACCCGCTGCTGCTCGCGCCACATGGCGCCAACAACTCAATCAGCTGCTAACACTCATAACTACAATCTTCGTAGTAGAGTCGGAAGCAATGCTGAGAAACAGCCCCTACCCCCGTCTCCTCCCCCCTCTTTTCCGGCAGCAATCGTGTAGGCCAGGGAAACAGACTCTTAGTCCCTACCTCCGTTTGCACCGTTTGCCAGCACAGAATATATATGTCATCCGCCCAATGCAGCTCCTGCCTTGGGTGGTGCCACTTTCCTAGATGTTTTGATCTCCGCGACGGCAACCCCCCGACGGGTTTCATCGCGCCATGTTGCCAGGTCGCAAACCCAAATCATCCGGGTACCCCAATGCTTGCCCAAGGACGCCCAGTCCCAGGGCCACAACAGCAATTGCGTCCTGGCCTTCCTCAACCCAGGCGTAGTCACCCGTCCCTTACCCCCACAGTGGCGACGTCTCCCCCCATGCACTTCAGAATTCTGCAGTTAAACTGTAATGGACTAACTGGGAAGATTACGGAGATAGTCGATTTCATGAAGCGGCACAACATCCGCATTGCTGCGATTCAAGAGACTAAACTCACAGCACGATCTACATTGCAGACCTGCTCTGGGTATAATGTCCACAGAAAAGATCGCGAGAGCGGAAATGGAGGCGGCCTCGCGTTTATAATATCACTCTGTGCAATATCACATATTTGATCCTGGCATCGACCGCAGTGACAATGTCTTAGAACGTCAAGGCCTATCTGTCCGGTCAGGCGATAAAAACCTAGAAATCGTCAACATCTACATCCCCCTGCCACCTGTTGCCCCAGTGGATACCGCCTTAATATCAGAGCCTTACTCATTGGCAACAATCGCATTATCTTAGGCGATTTCAATGCCCATCACGATCTATGGCATTCAAATTTGCGGGCGGACAGTAGGGGTGAGATGTTGGCGGATCAAATAGAAGAAACGACGTTCTGCACAATAAACGGCGACGCCCCCACACGTATGGTAGGAATCTGTAACAGTTCGCCGGATATCTCAATCGTGAGCGCAGAACTCGTAAACTGTGTCAACTGGCAGCCGATTGTAACATTGGCATCCGACCACCTGCCTATACTTATTTCGCTCGAGCGTACCGTCGACTTCATCGTCACCGAAAAACGCACTTTCATAAACTTCATGAAAGGAAAGTGGGAAGAATATAAATCTTTTACAGACAACCTCTTTGCTTATAATTATTTTAATAATTGGTCCTTTCGTACTAAGATACTATAACGTATTAAAGATAGAAACCAAATTGGCCCTATCCCGACTGATGCCCGCTAAGGGGAGCGTGCCTTTCGCAAGGTCATTGAATCCGCCTCGGCACGTTTCATTCCCGCCGGGAGAATTCCCGAAATCCGGCCCCACTTCCCGGCGGAGGCCGCAAACTTAGCGAGAGAACGTGACCTTATAGGCAGCTTGATCCAGGCGACCCCCAAATAAGGGATATAAACCAACGCATCAGATTGCTTGTGGATGAACACAAGCGGGCGAAATGGGAGAAGCACCTAAGGGGTTGTAACCTCTCTACCGGTGTGGGTAAACGTTGGTCCACCGTAAAGCCCCTATCGAATCCGACTAAGCACAAAAACAAAGTTTCCATCGCCTTTGGCGACAAAGTGCTGTCGGATGCGAAAAATGCGCGAGCGCTTTCTGCCGACAATATATAATGCATTCTACGGTCGACGAAGGTAGATGGAGGGCCAACAGACACGCACATAAACACAAATTCAGCGCGTCACCAATCACCATCAACGCTAGAGAGGTTGAGGACGCCATTGGTCGTGCTAAACCATCCAAAGCAGTGGGCCCAGACGACATAGCCATGCCGACGCTTAAAAGCGTAGGGAAAGAGGGTTTCAAATATTTAGCGCAGGTCTTCAACCTGTCTCTTTCCATCTTTGTCATACCCGAGAAATGGAAAATGGCCAAGGTGGTCCGCTACTAAAGCCTGGTAAACCAGCTAACATAAGAGAGTCATATCGTCCAATATCTCTCCTATCGCCAATAGCAAAGACGCTCGAAGCCATTTTGCTCCCTTATTTCCAAGCAAATTTACAGCTAGCCTCTCATCAGCATGGCTTCAGAAAACTCCATAGCACTACCTCTGCGCTAAATGCCATTAACACCCAGATAAATTGCGGTTTAAATCAAAACCCCCACCATAGAACAGTACTCGTAGCGCTAGACCTATCAAAACCTTTGATACGGTCAACCATGGTTACTGCAAGACCTGGAAGGGTCTACCCTTCCCCATGTCTTAAAAGGTGGACCGCAAATTATCTCGGTGGTCGGCAGGCATCGGTGCAATTTAGAAACGAAACATTAAAACCAAGGAGAATTAAACAAGGGGTGCCACAGGGTGGTGTCCTATCCCCACTTTTGTTTAATTTCTACATATCTAAGCTACCTTCCTACGCCGATGACTGCACAGTAATGGCCACAGGCCCAGGCCCACAGATCGATGAGCTATACAATAAAATAAACGGCTACCTCCCTGATCTCTCTAGTTTTTTCGCCTCGCGAAAGCTGGCATTATCACCGACTAAATCTTCCGCGACCTTACTTACAACATGGATGTCCCAAATGTCGACCATTTTGAACATCCACGTCGATGGCTCTACGCTACCGACTGTCGTACACCCCAAAATCTTGGGTGTGACGTTTGATCAGGATCTACATTTCGGTGAGCACGCAGCCGCAATTGTTCCGAGAATTCAGAGCCGTAACAAAATCCTCAAATCCTTTGCTGGCAGTACCTGGGGAAAAGATAAAGAAACGCTCATGAAACAAACATACAAAGCAATTAGCCAGCCGATTACGTGCTATGCGTCACCCATATGGTCGCCAAGCCTAAAAATTACCAACTGGAAGAAGCTACAGGCCTGCCAAAATACTGCTCTCAGAATTGCCACGGGCTGTCTTCTGCATAATGAGGCGAGAATACTCCCCATCAGGGAGAGAAACGAGATGCTGACCAAACAGTTCCTGTTGAATACCCAGAAACCTGAGCATCCCAACAGACATCTGATTGATCAGCCAGCACCGCCTAGGGCTTAAGGAGTCATCTCCGTAAGCATTTTGAGGAAATACGGCACCTGAGAACCCAGCCGTATGAAGCGAAAAAACACAAGCAGGTCCTTGGTGAACTCCACAAATAGGCGTCGGACATTTATGCCGCGAATTGCCCGGTGAATCCAGTACTCAAAGTAAAGTATCCAAAACTCGCGAAAGAGGAACGCATACTCCCCAGGGTAACGCGTGTCAATCTGGCTCAACTTCGTTCTGGATACTGTCACAGGTTAAACTCTTACCTATCCAGAATCAACCCCGACATACAAAATGTATGCCCCGCTTGCAATGTGTCCCCACATGACATCAACCATCTCTTTAATTGTGGAACCAACGCCTCTAACACCCCTTTCCTTATGGTCCACCCCTGTTGAAACAGCAAGTTTCCTTGGACTCCCGTTAGAGGATATTGATGACAATTTGTGATCGGTCGCGGCTGTTAGGTGGGGCGAAGCACTGCTACAACAACAACAACAACATAGGGTACTGTGTGAGATTGTTGCCTTATTCGCCGCCATTAGCATAGGTCAGGTTGAACTGTAAATTATTTAATTCTGGTAAAATTACCTCTATTTTGGGTTAACATCTTTCCCTGCGACAAGCTCTAGCTCACTTAAAAACATAATTTTTCTAGACATACATCTGTATGTTTACATATCGAACTTCACGAATATTAACGCTTTTTTAAGGTGTTTTTGCAACAATAAGTGATTGGAGCTTAAAACCATTTAAATTTTTTTTTTTCAAAAGCGATGCAAAACTCTTTCTAATATTAAAATAGTTCTTATTCTGATTGCAAAACATTAATAATGTTTAAAAACACATATACATATGTTTTTACATATATGTACGTTTATGCAAAGTGTATATCCTTAAAGCACCAGCTGGTGCTGATAATTGCATTACATTTTAAAGCCGCCCACATTAGCTCGCCTGACCAGCCCCGAAACGGAAGTAATTTATAGGCAAAGTACACGCACATAAAACTTAGACAGGCAATTCAAACAAACTGCACCACTGGCATACATACATGCACCAAACACATCATTACCCCTATACATACAAACATGGAACTGCACACATACACATAACTACAAATAGACCCAATTGTATCTGTAAGTGCTTTAAATGTTAGCGATCGCTTAATATGTAAGTAAAATGTATATGCCACGCCCACTTGACACAAGCAAACATTGCCTAACACTTCTTACAATGTACTATGTTGCTTTGAGCTATTATACCAGCGGGTGTACAACTATTGTAAATCACCTTCACAACCTCTCGCCTCGCATGACCCCTCTAGCGTATTGACACACATAAATTAACGCCACGTTGCATTTGCACGCGTTTCTCCGCTATGTAGTTTGTTGAATCTAATGCCTGGCAGCCTGCTAACGCCTCAAGAGCGTTAACACTTTTTTCTGCGCAAACATTTCATCGCCACTTTGAATTCCATTTCCAATTTAATTTCGAAAGCGTTACAAATGCTATTTGAAATTGCTACAATTTTTCTATTGCTTTGCATTGTTTTGTTTTTTGTATGCATTCGCTTTTTTGTTGCGAAGAATTTATTGTTGTAGAAAAGCAGAGAACGGAAATAACCTGTGCTTTTTTTCTCTTTTTCTTTTTTATAAAAAGTCAGTAGTTCATCATCATCATTCATTGACGTTTAACCGCCTTAGCGTCTTTGGTCGTTCCTTACAATTGACGCCTCAGCTCTCCCTGTTTCGCTATAGCTGACACCGCCCAAATGCGGTCAAGTTTTCCTACATCTGCCTCTCCCAACTCAGTAGAGGTCTCCCCCTTCCTCTGCTTCCAAACTGCTCTGTTGACTGAAATACTTTCTCGGCCGGAGCGTCTTCATTCATTCGTAAGCATGACCTCGTCAGCGGAGCCTTTGGGTTTTTATTAACTGCAATAACTATACTTGCCGCTGGCATCGCGGACAGGACCATACATTTTCCGAAGAACTTTTCTCTCAACTCAGTGTTTGGTTCCGAGAAATACATCAGGACAGGTATGGTGAGCGAATGTCAACAGTCCAAAGTAGCACTTGATGGCAAAAAAGCTCACTGTATAGATCCATTTCGGGAGCTGCTAAGCTTCTGCAATGGCAATATTTTGGCCCCTTTACTCTAGTCATTCACCTATTATAACGGTGATTAGCTTGTCATCATAATTTCTATTTTTGTTCTGCCATCTGTCGAAGAAGCATTGTGAACATCGGGCTTGTTTTTATGGCAAGGATGCCATAGTGCCATATTTATTGACAGCTTTGTACCCGTGCTCAGGAATATATTAATACTGTTTTTGTTGTAGTTGTTTAAAAAACAAGTATCATAACCCTGGGCCTATGTTATGAAATAACTCCTACTAAATGTTTTTAGGACCTATACGTAGGACCTAGGTACGAGCACAAAACGGGCTGCTGGGATAAGTTTGGATCTTTTTAGAATGACTTTGGCATTATGCTGTTACACATTCGGGACTTTTTCGGTGATTTTATCTCAGGGCTACTTAGGGTCCTTTTTTATTATTAGGGGACCATTTCGAGCCTACTTCGGGATGTTTTCGAAACCATATCGGAATGATTTTGAAGCCGTATAATGTCGGGGCTATTTAAGAAGAGCTTCATTGGCTGCGTATTGGTTAAAAGCGGTACTCACAAGTATTCAGTTTGTTATCAGTTTTTGTCGAAGTATTATCGGATTTCCGAGGTGTTATGGGCGCGTTATTGATTTGTTATTATCGAAGTGTTTTTGGCTTTTTATCGTTGTGTAACATTTTTGTTAACAACTTACTATAGGTTTTTTATCTCGTTGCTATCTTTTTGTTATCGACGGATTAATGCCATGTTATCGAAATGTTATCAAGGTGTTGATGGTTTCATATCGATAACAATTTATTTCAATAAGTTTTTGGTTTGCTGTAGACGGGTAATGGGCGTTTTATCAAATTATTTCGATTTCTCATCGATGTTTTATCTTCTTTATCAGCATCTCATAGGTGTAATCGATAAGTTATCCACAAGCTATCGACTTACTGTCGAAGTGCTATCGGTGTTTACTATTGGCGTGTGCTCGATTGGTTATACATTTCGTTGTCAACAAACCGACAATTAATCGATAACTGTAAAGCCTATAACACTGCGATGACAAATTTATAACACGCTGTCCGATTTAGGCGCCGGCTTCGGGTTCGTTGCTGACTTCCTCTGCTCTCCCACCCCTTTTCTCACTTTAAGTTCCTTTAATTTTTTATCCTTTGCTTTCTTTTCCTCTATTTTCCTTTACATTTCTCCCCTTTCCTTTCCTTTCCTTTCCTTTCCTTTCATTTCCTTTCCTTTCGACCCCGAAATCTTATTTTTATCACATCGCTACAGTCCCTGAAAAAAATTGAAAAATAAAAACTTAAAAATGCACTCAAAGCTCTGTTTGTTAGTTCAACTTTAGGCGCTTACACAACTTGTTTACCAAAATGCATATATGTATGTATGTATGTTGTGTGCTATACAATTTTATGTAATTTACTTTTGCCAGAATCGCGTGCATCATTGCCACTGCTGCGTTTAGTTAATTTTGATCTTTATGCACTGATAGCAACACTTGGCTAGATTAACAGCATAATTGCAGTCGAGTCGTATTGTACTCGTTTGTATGGCACAACTACTCATGTGATTACTCATTTGCGTCTTTTTGTATTGTATTGTATTGGCTTTTGTTGCAAATTTCAAAACAAGCTCGTCAATTGGGTTTGTACATACATATTTATTTATCCCTTTTGTATTTATTTGCCTTCAAGTGGCTACATATCGATGCACATACAACTATATGTACGTCATATGGCACAAAAGGAAATTAGGTTATTTTGTTACGGAAACAAATTTAGACAGCCGTGATTTGTAATTTTAACATATTCATTAAAAACTCGTGTTTCGATTGTTTCAAAAGATTTGTCTGGATTGAATTGCCAACATTGAGGTAACTATCTAAATAAAAACTTTTTACGGTACTCTTTTAATACGAAAAGTAGACTTTCTTTGCACGCAAAAAGCATAGTCTCAACTACTTTGGCGCCACCCTTCGAGCTCACGGAGGTTTTGTAGAATTCGTTCATTCTGAGTTTTAAACGAATTCATATTCCACAGTTGCTACTGCTGATCTTATCAAATGGCCTATGCCAGAAAGGTTCGGAGTTGCGACCCAACCTTATCAGCTTTATTAAGTTCTTTATCGGGCCCTCCTTATAAAACAGTCAACTTTACTTGTCTTCTTCATATCCAAGCCGATAAGATCTAAGGTCTGAAGTCTCTGCTGGTAGATAATCAGGCATCGCTTCTCTACTGATATTTTTTCTGACAAAAGATTTTATGATATCGATTATACAAAGAAAAGGGAAGGGTAGTAAATGCATCTCGAGCTGAATAAATGCAAGTTAAAGAATTTTTCATAAAGCGACTAATTTTCGGTTTAATTAAATTTATTTTAAATTTCAAAACTTCTTATAATTAAAATCAAAATTTTTTTATTATTTTAATTTGATTCATCAAATCTTATCCGTAAAAGTTCTACAAACAATTTTTGAAATGATTGAATAAATCATATGTACTCAATTGCATGCCAACGTGGTGTGATGGTAGCGTGCTCCGCCTGGGTTCACACCCCGGGAAAAGCAACATCAAAATTTTAGAAATAAGGTTTTTCAATTAGAAGAAAATTTTCCTAAGCGGGGTCGCCCCTCGGCAGTGTTTGGCAAGCGCTCCGGGTGTATATCTGCCATGAAAAGCTCCCAGTGAAAACTCATCTGCCTTGCAGATGCCGTTCGGAGTCGGCATAAAAAATGTAGGCCCCGTCCAGCCAATTTGTAGGGAAAATCAATAGGAGCACGACGCAAATTGGAAGAGAAGCTCGGCCTTAGATCTCTTCGGAGGTTATCGCGCCTTACATTTATTTATTTTTATTTATTTACTCAATTGCATGTTAACATATACACACACATGCACACAAATATTTGTTTTCCTTTTTATATATTGTAACGAATTTAGTGCAATTCCTCTTATTTGCAACCTTCTACTAACGTTCGAATCACTAAACTGTTGAATAAATAACTCCACTATTCAATAATGCAAAACTGCCTTTATTAAAGTACTTTACAATAACACTTATACTTCGCAACTGATAGCTTGCTTAAATCAAGCTGATTCGTGCCTCTACCGTTGCTGCTTTTTATACTCACCGATTTCCTCGTTCCATACTTCTAGGCGTTTCCAGAATTTACTTAGGGACTGTTACTACAGATGCACGTGTATAGCTTCTCATATGCGCGTGTATATATGAGTGACACTTTCACAGATAATTGCTACTTTTGGGAGCATCTCAGATAACATATATGCATGTGTTTGTGCGTCTCTTCTCCGCTGTGTGTACGTACATATGTGTAGACATAATGATTGATTCATTTATGTAGATACAAGTGACTGCCTGCTTTATTGTTTTTGTGGCTTCACTTACTTAGCATCAGACTAGTGATGTGAGTATCACTTAGTGTCACTAATATTCGTCACAATATATATGGTTATGTACACAAGTTCTAGAAGTGGTAAACTAAAGCAAAGCTAAGCTAAATTTAATTTAGTTAGAATGGCTCAATACAATTTTGTACATTTGCACAAAGTTTAGGAAAATTAATTGCTTGGAATTCTTTGCGTATAAGCCAATAAAATTCGTTTCATTTATATAAATTGTAGATATAATAAAGGAAATTTTGATTGGTTTGGTATTCTAATACAAATTTTCTTCAACGCCTAAAAGCACTTTCAAATAAGGAAAGATATCAGCTACTTGCATAAATCGTAGTAAATCCATAGGTACATGTGAATGTGCATTTCGTAAATTTACAAATTTATATGCTCTGGGGAATGCCAAGAGAGCGCAAAGGAATGGCAGTTGATTCAATTATAAAATCCGATGAGATTAAATATTTACTAAGTTATGTTTACATTAAAGTTTTATAAGAGTTTGATGTGTTGCGAGTAAGGCTGAGAGTGCGAAGGAGGCAGAATTCGTATCCCTTTATATTTACCGCACTCGTTGTTGGATATGGAGATGAATATGAAGATGGAAAAAGATATCCAGATGGAGATGGATATTGATATGGAGATGGGGATTGAGAAAAAGATGGAGATGGAGAGCGAGATGGAGATAGGGACTGAGATGGAGCTGGAGATGGAGATGGAGATTTATCTGAAGATGCTAAGAAAAGCGCAAGGTCACGAACAATAGTTAGGTGGCAAGAACGGTGGAATAATAGAGAAATGGGCGCTGAACTTTTATACTAGTCGGGTTAGAGCGAAAACACGGCGAACTAAATTAACACCCAACACAGGTATTGCGCAGGCATGGCGGCTTCAAGGAATATCTATATGAGCTTGAGATAGAGGAGAATGCTTTCTCTCCAGTTTGTCCGTCTGAATCGGAAAGCGCAGAACACGTATTGTTTTACTGCTTTCATTATGAATTTAGTTCCCCGAGTGCGCCGAAAAATAGATTTTTGGACTATTGTGAGAAGGATGGCCTTTATAGTAATGACGCAATTTATGCAAGCTGAAAGGGACCAAGAAATGCGCATTCGAAGTAGTGGCGACTAAGTTTTTTTCATTGCAAAACCGGAGAAAATAACTAGCGTCCCAAAACTTTAACGCAAACATCTTATCCTCGTTGTTTTCAACAACGCTGGAATGACTGTTTGATCTGCACGTAAAGAGCATTATTCATCGACAGCAAACCGATAAAAGAGTGACTAAAGAACACAAAACTAGTGCTAGAAGCATTTTTTTTTTATTGAAGAAGACTGCTGCCGGCAGCCATAAAAAACCCTCTCTAACACTCGCCTCCGGTACAATTGATTTATAGTCAAAAGGAAGATCGACACTGCGACTCACAATAAGCTGAAATGGAGAACGACACGGAGGGGTGTGCCTCCTCTCTTTCTTCGGGTTGTGTTCGTTCCAAAACCTGGAAGGTAGTTACCTGCAAGTGTTGGCATATTGTATTGAATAGACTATTCTTGATTAAAGGGAATTTTTAAAAACACCACAGAATAATTCGCAGGGAGTTCCTGGGTATTGCGACTAGATGATCTGAATAACGTGGACTAGCTGTAAACCCAATTAATGGGAGAATCCAGAAAAACGAGTTTTTATTACTCTTAATCTAGGGAATATCTGCTTTCGCTATAAATAGGATAGGAGCGGTGCCTCGATTGGCACAATGTTGCATCTGTACCCTATAAATAACAGAGCGATTAACCTTTCTTCGATCTTTTCGCTAACAAAGCAGTGTGCTAGCCTTTTTTCGGATTTCCAGATTATCCACTTATATTCTCCCAAGACAGAAATTTGGCCAAGAACTAATACCGAATAGGAGTCTGGGAATTTGTCAACACATGGATCCCAACTCAACAGGCGGCTGAACAAACGTCATGCAAGTTTGAAAGTACAGCAACTTGACCCTAACAGACGTGGAGACCAGTGCTCAACTTACCTCCAGCCGAAATATATGACGATAGGACCAGAGGAAAATGTACTTGGAAGATAGCAGCTTTTGGACAGGCTAAAGTCCCACAGCAACAACGCAACTAGGTTCCCAAATGTTCAAATGTAGAAGCTTAATATGCTTCTGTGCTAGGCTTCTTCGCTTGCAGGACTATCTTATTTCCCAATATCTTCAATATAACATATTTTTAGGCGCAGGTTTACACATCGTTTTTGATATCTAACGTGTGCATTTTGGAGGTAATTTAAAGAATTTCTGAATACAACCGCATATAAATGTTTGGCTTCCCAAATTTGTTCCATTTAAATATTAAATCAAACAAATTATCACAGCAGTCATGCATAACATCAACGTGCCTAAAATTAGTCTAAAATTTTCCATGACCATTTTGGCACATTTCCCTAACGGGCAAAAAACACCATGAACATAGTACACCCAACTATTTGATCTACGACGATCAACGTATAATCAAATTCCCTTTCGATCACACTTTATAAGAGTGCAACCGCCTAAAAGTATGCCACAATCATTACACAGTAGCTTTCGCGCTCCACTTATGTCGCCGTAATTCTTCAGCGCTTCAATTAATCTGGAAAAAAAGGCCCACGAAAGCCACTGAATCAATCGAAGTATTCACACAAATAGATAAAGTGAAAGGCGATGAGCATGAATTTAGTTGAAACGAGAAGTGAAGAGGCATCATAAAAGAAAACAAGGGCAAGTGAATAGGTAGTGCAGATTTTAATTTCCCACGGGAGTTGTAGACAATGCAAATATATGCTGATGTAAGAATGTGTGTAAATTTGTATGAAGTGGACTACAGAATTCAGCACAATTGCCGTTCATGCAAAACCCGTCAATAGGCAATACAGTGGGAAGACGGAAAAAAGGAGCCGCAAAAGAACTGCAGTAGCAGCAGCAGAACCAAAACCCTGACCAACATATTTTTGTTGTTCCTTTGGTTTTGATGGCTTCGTTAGTTAGTTGTTGCGTCGTCATTGCCGCAAACTATACCTAACACATGCATATGTGAAATGACATAATTGGTAACAACTAACGGTAGTGTGCATATGACCGGCAGAGGTCGTCGCAAACATTTGAGCTCATAAGACGAATATACTGTAGATAAAACACACAGGCATTCATACAGTAACTCAAAGAGCTATTCGAAATCGGTTGCTCTATAAATTTAATTTCAGTGTTGAAAAAATTTTCTCACTTTTCGCTTATGTAACGGGAAATAAATTTCAAATGAGCAGTTTTTGTGAGTTTTTGCGATTTCAGGTCTGATTTTTTTAATAACAACTTTTATACGCTATTCAGCCGTGTGCTTTTTTGTTCCCCATAACTTAGCTCTGGTCGTAATACAGTACTATAAACGGAGGCTACTCTCAGAGCTGCGCTGTACAGATATAAAAGCTAACAGTGACAGTTTTCTTCTTCCCACTTCCATTTTTAGTGCTGAAATGATTGCAGCAATGTCGTCTACGTATCTAACCGAGAAACAACCTGCAGACATTTCAAGATTGAAAACCTCATTGTCATAGACGTTCCATAAGTCTGAACAGCGAATTGTTCCCTACGCTGCTCCAGATGTGACTTACATGGCTCGCAGGCCCTCTAAAATTTAGTATATAAGGATGCCTTCACTAAAATATATCCTCAAGACGAACTGTAGGTAGCGTGGGTTTTTAATCGCTGCTATAAGGCAGTTAGCATATCTGCAATCTTATACTCTCTAAGGCGTTCCCTAAGCGACAAAGGTTGCAAGTAGGACAACTTGCTAGGATTTGGTATTACCTCAAAAAAATGAAAGGCGCTATAACCTCCGAAGAGGGTTTAAGCCGGGGTTCTCTTCCTATTTGTGACGTGCCCCATTTAATTTTTCCTACAAATTGACTGGACCTGCATGTTTTATGCCGACTCCGAACGGCATCCGCAAGGCAGATGAATTTTCACTGAAAAGCTTTTCATTACAGAAAAACACTCGGAGTGTTTGCCAAATCACTGCCGATGGGCGTTTTTCTAATTGAAAAAACGTGTTCGATGTTGCTTTGACCGGTAGTTGAACCCACGATCTTCGGTGTGGTAGGCAGACCACGCCTGTACTCCTTTTACGCTAGTAAGCATGTCTTCGATAGCGCCTATAGTGTATTTTCCAGATCTGAAAGTATGTTTTCTGGCTAATTATCCAGAAGGTTGTTCTATGGCATCTGCGATCCACGGTTTTAGAAGGCTTTTCAAAAGCAAATATAAAAATCGTTTATCGGTTAAATTAGAGTCACTTTTTATGCACCTAGAATGACCAGCAATGGGTTACCCAAAATTCTCATACAGTCTTGCGTTTAAATTCTTTACACGCAAACAAATAACCAAACGTCTACGCACATATTTAGTTGGTATCAAGCGCATACATTATCCAATCATACCGATTTCCATACATAAATGCAATTTTAGTCGCATAACCAGCCAAACTGGCCTGTATGCTTGCACACTACGCCGACACACATACACATATATGTACGCATTATGTATGCTTGTTAGCGTCCAACAATAGCTAAGGAGAATTCTCAATTTCGGCATCGTTGGTTGTAGCCTCAAAACCGATTTTGGATACTTGCTGTTGCTGTTGTTGTCATTGATGCTGCTGTTGTTGCTGGCTATGCTTTTAGTGTTACCATTTTTGTCGCTACATTCACAACTGATATATTGCCCATGTCGATGTGGGTAATCAATATTGCGTTTCATACAATAAAAGCTCATACGCCTAAAAGCATGCTACATGCACTGTAAAAGCTAGTAAACATAATGTGCCGTGCATCTGTCAAGCCAGTCACAAACACATGCAAAGTTTAGGTGTGAGTTGATATGTTGAAGCAGATGCTCTGTAGCGGGATCATTCTCTTTGTATGAGCGTATGTGTGATGTGTATGAAGTGCACTTTTACACTTAACGGAGTGATTTAAGCGTAATGAAATGCATTGGCTCATATTGCTTCAAATATGATTTATGCTTCAATGTAAATTTGGATTTGGTTTGTTTGAAAATGAATCAGATAAGTGTGTTGAAAAATATTGAATTCAGTTGTAGCGAGTATTTGTATGCTTAAATTGGGCCAATATGCTGAAAAAGATTGTTTAAGCTTAAGTTGAAAATTGTAAATGTGTATCGTAGAGTATTATATGAATCTCACATTGCGCCATAAACCCGAGTTTATGGATCATTTTCGAGTTTAACAGTATCGGGAACTTTAAAATGGCCGATGAACTCCAATTTACGGCGCAATGTGAATGTAATATTGTTACACCCCAGCAAAGTCTTTGTTTAAATTACGTATTGACTGTTACTATGGAGAATATGAATATGAATATCAATATCAATATGAATATGAATATGAATATGAATATGAATATGAATATGAATATGAATATGAATATGAATATGAATATGAATGTGGATATGGGTATGAGTATAAATATGAAAATGAGTATAAATATGAATATATGTAAATATAAATACGAATATGAATACGAATATGAATATGAATATGAAGATGAATTAGGATATGAATATGAATACGAATATGAATATGAATATGCACCTGAATATGAATAAACAGGAGAACGAGAGTGAGAGATAGAGAGAGAGAGAGAGAGAGAGAGAGAGAGAGAGAGAAAGAGCCAGAGGAAAAGGAGGAGCACTGAATCGGTTTGTTATCGCAAAGTTATTGATTTTTTATCGAAAATTCATCAGCAGTAAGAAGCAAATACCTCGAGGATAATAATTCGCTATCCATAATTAGTCAATTATAAAACAGTAAGTTGTCAGTATTGGTTTTTACCGATAATAAGCAGACGAAGTTCTTCTCAAAAAGGCCGAAATTATTTGTTTCTGGTAAATTTATCTCTATTGTCGTTGGGTTTAACCCTTGAGCGTCCTCCGCACCTCTTCCAGTTCAAGCATAAAACTATAATTTAAACTCACAAAACTACAATTCAAGTCCATAAAATTGCAATTCAAGCAACCCGATTTAAATTTAGAAAAAGGCAATTTCTGTTCAATATTATCTAAGTTCCAAATTTCAAACTTAGATTAAAAACATTGCACCTCAAGTTCAGAAGATTACCATTTTAGTTCAAGATTTCCAATTTAATTTCAGAAACTGTAATTAAAATTGAGAAAATCACAACTCAAATTCAGAATTTCCAGCTTAATTTCAGAAATTTGCAACTCAAATTCAGAAAATTACAATACAGGCCCAGGATACTCCAATTTGAGTTCAGTATTCCCAATTATAATTAAGATTCTATATGAAACAATAATGACAAACAAATAAATTTCTTCCGCATTAAGGAGGATTAATTCCTTTAATATTACTGCAACCCTCTAAACATAACTTTCGTGTGGTAGTTATCGAGTATAGTATGCATGTATATGAGTGAGCAACCATTCAAATGAAAAGATACCGAATTAAATGCACAAACAGGGTAAACTAATTGCAGGTCATAATCAGGTTAATTATATGCACAAATTACTATTGCCATATTGAAGAGCACCAACAAAAATATGTCGAATATAAAAGTCGCAAAAAGCGAAAAGGAAAATGGTACCTTAAATACATAATTCGGTTTCCAAAAGAAAGCTATAATAATTTTGTTGAGCATATACAGCAAAGTTTCGAAGGATTACAGCAGAGAGGATGGACAACACTAACGAAAAGTAGCGCTAAGCCAATATGGTGCGGCGCAAACACACACACACATAAACAATATGGCAACATGCATTCAGACGCTGATACTGTACGGACATAACGGTCAGCTGAGTTTTCAGCCAATACTACACATAACTGCACTTGGCCAAAGCTGCTTCTGTACTCGTTTAATGCAGCAAACTAAGTGAAGATTTTACGTACTTACCTGAATATAACAGCAAACTTGGAAATATGTAGACATGCATGTGTAGTTGAAAAGACTTTAAGAAACAAAAAAGCTTAAAACAAGCTTAGCTATTTCTATACTTCTTTGGTAAACACGTATAAGGCTTTGGTTTTGTGGGGCTGACAGATTTCCGATTTCAGAAACTTTTTAAATTCTCGCTTCTGAGCATCTGCGCTAACCCTTGGTCGTACTTTTGTACCCATATGATTGAAGATGACGCAGACGCGTTCTATTCAGAGGTATTTTCACACTAATTTTTTAAGGTTTTTGATTCTGATATAGGAAGTTGATAACATTACTTCTTCTATGGTAGTAAAGCTTAGCCCGAAGTGGACCAATTGGGATAGCCAGGTAATCGCAGCTGTTCTGTCTCGAGTATGCAACATTTTCCATACCGGTTTAAATGTTGGTCTACCATCTAAGCCAGCGGGTTAGGGGCCTTAGAGTATTCGCGTAGTAGGTATGCCTGTCGTAAGAAGCCATGCGACTTACAAAAATAAAACTCGAGTGATCAGACATTCTTTTGTGAGGCAGTCGGGCTTAAGAAAAACTCGATTTACTTACTAAGAGTAGCTTTCCATGCAAAAAATATATTTCCTGCGCTTGCCAAACCACCGCCGATGGAGCACACTGCTTAGAATAACTTTATTCTAATTGAAAAATTGTCCTCTAAATTTTTTAATGTTGCTTTGCCCGGGACTTCAACAAAGGACCTTCCGTGTGGTAGGCAAAGCACGCTACCACCACATCACCACGGCCACCAAAGATACACGTGTCAAAATATTTTATACATTTAGGCGCATATGACAATATTTCATACAATTGCCTTGCCCTCATCAACTTGCATTATCCTATTTCATTTTTATACTCAGTTGAGCAGAGCTCACAGAGTATATTAAGTTTGATTGCATATCGGTTGGTTGTACAGGTATAAAGGAATCGAGATAGATATAGACTTCCATATATCAAAATCATCACGCCCACTACTGTTCTCTGTGAAAATGGGCGAAATCGGTTGAAGCCACGCCCAGTTTTTATTCACGGTCATCCGTCTGTCCTTCCGAATGGCCGATAACACGATAACTACAGCAAAAATCGACATATCTTTACTGAACTTAGTTCACGTACTTATCTGAACGCACTTTATCTTGGTATAAAAAATTAACGAAATCCGACTATGACCACGCCCACTTTTTCGATAGCGAAAATTACTAAAAATGAAAAAAATGCCATAATTCTATACCAAATACGAAAAAAGGGATGAAACATGGTAATTGGATTGGTTAATTGACGCGAAATATAACTTTGGAAAAAACTTTGTAAAATGGTTGTGACACCTACCATATTAAGTAGAAGAAAATGAAAAAGTTCTGCAGGGCGAAATGAAAACCCTTGAAATCTTTGCAGGTATTACATATATAAATAAATTTGCGGTATCCAACAGATGATGTTCTGGGCCACCCTGGTCCACATTTTGGTCGATATCTCAAAAAAGTGACCACCTATACAACTACCACCACTCCCTTTTAAAACTCTCATTAATACCTTTAATTTGATACCCATATCGTACAAACAAATTCTAGAGTCAACCCTGATCCACCTTTATGGCGATATCCCTAAATGGCGTCCACCCACTCCCTCACAAAATACTCTTTAATGGCTTTCATTTGATACACATGTCATACAAACACATTCCAGGGTTTCCCTCGGTTCATTTTCCTACATGGTTATTTTCCCTTATGTTGTCACCATAGCTCTCAACTGAGTATGTAATGTTCGGTTACACCCGAACTTAACCTTCCTTACTTGTTCCCCTTCTCTTCCTCACCCTCTATCTGACCCTGTTAGTCCTTTTACCATATAACTGCCGCTCCCTGTATCTCTCTTGTGTTACTTTTCTCCCATATTAAATTTAAAAAAAAAAAACATGAATGCCTTATACAAAATGTTTATGTTTTACAAATTCTGCCGCTTTTTTCTTCTTCTTCAAAGTGGAAGGCAATCGACACCACTTGCCATGAAATTACCCCCATTTGCTTGCTCGTATTGAAATTATATGAGCTCATGGCTAAAGACTGTGTTTTGGTAAGAGCAACTATGGGCATATGTCTGCCGATAAGCGTATTTTGAAGTTTTAATTTTAATAAAAACATGTTTAGTTAAATTGTTGAGTTTTTTTAACAGGGCCAAGCATAAACCAGTCCGAAAACTAACAAACGACATATCATTCCCTGCCTTACATACCGAATGATGATTGTAACTATATATTTCTGTCCATATGTTTTAACTAGGTTGCCCTTACTTGCTTTCCAAATGTAAAATTATAAAACTTTGAAGCATACTTCAAGGCCACAAAGCTAGCATGGCTCTTAAGCCATTGGTCAGTTCTCAATTGCATGCCAGCAGACAGTAGTAACTTTTGCACTTGGTGCCACTTAGAGCTCAACCTAACTGAACTTATACTACATTGACCAACTATTCACCTGCAATATGAGTATCTTATCGCTTTTGCTTCCCGCTTCACTGCTCATTGACAGTATTGTTATTTTTTGCTTAATTTGATATGCTAGGCGTGTATATATCTGTATGTATGAAACGTTTGAAAGTGAAATGAGCAGCAAACACGAGATTGTGAAGTAAAGGTGAAATATGTTTTAAGGGTCAGTTATACTTACAGTGCATTGCATGACAAAACAGTACATAGCATGTGAAACATAAACGTGATTATACTTTACTTAGCGTACATAGACTATCGCTGACAAGGGCAAGTACACACACAAATAAAGTTTGTATGTAAAATATACACAACCATAAGCAAACAATATGTGATAATCTGTGAGTGATGCTCATTTTTCCACTCTTTGCAATAACAATGTTAACAGCACGGTTAGTGAGAAAGTCGCGCGCATAGCACATGCATGAAAATCAAAATTCAACAGACTTCCATGCAATGCAATGCAATGCACTGCGTAGTCTAATCAAGTACACGCAAATCTCATTGAACAGATATTGTTTGTGAGAGCAATGTTGCTGTGTCCTGCTATGCTATGTAAGTATAACTGACCCTTTATAGTTATGCATATATAGAAATATATTTACATAAAAACTAAAATTTGTAATTATATTATATGCACATGCAATTCTTAGTAGTTGACCTTTTAACGAACTTATGCTGGTGGTTTTTTTTTTTTCTTTTTAGTCATTACGGGTATAAAAAATACTCTCAAAACTAAATGAAATTTTATTTATATTTGTAAATAATTTTTTTCTTTAAGGTCAGAGCATTATTATAATATTTTATATTTGCATTTTTAATTTCTGCACGAGCTTGAGTGGAATACATTTTAGAATTTGTTTTTAAAGGCAATTTACATCATTCAGTCCAAGTTATCGATTTTAAAATAAGTTTCCTCTAGTATGTTTTATTTTTGTAAACTTTATAACGTATATAAGCAAATAATGAGATAACCTGATAATTAAGCCTACGTGAATACCCCAATAATGTTTTCTACTCGGTTTAGGGAAACGCTTTCGCTACTAAACTCAATGCCTTAACTATATTAAAATCATGTGCGCCTTAAAATATGCATAGATTATGGAGGGAACACTTTTCTGATCTCCTAAATGGAGGCAACGATTCACCGCGCAGATATGAGGAACCCGATCCCGCAATCGATGATGATGGAATATATGTCCCCCCGCCCGATTATGATAGAATAGCAATAACCAGATTGAAAAACAACAAGATTGTGTCCCACCGTGAACCTGCTGATTGGACCTTATCAGTGCGGCTTCAGACCTGGTAAATCTACCATCGACTAGATTTTCACAATGCGCCAAATCTTGGAAAAAACCCGTGAAAAGAGAATCGACACACATCACCTCTTCGTCGATTTTAAAGCCGCCTTCGACAGCACGAAAAGGAGCTGCCTATATGCCGCTATGTCTGAATTTGGTTTCCCCGCAAAACTTATACGGCCGTGCAAAATGACCAACACCATCAGCTCAGTCATAATTGGGAGGACCGAGCCGTTCAAAACTAAACGAGGTTTCAAACAGGGTGACCCCCTATCGTGCGATTTCTTTAATTTGATGCTGGAGAAAATTATACTAGCTGCAGAACTTAACCACACTGGAACAATATTCTATAAAAGCGTGCAATTACTGACATATGCTGATGACATTGATATCATCGGCCTAAACACCCGCGCTGTTAGTTCTGCTTACTCCAAACTGGAAAAGAAGCGGTAGAATCAATCTTGCCTATAAATGCTACTTTGGACTAGGTAGGCAACTGGAAAGTAAAGTCCTCTCTCGGCGAACGAAAATCATACTCTACAAGTCACTTATCGTACCCATCCTGCTATATGGGGCAAAAGCATGGACCATGACAACAGCAGATGAAGCGGCTTTGGGAGTGTTCGAGAGAAAAGTGCTACGAAAGATTTATGGACCTCTGCGCGTTGGCGATGGCGAGTACCGAAGAAGATTTAATGATGAGCTGTACGAGCTATACGCAGACATCAACATAGTCCAGCAAATTAAAACGCAACGGCTGCGCTGGCTAGCCATGTTATGATGCTCCGGCCAAGAAAGTGTTTCTATCGGAACCAGCATATGGAAGCAGAGGAAGCGGGCGCCCCGCACACCGCTGGAAGGACCAGGTGGAAAACGATTTAAACTCCCTTTGTGTGACCAATTGGCGCCGGTTGGCGGAGCGAAGGAGCGGCTGGTGCGCCTTGTTGGACGGCCATAACTGTTTAAACGGTTAAGCGACAATTAAGTAAGTAAGTACGCCTTAAAATATGCAACATCATACATATACATAGCAGTCCCTTCGTTTGTTGGAAAGAAAATAATAAATTGCCTGCTACGAAGCTGGCTTGAATAAAAAACTGAACGTTTTAAGACTGACTTAACGCTGTAGGATTTTGAAAATTTAAATTTTGTGATAAGTAATACAATTTAACAAAATTTGAAAAAAGTTTGGCAAATAAATTAATCTATACTTTACCAACGGGCATTAGTTTAAAGTTCTTGAGTTTTGCGAACAACAGCTAGATTTGCAGCACAATTTTATTCGGGCTTCAATCTATTAAGTCAGTAACTGGGTAATGAAATAGGTCAGCAGATGTGATTTTTATCTTATAGGCTGTCTCTATTAGTCCGGTAAATACAGTACACAAATTTTCGATTTTTTTTTTTTTCTTTTTTATTCTCTTTACGGTATTTTTCTTCATTGCACTTTACTCTGGTCTATAATATATTCGGTAAATGATTATTTCGTCAACAAATTCTTCAAAACGTTGGCATGCAACCAAGCATTGCATATATTTAGGCGCATACTATTGAGCGACTTATTCAGCGCTGACAATTGACTGATATAATTTTGTTTTTAGGCTTGCTTACATAAAGTAATTTCGTTAAGCATAAAACGAAACAAAATACTTGACAACGTCACTTGTACCAACTTACGTCTCTGGCTTTTCAAAAGCGCGAAAAGGATAATGTTAAAATCGCGACGTAGCCATCATTGTTGTGTCCTTAACACAAAGCTCTTGATAACAATTTTTGTGATATCAATAAAAAATATATATATTTTTTTTTTTTGAGCTAAAGTCGTAAATTTTATTTCTGAAAACGTTGTTTCTGTTCTCCAACTAAACCCAAGTATTTCAGAGTGGGCGACTTTCAGCAGGTATTTCTAACAATACATGATGTTGTACTACATTTTTTCTTTCGACCAATGTCGATAGTGATAATGTTCGACTGACAGTAGGTGAGTTGGTTCATAATAAGTGTGCATGAGAAGCGAGGCTTCATTCAATAAGGCTACCAGAAGGTTGTGCATTATCGGTGCATCATTACTATCTTGAATGAAATATTTGCCTTTTGCGAAAGAGGTGCTCTTTTCTGGGCGTGTTGTCCTGTAAAAGACTTTCTTATTGGTCTAAGGTGCTGGATCGGACAGCAGGCACCACACAAAGTACTGGATTCTGGATGAAGGCTAGACGCAGCATGCACGCTTTTAGGCGCAATTGATGTTATTTGTATGGCCTTGCGAGAAAACAAAAGTTAATAAGAGCTATAACCGGACCTTGGTGATTTGCAAAGTCGCAGCCGATGCTATGTATATATTGTGGAGATGGAGTGTCTGGTATCTAGATACACCCCCGTTCTACCCTCATACATAAAATTTCCAACAATAACTTCAGCTCTAGAATGAAATGCCTGATTACATATATTTCAAAACATATATTTCCAGTTTCCTTCTGCACTTAACGAAGTGTTAAAAAACGCTGCAAATTTATAGGCGCCTGAGTCACCAAATGCGCTGCTTCTACACATCCATAGCAGTTTAAATGGCATTTGCTACTAAGTAAATAAAATGTATTTGCCACTTAATCTACTTTTTAATATCGAATGCTATTATAGTAAATTTTTTTTTTTTTGGCTACTTAGGGTAGTGGTAAATGTAAGGGAGCAGTCATAAGACAAACGGGAACCCACATGGCGGCACATATGTATGTATGAATACACACAAACTGTCTCATACTTATGAGCAAAGTTAGAGTAAATAAAAAATGTCACTTTGGGGATCGCATTAATAACAACGATTGAGGACAAGTGCTTCATCGCATACGTAGTATGTTAGTGTGTTTGTTAAACATTTTTTTATGCTCTGAAAGAGCCTTTGGCATTCTTAAGAATCGCATATATATATATATATGTATGTGCGTTCGGCATCGATCGAGTATGTTATTATGAAACATTTCTGACATCATCTGGTATCGAAATAGTGGCATCGTACACTTCTAAATCCTTGTATTTCAAGGAGAAAGCTAGCACATTAAAGCCAACACCAAGCATAAAATGGAATGCAGGGATAGGCGTTATCCGATAAGGTAAGGTTTGTAAGGTTTGTGTAAGGTTTGAGTTCGGAAGTATATTCAGTATAGCATTCCCTTGGAAACAAATATATTTTACTGAGGAACTTTTTGGGGTACTTTGATATAACCCTGTGTTATATTTCAGAGATGGGCAGTGGATTCAGTACGCGATGACTGCGGGCCAAATAAAGTTTATTGCGAGAAACTTTAGATTTTTTGTTATGATATCATACACAAATGATTTTCGATATCAGTCCACGTTCGATTCGGACTTATATGCGAAATATTCGGAATTAATGCAAGTCGGTAATTTTTTGGTGGAAATTCGGAAGTAAAGTTCAGAAATTGTTTACGGAGATTTTCTGGCAAATTAAGGAGACCATTTCATGACGATTTCTAAAACATTTTAGGACTACTTTCGGATTGGATTCGGGCTCAATACGGTTTCGGTACCATTTTGGGACTATTATCGCAACCTTTATGAACACATTTCAGATTCTTTTTTTGAGCTCATTATAGTTACGCTATAAATCAGGGACCATTGCGGAATTGCTCTTGGGATGATTTCTGGAAAATTTAAAATTAATTAGGTATTATCTTCGGAGTAGGTGTAGGCGCTACCGTGGCCACTTTGTAAACACGGATATTACAAAAACCCCCTTTTCGGAATCCATTTTCATTTTGGTAATTAATGAACGATTATTGTTGCATATTATGCATAGTATCAATATGGGATCTTTCCTCGTCACTTAAGCATCACATGGGAGTAAAAAAAACACATATCGAATCAGTCCACGTTCGCTTCGGCCGTTTTTGGAAAAGTTTCCGAGACAATTCGGAAGCATGCTTTACCACAGTAATATCTTTCGGTGTCAATTTGGAACAATGATTTTGGCATTGTTTTCAGGGTTCTCTTGGAAACTTTTAGGGGCCTTTTTATGCTCCTTTCGAAAATGTTTCGCGATTACTTTTGGAATCACCTTGGGAGTCATGCACATACGTCTTTGGCATAAATCCCTTATCAGCTCGAACCTTTTTGATAATTTTTCTAAGCTTAGTTGGGATCGTTTATGACTGTTTTCAGTATTATTTTCGGCGTCTGTGACAGAATATTTCCCGATTACTTTAAGACCATTTTGAGATAAGTTTAAGACCATGTTTGGATTGATAGATAATTTCAGAAGCTTTCGAAACATTTCGAGACCGGTCTCCTTTGGTTTTTCAAATAATTCTGTAGCTAATTCGTTACTTTTTTGAAAATAATTTCGGAAAATAACTGGGTCAGTTAAAGGTAACGGGCTCTGACGAAGTCACAAGTGACATTAAATGTCATTAGGTTGAACGCCAGAAAAGTTGGTCGCCGTGGATGATGCGTGGGGTGAAGATGTAGTTTAAATGGTCCTGACGGGAACCCGAAGTTTTATCAATCTCTGAAAAAAGCCGCCCATTGGTTTGGAAATGCACTCGAAAGTATTACACCCTCGAATCGAATAGGAAGCAAAATGTTTTTAAATCGTTATTAAAATGATACCGAAAATAGAACCGACCCGATCCAAAAATAATTGGATTAAAACCCAAAATACCAGAGCAACTTTGCATTCTTTACGAGAAATTTAAGAAGTATTTTAATACTTCTTTCGGGGTCATCGTACGATGCAACGAAACCACGTTGCCTAATATTCCGCCGTATAAGATGCACTAACTGCATCGGCATCGTCAGTAAGTAACACGTAACTTTTTTAAATACTCGTGAACACCTCTACTGCATTCCTTCATATTAAGCACCAACATATGAACATACGATAAAGACATTATAAGTATTTTCATCAGGGAGAACACTAAAATTTTTAACGCTTGTGAATATAAAAGTTTTTCCAATTTTTATTTCTTTGTTGCGCATTGAGTGGAGGAATTGAACTACTTAATGACTTTTGCTTTTGCCAAATGTATTTCGAAGGTTCTTAGGTTACAAATTATTATTTCTTGACACTTTTGTTATGCTTTGCTTGTTTTTTTCTTTAGCTTTGCATACTTTGCGGCGCTTATGCATTACTCACTTTGGTACCTTTCTAAGTATTATAGTTTCCTTAGGCAAATTGAAATTTTATTGCTTACTTTACACGTTTTCAGTAAGTAGTGCTACAACCAATTATATACACGTACATACACGCTCGCTTACTTACATGGTTGCATGTGTCTGTGTTTTGTAGCACTTAGGTATTTTGGTTCCGTGTATAAAACGATTATAGGCCATAAGTTTTTCTTTCAATGTAATTTAAGTGGTATCAAGGGACACTTTGTTCAGGATGTTTGGCAAGTTGACATAAAAATCGAAGCGTAAAAAAGGTTAAGAAAATTTAGTAGATGAAGTGAAAGAGTAAATTCAAAGCATAAAGGCGAAGCAGTTATAAAAGTAGTATACAGATATAATCAAGGCTATAACTGTATTTATGCATATGTGGACATAAAAATGTCCAACTACATACCCACTAGAGGGTGGCCGAAAAAGAATATTCAAAGTGACCTTTTATAAAGAACACATTTAGCTTTTATCTAAGGCTCCACCTACCGAACTAAATGATGGGTGATGATAGATGCGAACTCCACGCCTTGTCAGCGTTTAAGCATAAGAAAGCTCAAACCCATCCTGCACAGCAAGAACCGCGGATGGACTTATTGTCTGATAAGATTCCTGTATAAGCGAATATGCTAACTAAAAATAGTGGCGAGCTTTTGGTGAATATGTAGAACTCATTCCTCAAGATGTGTGCAAATTTCCGAACAGCAAAGGTGACTCCTACTCTTCATCATCTTGCGGGACAATATGTGTGCTCGACATGGCAGAATAAATTATGGAAGTTTTCTTAAGTAGCCGTGGAAATAGAGGGTGTTAGTTCACCTGACTTTCAGAGTGTTCAAACATAAGAAGCCACAGGTTGACGTGAAAGCCCGAGAGTCTTACCTGTCAAGCGGCGTGGTAAGCTAAAATGTCTCAAACTACGTCAATTGTGAAGACATGCTCCTCTTCCTAAAACACTTGCAAGACTGTAAATTTTTCCTACAAGATTTGGATGACCTATATTTTTTATGCTGACCTAGGAAGGCATCAGCAAGGCAGATGAATTTCGCCAGAAATATATTCCGAGGTTTGATAGTTCTCTAAATTCGATGTTACTTATGCAGGGGTTTTAACCTGGAATCTGTAGTTTGCTAGACAAACATATGACATACACACAATGGGTTTCTAATTGAAATGATATATAACGCAAACTTACTTATGAAATAAAAAAAGTCTAGCTAAAGAAGAGTGTAAAGTGCGAAAATAGTTCGCTGCTTTCTCCCGATCCCTGTAATATATGCTATTTATGACTTCTTTTTTCTCTTTCACACTCTATAAAGCTCTTTTCTAATTGTTTTAGCATATGGTGTGACTGCTGTCATAAAATCATGGCAGTTCGAACTGTAGCAGCCCAATTTAAGTCCAGTAATGTGGAGTGTATATAAGTCTGGTCATGACGACGTCATATAGAGTGAATGATGTGTGTATGTAAATAAGTGAAGGAATTATCAAGGCCTGAAGCTCCCAACAGTTACATCGGAGATCATGAGCTCCACGAAGAAAAAACAAAGGCATATAAACGAAAACTGCCTGCGTTTTCCTGCGATTCTCTATTCTTGTGTTGTGCTGAAATCTCAAGCCATCACTTAGGTTCGGCGCAGAAGGGCGCTACGAATCGGATCAGCTTTCTGCACATTCTTCGCTCTATGAAAGCTGCAGCACAGATAGAAAGTGGACCATATAGCTAATCCTCTAGTTTAAGCCACAGCTGGAGCAGACACATTCAGAGGTCGACTTCTACCTACACGAATTTTTAGGTGAAAAGGTGGAAATTGCTAACTTTTTTTATTTTGAAAACATGGACAACGTAAGCCACTTTTTTTGCGATCACTTTGCACAACAACTAAGAAAGAAGAGAGAGATATACTTGTACTTTAAGAATAGAGTTATGAAAATAAAAGTAAAATTAACGCCTTTTTCTCTGAATTTAAAAAAGCGTGCTCAATTAAAATTTTTCATTTAGTATTGTTTTAATTTTCCATTTAATTATAATTTTCACATGGACAAATGGAAATTTCCTAACTGAACACTACAGCAAATTTTCAAACCCACAAAAACAATTGTCAGCTGACTCTATGTTACACCACCACTAAATTATTGCATAGGTACTTGATACGTGTGCAAAGTTTCAACCGAGCTGATGGATTTAAGTGGCCATAAGGTCAATTGGCCTTATGTGTGTTGACCTTATGTCACTCCGGCATTCAATTGTTGCATTATCATTGGTTCTTGATACATGTGTAAAGTTTAGGCTGAACTTAATGACATTAAAAGCGTTCATAAGGTCAATTGACTTTATGTGCGTTGAATTTAAGTCACCTTACCATCAAATTTTATTATTGTCATCGGTTCTTGATACGTGAAAAAATTAAAATTGACCTTATGGCCATTTGAAGTGGTCATAAGGTCAATTGACCTTGTGGTCGTTTACCTTATGTCACCTCACAATCAAATTATTTCATTGCCATCGGAATTAAGTTTGAATTGAATCTGTCTAATTAAAGTGGGCTAAAATCGAGTCCAAACGAGTCAGTTACATACAACCAAAGATACAGGTGAAGTTAAAATAAGCATGTTAAAAGTTTAAAAAATGTCACTTATGCCCCTTCTCGAAGTGGAGTTAATATTTATGCGCACTTGGCAACTCAAACTAAAAATTTATATTTGCACAATTTTGTCTAAGTGAAAAGTGCAGATATAAGAATTTAAAATGAAACCACAAAAAACAGGTAATATAATTTATTTAATTCAACTGCGGAAAATAATAGGAAAACGCTAATTTAAAAGAAACTGCCAAATGAATAATCATACAAAAGAAAAAATGGGAAACAACGCGTATATGTGTACACGAAGCGAATGCAAATCATCTTAAACTGAAAAGTCGTGACCAAATTTACACTAAAAAAATCGTTGCAACCTCTCACTACCGATAGTGTAGGGGTGAGTGTTCGAACACTCATACATAGCATATTAAATCCTGTGTTTACCTAAAAAAAATCAACAAATAAATTTGCACGAATTTTTGACTGAACGTAGATAGTGAAAACGTAAAACTTAGGTAAAGAAAAAATGGAAAGAAATGCAAGCAGCGCACGCAAAGCAGACTAAATTGCAGGGCGCGAGTTAAAACCGAAAAATGTTGAAGATAATGAAGTTTGTGATACAAAATTTTTGTGGTGCATCCTTACGTCATGCATATTAATTAGAAGCGCTGTATTGGGTGTGAACGCTGCAACAGTTTAGCATGGAAGGGCAACAGCAAATGTGCGACAAGTTGTGGTATGAATAGCAATGTGAGAAGTCAACAAAAAACTGTAAAAATTATACAACAAGGGATGGATGGAGTGAAATTTCACGGTAAACGTCGCTAAATATTAGCCTGCACGAGGAGAGGAGAGTTTTTTCGCCTTTAAACTATAAATGAGTCTAATTCAATGCGAAATTACTTAGATGTGTACAGCAGTGAACAGAAAAATGACAGAGGCAATTTGTATTTTCGATATTTGGTGTGAACTCATCTTCAAAATGATTCCGAAAAAAAAATTACAATTCAAGAAATTTTTTTTGAAAATTTCGAGTCCATTTAAGCTTTTTCAAATACTACGTAAGGTTTTTTTTTCAAAATTCACATTGATTTTTTTTTTTTTTTTTTCATGAATTTTCCTTCTTACAACTGTTGTACTTAGGTAAATGTTAAACTAAAACTAAAAAAATTCAAAGAACTTCGAATAATAAGTTCGATTTCTTTTTTTCGAATTTTCAAAATTTTTCGAAAACGTTTTTGAAATTGCTTTTAGTTAAAATATCGAAAATCAAATAGAAAAATATAATAGATAAATAGAATGAAAGTGTTTAATATTCCCGTATTTTTAAATTAATTCTTCACAGACGCCGGCCATTTTTTCGCACAGGAATTTATCGAATTTTACTCGAACAGATAATGGATCTAATAATCTTAAGGCCTCTTGTGGTACAAGTGTAGTGGAAATGTTTCGTATAATTATTTTGTCAGTATCAAGTCAAACTCTAGTCAAGATCAGGTAAAAGTAAAGGCAAATTTAAATCCAAGTCAAGATAAAGTCAACTCAAAGTATAGTCAAAGTCAAGTCAGAACCGAGTCAAAGGCGAAGTCAAAATCAAGCCCAAAGTCGAGAAAGATTCAAGACAAAGTCAAAGGAAAGTCAAGTCAAAGTTGAGTCAAACTTGAAGCAGAGTCAAGTTTAAGTCAATTCAAAGCCTAGAGAAAGCTAAATCAAAGTCAAAGTTAAATTCAAGTCACGGCCAAGTCAAAGTCAAAAGAAAGTCAAGTCAAAGTTGACTCAAAACCAAGTCAAGCTCAAGTCAGAGTCAAGTCAAAGTCAAGTTAAAATCAACCCAAAGTCAAGTCAAAGTCAAGTTAAAGTCTAGTCAAAGACAAATGGAAGTCAAGTCAAAGTTCGCTAAAAGTTAAATCAAGGTCGAGTCAGTGTCAAACCAAAGTCGAGTTAAGGTAAAGTCAAAATCAAGTTAAGGCCAAGCCAAAGTCAAATCAAAGTTAAAGTCTAGTCAAAGTCAAGTCAAGGACAAAGGAAAGTCAAGTCAAAGTTCATTAGAAGTCGAATCAAGGTCGAGTCAGGTTCAAGTCAAAGTCAAATCAAAGTTAAAGTCCAGCAAAATTCAATTCAAATCCAATTCTAAGTCAAGTTAAATTCTAATTAAACTCCGAGGCAGAGTGCAAGCCACGTCAAATGCAAGTCAAAGCCAAGTCATAGTTGAATAAATATTAAGTAAACTAAGAGTAAATATTTAGTCAAAGTCGCGTCAATTTTAATTCAAAGTCAAGTTAAAGTCAAAATCAAGTCAAAGTCAGATCAAAAGTCAATCAATCTCAAGTCAAATTTAAGTCCAATTTGAATCAAAAACTAGTTTTATTCAACACAAAGACCAATCAAAGAGGTTTCAAAGTCTGGTCAAATTCTAGTCAAATTCAAGCAAAATTCAACTCAAATTTAAATCAAAGTTGGGTCAAAGTAACTTCAAAAGTCACGTAAGCACGATTTTTGTGCCCCCTCCAATCGTTGTGCCTGTACGTTTGTATAACCTCTTGCGACAGTCATATTCATATTCATATTCACATTCATATTCATATTCATATTTATTAAGTGAATGGCAAAAACCCTTATGACTAGATTTACAAGTTTACAAAATTAACTTAAAACTAAATAACAATTTACTTAAGGATAAGATAAATTTTCTCGATAGTAAGACCCAATACGTAAATTAAACAAAGGCCTGGGCATTGCAAAGTCAATATTAAGCCTTCTATAAATTTTATTAAACGCCGGTATAATCTAAGCCTCTTACACGCAGGGGCTGATGAGTAACGTATGTCTACGTATCAAACTTCACGAGTATTTTGTACTGAAGCCTTTTTCTTTCCACAGTTATTTTAAAACATTTCATAAGTAACCTTTAGCTCACATTATTATTTTTTTTTTTTTTTTTGTTTACCTTCACTAAAATAAAAGCGAGTTACAACATCAGCTTGTTGGCGCATATTTTCTCATCAACATCACTTTCAGCTCTAAATCTACAATAGCTTAGCTTGTATTTCTACGCCAGCAGAAGCTAAAAAAAAGAATGTTCATAATCATAGTAAATGTCAACATCATCAGCAGCGATGTGCCACTTGCGACAGCTCATTCACTCACTCGTTTACCGCACTTCATAACCGTTTCATATTTCCTACTATTCAGCAACAGTCATTCATATCTACATTCACATGTACATGTAAATATGTCCACGTATGTATGTGTAACTTTTAAGCCAAGTTCATCTATTTATTTGCTTTTGTTCTTTGTGTTTCACTTTATGATTTGCAATACAAAACTATAGAAAGGGATAAAACCATTTAATTTACTTGTCAACTCGAGATATGAAGTGGATGGTTAGTCAGTCAGAAATTGGTGAAAAGGATACGTGCAAAAAGAGAATAGAAATGGAGAGCATGAATTATTTTTCGCAAGAAATTGTAGTATAGTTGAAAATTATTTGCAAAAAATTTTTGGGAAAAAAAATTTATTGAAACTCCTCAATCTTTTCAGTTCAACATGAGCAAATTAGTAGTAGAATGAGTAGCTGAACAAACATATATGTATGTGGAGTTATTGGTAATATGTGAATGCACTGGGCTTATGCGCCAATGCGCCGATTGACTGGGAGACAGTTTGAAGGATGATTGGCTAAGACTTATGGAGGAGTAAGCAAGCATTTTGAACAACGACATCCAGGTGGATGGAGAACAGTCATACGGAGTTGGATGCAGGTAAAAAAATGGACACTTTAAGATGGCTGATAAGAATAATCTTGAAAGTGATCAAATATTGGATGGACTGATAGATAGATGCAAAAATAAATAAATGTAAGGCGCGATAACCTCCGAAGAGATCTAAGGCCGAGCTTCTCTTCCAATTTGCGTCGTGCTCCTCTTGATTTTCCCTACAAATTGGCCGGACGGGACCTACATGTTTTATGCCGACTCCGAACGGCATCTGCAAGGCAGATGAGTTTTCACTGAGAGCTTTTCATGGCGGAAATACACCCGTAGCGCTTACCAAACACTGCCGAGGGGCGACCCCGCTTAGAAAAATTTTCTTCTAATTGAAAAACCTTATTTCTAAAATTTTGATGTTGCTTTGCCCGGGGTGCGAACCCAGGGCATATGGTGTGATAGGCGGAGCACGCTACCATCACACCACGGTGGCCGATGGCAAGGATGGTCAAAATACAGATGAAGTCAACGATAGAAAACCGAATGCAGTGAATTGGCGGATGGATGTGTGTGTAAGCGAACGGTTGTATACAAAATTAGATAAATATTGGTAAATTTCGGAAAATAGGAATATAGGAAAATTTTCAACCCAGGCAGACATAATAGAATTTGTAGACTGATACGATAAAGAGTGAAACATCGAATATAAATACAATTTGATTGAGAGTTGAACTGATAGCTTTCTCAATTCATATATATTGACAAAAGAGTGATTGCTTTGATACTGAAATTTCAAAAATGTGATAAAATTGATTATTTCCTGATTACGTGTTATCTTTTTCTTCCCCTACGTGTAACAGTGCGTCGCCCTATGCAATCACTCCCAAATAATCTTTGATATCCTCAAGCGGAAGTCCAAGCAAACTAGCAGTTGCATACAGGGATGAACCAAAGAGACATTTGATAAAAAGAGTAATATACGTAGCATAATTTTAGGCATAATTTCTTATATGGATTTCGGAGTTGTGTCGCAACTGGAGACATATGGAGTAGTCGATATATTTTCTTCTATCTAAAATGTTTGGTGTTATTAGTTTAAAATAATTTTATGTCACACTATCATGGTTTTGATAAGCAGCCAACATGCAGTAATTAAGCTGCTAAACTGCCTAAAAGCAGACTTTAAATTTGTAAAAAAAATTTGAATTTTTTTTATACTCAGCTTAGCAGAGCTCACAGAACATTTTAATTTTGTTCCCATAACGGTAATCCGTAACGACATAAACTAATCGACATAGATATAGACCTGGGCGAAAAAAGAAATTCACTTAGCCATGTCCGTCCGTTCGTCCGTCCGTCTGTCCGCAAACACGATAACTTGAGTAAATTTTGAGGTATCTTAATGAAATTTGGTATGCATGTTCCTGGGCACTCACCTCAGATCGGTATTTAAAATGAACAAAATCAGACCATAACCACGCCCACTTTTTCGATATCGAAAATTTCGAAATACCAAAAAGTGCAATAATTAATTATCAAAGACGGCTAAAGCGATGGAACTTGGTAGGTGGGTTGACCTTATGACGCAAAATAGCACCGCCCACTTTTAAAAGAAGGTAATTTCAAAGTTTTGCAAGCTGTAATTTGGCAGTCGTTGAAGATATTATGATGAAATTTGGCAGGAACGTTACTCCTATTACTGTATGTGTGCCAAATAAAAATTAGCAAAATCGGATGAAGAACACGCCCACTTAAAAAAAAAAAATTGAAAAGTCAAATTTTAACAAAAAATTTTATATCTTTACATTATTTAAATTAATTATTAACAAAATGGTGCAACAAAATACAAAAATAAAAGAAAATTTCAAAATGGTCGTGGCTCTGCCCTTTTTCATTTAATTTGTCTAGAATAATTTTAATGCCATAAGTCGAACAAAAATTTACCAATCCTTGTGAAATTTGGCAAGGACATAGCTCCTATGCCGGTAACTGGTAAATGGGCGAAATCGGTTGAAGCCACGCCCAGTTTTTATACACAGCCGACCGTCTGTCCTTCCTCTTGGCCATTAACACGATAACTTCAGCAAAAATCGATATATCTTTACTAAACTTAGTTCACGTACTTATCTGAACTCACTTTATCTTGGTATTAAAAATGGGCGAAATCCGACTTTGACCACGCCCACTTTTTCGATATCGAAAATTTCGAAAAACGAAAAAAATGCCATAATTCTATACCAAATACGAAACAAGGTATGAAACATGGTGATTGGATTGGTTTTTTGACGTAAAATATAACTTTGGAAAAAACTTTGTAAAATGGGTGTGACACCTACCATATTAAGTAGAAGAAAATGAAAAACTGTTCGTTGCATTACATATATAAATAAATTAGCGGTACCCGACAGATGATGTTCTGGATTACCCTGCTCCACATTTTGGTCGATATCTCGAAAACGCCTTCACATACACAACTAAGGGCCACTCCCTTTTAAAACCCTCATTAATACCTTTAATTTGATACCCACATCATACAAACTTATTCTAGAGTCACCCCTGGTCCACATTTATGGCGATATCTCGAAAAGACGTCCACCTAAAGAACTAAGGCCCACTTCCTTCTAAAACACTCTTCAATACCTTCCAGTTGATACCCATGTCATACAAACACATTCCATGGTTACCTTAGGTTCATTTTCCTACGTGGTGATTTTCCCTTATTTTGCTCTCAGCTGAGTATGTAATGTTCGGTGACAGCCGAACTTAGCCTTCCTTACTTGTTTTTTGATATATTTATCATTATATACATATGCAAATGTCCTTGTTTTTACAATTCTGTGAATTCAAAGTCATAATACTCCATTCATTGTATGATATAATCATGCTGAATAAATGACCTTTGTTCCAGTTATCAACTCAAGCCAAATAATTCCATTATACTAAGTTAGTAAGCTATATGCATACAGCATATGTATGAATTCAATGCTGCCAAACAAACAATCATGAAATCACTCCTTCAAGTGAGTCAAGTCAAGCACAAGGGCCAGTCAGTCAAACAGTCAGCCAAACGCCGGAACTTTAAAATAAACAACTTAAATTTTTAGACACATTTCATGACTACATATGTTGTGAAAATATTACAAAAATGTTGAATTTTATACAGTCAAACATAATACTAAATATACAAATTAGTTTTTTAAGGAAACATAGGTATATTCATACATTAGGATAGGCAAAAATAATTTTCTTTTCCTTTTGGCAAATTGAAAATGTTGCTCCAGACATCAAAAAAGATGTGCTAAAAATTTGAGCTATTTATTTCATTATTTAGAGGTGCCTTATAGCGACTTCAATTTTTCAATACGAAGAAAGCTAGTGATTTTTGTACTAAGTGTTGGTGCTCTGGTACACTTTTTATAAAAACTTGAAAACTTACCACAAGATTTGTATGGAAAACCTTACTGGTGATGCGGCACCTCTAAACACCAAAACATAAAAAGGCCGAAATTTTTAAAGGCTATCTTTTTATGTGACCTGAAAAATATTACAAGTATACCAAAAAAACTTTTTTTGCCCACCCTAGCATACACATATATCTGTTTAAGGAAACTAAATGTATATTTTTAAGTGTTTGTAGTATTTTTATTGAAATTTGTTTCTTTAGCTTTTCTTATTTGCGCTTGTGCTTTTCATTAAAAGTTATCTTTTGTAATCGAGTTGTCAAAAGTCATGAGTTTTGTGTAGAACTGTACACATAGTCAAACGTTAAAGAGGTACGCGACTTACAAGAATTAAAGGACATGTTTTCAAGTGAATGGAAGTTAGACATGTTTTTCTGAGTACCGTTATCTGCTTGGGCAGAACAGCTTAACAATTTCCTTGATTTGAGAGCCTTAAATCTTCTAAATCATAGAGAGTACCATGTACTAGCGAGCTAAGTGTAAATCACTTACCTAATTCTGAACTATTTTGAAGTTGCTCAAACTGTATCTGTGACTTATTTTTTTAAATTTTGATCTTTTGAGAGCATTTCCTTATTTAGCAAAATGTTTGCTACTCAGTACAAACGACTTCGGATTTTGTTATTTATATTTGGCAAGCAGCTTTTTCCTAATTCGTTTATTTCATTACACTTTTGTAATGTACACCTTTTACATTCACGGTGCAATTTTTTTAAGTTTTGTGAAATTAAATGTTGCTTTAAGAGATGCATTTTTTTAAATATGCGTTTTTATATTTCGGAATAACGCTAAACTGAAAATCAATATATTTCAAAACCAAAATATTAGCCCCCAGAAGATTACGGGCTTACAATATATCCGCAGTAGGTATGCTTGTGGTAAGAGGCGACTAAAATACGAAATTTATTAAAGGGGCTGTGCAGCGCAACCCTTTTCAATGGGAATGCCAGCGCAATATTTAGCTTCTCCAACACAATTGTCAACCTCACCTACCCGTGGCGAATCTCGTTTCTTTAACAGCCAAGGCTCTGACGATCCCAAGTTCCTCATGGATCTAAGGGGTGCGAGGGCGGCATGGTCTAGAAGGTTTCTATGGTCATACCAAATCTTTCTTCAAATAGTCGGGCAGTACCTCAATGGTTCTTGTTACGGAAACGTACCATAGCTTTCGGGGAGTATCCTTATCGATACAACAACAACAACAACAGTTGCAACTTCTTTTGATGACGCTTGAAGCGATAAAGCTACCCTCCACAGGTTTTGGGGACTTTGTCGCAGCTCAATGATAGATAACGCCTTTTGGGTCTCAATTTGATATGATCACGTCGAGCCTTCTAAGATATCCCACCCATTTCTTCAGTGAGGAAATTGAGCTATGATATTAAGTGAGTTGTCGACGAGGTTTAGGCGAGGTATCGATTTCAGATAAGATATTAGGTGTGTTACCAATGAGGTTTAGACGAGTTATTGATTTGCAATGGAAGTCTTGTACATTTTATACCGACAAAAAAAGGTTCTCAATAAGTTGCTGTCGAAAATTATGGCCTTCTTATAAAGAAGTTATCGATATTCACATTGTATCGAAAATTTATGAATTTTTTATGGGAATGTTATTGATTTGTGATCGAAAAATCATCGTTTTTGTATCAAAATATATCTCGATAAAATATCAAAAATATATCAATTTGCTATCGAAAAATTATGGATTGCTTATAGATATGTGACCAAAAATTATCCAATTTATTATCAAAAAACTATCGGGTTTATATCGTAAAATTGTCGATATTTTACCAATGTGTCATCGCCGTGTTATCGACGACTCATCGATATGTTTTAAAAAAAAATACAGATAAAACATCATTTTAAAATCGATGACACATAAGCAACTCGTCGATAACAAGCCGATATGTAATTAGTGACAAACCGATGACTCGACGATGACAAGCCGATATCATGTCGATAACTCGCTATCGATATTTGTGGATTATAAGACAACACCTTTTCGGTAATGGTTTATCCGACTAGAACCTGACAAACATCTCATCAATTAACTCAGAAATAGTAGTTTCCTGAACGTACACCTGAATATCTACACACACCTTACTTCACACGTACTCGGTACGCGGTTTTTTCATCACCTGGACCTTTGTGTCTGTGGAGTTTTTTGTATTATTTATACTCAGTTGAGCAGAGCTCACAGAGTATATTAACTTTGATTGGATAACAGTTGGCTGTACAGGTATACAGGAATCGAGATAGATATAGACTTCCATATATCAAAATCATCAGTATCGAAAAAAAATTTGATTGAGCCATGTCCGTCCGTCCGTTAACACGATAATTTGAGTAAATTTTGAGGTATATTGATGAAATTTGGTATGTAGGTTCCTGCGCACTCGTCTCAGATCGCTATTTAAAATGAACGATATCGGACTATAACCACGCCCACTTTTTCGATATCGAAAATTTCGAAAAACCGAAAAAATTCGATAATTCATTGCGAAAGACGGATAAAGCGATGAAACTTGGTAGGTGGGTTGACCTTATGACGCAGAACAGAAAATTAGTAAAACTTTGTACAATGGGCGTGGCACCGCCCACTTTTAAAAGAAGGCAATTTAAAAGTTTTTCAAGCTGTAATTTGGCAGTCGTTGAAGATACCACTTAAAAAAAAAATATTTCTAAACTCAAATTTTAACAAAAAATTTAATGTCTTTATAGTATATAAGTAAATTATGTCAACATTCGACTCCAGTAATGATATGGTGTAACAAAATAAAAAAATAAAAGAAAATTTCAAAATGGGCGTGGTTCTGCCCTTTTTCATTTAGTTTGTCTAGAATACTTTTAATGCCATAAGTCGAACAAAAATTTACCAATCCTTCTGATATTTGGTAGAGGCATAGACTCTATGACGGTAACTGTTTTCTGTGAAAATGGGCGAAATCGGTTGAAGCCACGCCCAGTTTTTATACACAGTCAACCGTCTGTCCTTCCGCTCGGCCGTTAAAACGATAACTTGAGCAAAAACCGATATATCTTTACTAAACTTAGTTCGCGTACTTATCTGAACTTACTTTATCTTGGTACAAAAAATGGCCGAAATCCGACTATAACCGCGCCCACTTTTTCGAAATCGAAAATTACGAAAAATGAAAAAAATGCCATAATTCTATACCAAATATGAAAAAAGGTATGAAACATGGTAATTGGATTGGTTTATTGAGGCAAAATATAACTTTAGAGAAAACTTTGTAAAATGGGTGTGACACCTACCATATTATGCAGAAAAAAATGAAAAAGTTATGCAGGGCGCAATCAAAAGCCCTTGGAATCTTGGCAGGAATGCTGTTCGTGGTATTACATATATAAATAAATTAGCGGTACCCAACAGATAATGTTCTGGGTCACCCTGGTCCACATTTTGGTCGATATCTCGAAAACGCCTTCACATATACAACTACCACCACTCCCTTTTAAAACCCTCATTAATAAATTTAATTTGATACCCATATCGTACAAACACATCCTAGAGTCACCCCTGGTCCACCTTTATGGCGATATTTCGAAACGGCGTCCACCTATAGAACTAAGGCCCACTCCCTTTTAAAATACTCATTAACACCTTTCATTTGATACCCATATCGTACAAACGCATTCTAGAGTCAACCCTGATCCACCTTTATGGCTATATCCCTAAATGGCGTCCACCTATAGAACTATGGCCCACTCCCTCATAAAATACTCTTTAATGCCTTTCATTTGATAACCATGTCATACAAACACATTCCAGGGTTACCCTAAGTTCATTATCCTACTTGGTGATTTTCCCTTATTTTGTCTCCAAAGCTCTCAGCTGAGTATGTAATGTTCGGTTACACCCGAACTTAGCCTTCCTTACTTGTTTTTATATAATATAAAAAAAAAATTTAAAAATAATATGCTATCACGTTTTTAGAAGCGGAGTATTTCTTTACACTTGGGTACTTCTTTTAATTCCTGATTTGCAGAATTCTTTGGTTTACGAATCAAGCTTTGCTATGTAATATTTTGTTCTGTTATGTTGTTCTTTGTTACATTATCAAAATTTCGTATTTTCGTTTAACGCATTAAAAAACTTATACTAATGTTGTCAAATCTTATTTCGGCTATCAACCAATTTTCGCTTTAAATTGATTAACAAGTTTGGAAAGTTTAAAAACTTTTTCCATCAAAAATTTCTGTAGCAAAAAAATGTACAAGACAAATTAAGTTGTTGACAAGCCGCTTAAAATATTTTTGGTGTTATACAAAATATCAACATCCCCAGTTTTTTGCATGCTCTAAAGGTTAACAAGACAAAAGTTAATATTTTGTCAACACAAATCAATAATGTTTTGTTTTTTTAGGGAAGTGAAAATATTTAGTAGATACACATAAGCGTTCAAGCTTATGAAGACTGATATATAGTTAGTAAATATATCTGTAAATTGTGTACAGGCAATGCACTTCAAGTTGGTTGTTAGAGAATTGAGCGAAACAAATTACTTTGTTATCAAAAATGTGTAAACTTTTGCACTTAATACAATTCACTTGTTTCCTCAAACACATAAACTAAGTCTAAATCATGTACTCTCGGGTCTAAACTAAGCTTATGATTTTCAAAACTGACAACATATCAATAACAGCATTTGTATACAAAACTTGCTAAACAAAATTAAAACTTTGCATACTTTAAGCATTGCTGAAAGCAAATGGCAAAACATATAAAAACTTTTTTTAACGCCTAAAATTATGCAAACATGATAGACTTCATGAATTTTAACTTGCCGTCCACTTTGTTGAGTGGAAGAATTATTTTTAGAAATGGAAAGCCAAATATGAGCACTTTTCTCACTTGCTGGCAAATACTTTTGACATAAAATTTTTTTTCTCGTAAGCGATCAAAAGCATGCAAGTAAAGAAATGGTGGTACATGGCATATGTATATACATATAAGAGGGTAAAGTTAATACTGGATAAGGTACCCGTCCTGCTATATGTCGCAGGAGCATGCACCATGACAACATCAGTTGAAGAGACTCTGCGATAGCGAGACCGAAGACGATTTTATGATGAGCCGCACGAGCTTTATGAAAAGATGGGCATTCCATATAACGAGTACTGCAGAAGATGGAAAGATCCAAATGCCAGGGAGACAGTAGAACACTTTATGTGTAAGTGCCCGTTTCTAGAAGACCTCAGAGGATTATCTGTGACAGCAATACCGAATATTCCTAATTTTATCAACAACTCTGGCTGGTTGTAATACATAGCCCGTAACATTCCGTAGGTTTTTAGACGAGTTACATGGCATCAAAACGGCTTTAAATAGCTACTTGGGCGGACAGGGTCGCAGCTATTTCACCTACCTACCTACCTACGCTGCGGCTAAGAAAGTGTTTTTATTTGAATCCGGCTATGGAAGCAAAGGAAGAGGGCAGACCACACTCCGCTTTAAAGACCAGGTAGAAAATGATTTAAATTTCCTTAATGGTAGCAATTGGCGCCAGATTGCGGTGAAGGCTGCGGGTAAAGCGATTATGGAGTGGCTCAAAATATTCTTTTATGAGCGCCAAAGACTGGATCAGGTGGCTCACCTTTGGAGAACTGCCTGTGTCGCCTTCACAACAAAGGCAAGCAAAACAGGCCATATGAATGCCAAAGAAGTCGGGATATCACCGGATGGTCCTAACTTCATTGAATTACATCCAGATTTAACAAGATGAATCAGGTACATGCCAAATTGTAGGAATAATACATCCTTAGGAAGCTGCACTAGGCACCCAAATCAGAGGACATTTGCAAGTGATGGACCTGTACGCCGTCCAGAAAATTTCATTTCTTCATATTGCGTTCTTCTAGCACCATCTGCAGGTTTAAACGAAACGAGTTTTTGTATTGCAAGGTATATTTCGAGTCAGATGTTGCTGAGAAAATTAAAATGCGTTTAGGAATTTCACTTCACTGCATCAAGACCAAGATATTCTACAAATTCAAAAATATTATTCAGGCTAAGAGAGCGTGCGGCGGATGCCTTAATGTGTCGATAGCGTGGTCGGAGGAACTAAAAAGTTGCACGACGCAAATTTGAAGCGAGGTCCGACTCAAATCTCCTGCAAGGAAATATTTGAAAAGTAGCACGACACAAATGGGTTTAGGAGCTAGGCCTAAATCCTCTCGGAGTTATATCGCGCCTTGTATTTTTTTCAGTAAGGCGAATGTTCTTATGCAATAGCCAAGCTAAACCAAAATGCCTTTCTCATTTCCAGTCAGACAAGAAAATGTGCTTGCCTTAGCCTTACCTTTCGTAAGAGATAGCTGAAACCTATAAACCTGTGAATTCGAGGGCCAAAAAAATGGTTCCTGCGCCAGTCTGTCTAGTACTAGAACGTGATACTAGCCTTATGTATCGAATTGATATACAGCGAAGAATTTCCTACTTTCATAAAACTTCTCTAAATCGCCGAGTTGCCATAAGAACAACAACTGGAACACAACGATGTCATCAACAGTCATGTCACAAAGTCTGAAAAGTATTCCTGATATGATGTACACTCTATACATGTTTTCCAATGTCTGCAATGGCCAATGCATTTAGATATTTGTTAGTATTCGTCTATTGGGCTTTGATAGTCTGTAAGATGAGCTGCTTTATTTTCAATTTCTATTCTTGAGAGACTCTTCAGTTCCTCATTTTATGAGAATCAAAATAGACTCAAATATTATCGACCTTTCAATCAGGACTTCAAAGGTGACATTGGGATAGGCTCTAAGTAGTTTCGCTTTTCTCTAGTATGCTTTGTGTTTCCAAGCAGGCAATGCACAAGATTATGAACTATGTGTCCCGAGTCCCTTAGTATAAAGCGGTTATCTCTGAGCAGACATTCCTTGCACAACAACCTGTTGTCGTTTTCTCTCCTTTGTCCATCGACGCCATAGTCAGAAACTACGAGAAAATTTTGGGCAGTTAAGACTGAGCACCTAAGTCTGCTACGTTATCGCAAGGTTACAGAAATTTTACTTTTTAAAATGTTAGTTCCTAGCTAATAGTACTGCTCATGTCATTTAACACAGCTGCATATGTTTTCGCGCGAAATTGATGAAAAATTTTAGAAAAAACGACATAAAGGCACGGAATAGCCACCTACGGTCCTAATTATGTTAAAAGTTCAGGGACTTGATCTTATAACCAATCCCTTTTTCCCTGCTTCGGAGTTAGTAATCTCCAACCTTTGCTACTTTGAACTCATTAAGTAGCATTTGGCTGTTTCCCGCCTTTTTCTCTTGTCAAAGATAGGCCATGACGTATACGTAACTATTTTGCTTTTCATGCCGGTATCGCTTAAATAATATCTATTTTCATCCCAAGGGAAACAAACATTTTTAATACAACTAAAAAAAAAAAACAGAAATATCTCTACATACGTAATTTGTCTTTCGTGCATTTGAAGTAACAACAATTAACATATGCAACGCGAATAATAAAACATTTCAATTTCAAATGTTGTAAGAATATAGAGGAACTGGGTGAAACAACTTCACTTTGCAAGCTTTGCGTTACACCTGAAGTAGGGCTGGGTAATGCTGCAGAGCGAGGAGTTATTACGTCTTATGTATCAGTACTCTCTACAAGTTTTAATTTTTTTCTTTTTTCTGTGTAATCTTGAAATCGGCCATGAGTTTCGAAGGACGTACACCTATTGAGGGAGTTTAGAAGATACAAGCAAGAAATTTCGTATTTAGCACGTGTTTTAAAAGGTCTGAAGGTCAACCCCCAACCAAGTAGATAGAGCAAAGGGCGAAGTGCAAATTCATACTGTGCTCAATGGCCTAATGAAACCAGAAAATGGGGTGGTAAAACAAAACCCCGCACAAATCTCTGAAATAGTCTCGGTATTAGATTTTCTTATAAAAAAGAACTTCAAAGGTGCAGTATCTTAATTGTGTATCAAAAGTTAAATCAAGCAAAGTTCTCGATATGAGAGAACTTAATGAAATTAACTTAGTAGAGGAGGTATCAGTTTTACTCCTATACACAAGATATCAGGTATACAATATAATATTTTATATTAACTTCCGAAACAGGCACAAATAGAGGTTTTAGAATGTCAAGGCGGGAGTCTTAACTCAACGTGCATAGACAAATCGGGCAGACGGCGTTTGGGAATCTTGTGCTGGTGAAAAAGTGCTCGTTGTTCTTATGATTACACAACCCCTTCTGAGAAATTGCGGCCTGATGTCTGGGCACCACAGGCTATCACTGAGCCTTTGGGATGCACTTCTCATGCGCTAACGGCTCATTTTACTTAGTTCCGACTGGTACAACCTTGTCCCTCATTCCCACTTTCTATATAAAGTTCATATGTGGATGCAGGGGTATCTAGCGAGCTCGCCAAAATTTTTTGGCGAGTTCCGACTGGTACAAGCTTGTCCCTTATTCGAACTTTCTATACAAAGTTCATATGTGGATGCAGGGGTATCTAGCGATCTCGCCAAAATGGACATGAGTCTACACAATTCTCTTGTAGCTTGAAACTCTCATCAATCCATACCTAACGCCAACGATTGCCCTTTCAAAAGCGAACGCTGTAAAAATAAAGCCGAAAATACTCTCAAACAATTTCGTTAGCCCTAAACCTCTCTCCTGGTATGCGCTTCGTTGCCGAACGGTGTTGGGCGCGGCCATCCATATAACCCCGGTTCCAACAATGACTGAGGTTGCTACTGTTATTGACCTGTTGCAGCACGCTATCAAACGACCGCCTGCGATTTCTGGTCAGATACCTCCTTGCCACGATGATCATTGTTCGCCTCATAGCATATTGCTACCCAGGTCTTGGCTTCTATACACCCTCCTTGGCTGTTTCCAACTTTGCTAGCCCGTTCGAAATCTGGGCATCGCCCAGTTGATGCCGTCCCGATTCTCCCAACTTCTGCCTCGGCCGCTATCGTTAGACCATCTGTTATCAACTACTGCAAGAGCAATTTCCGACAACATCCGCCTTCTATTACTGTTGCCGTTATATATTTCTCTTTGTACCGAAAACTGATATCCCTTTAAACCTCATGCTATATGCAAATGAATATCTTGTTTTATTAACACGCTTTTATTAGCTTGGCCTGTATGTAACGGAATCTTTGAGCTTAATTTTCACCGGTATCTAGAAGTCTGATTAATTTGAAACTTTGCATACGTATTAGGGACCGATGACAATGCATTAATGTGGTGGTGTGGTGACATAACATCAAGGGCCAGAAGGTCAACGGCCATAAAGTCAATTGGCCTTATTACCACTTTGAATGGCCATAAGTTTGATTGAAACTTTGCACACGTATCAAAGCTCGATGACAATGCATTAATGTGATGGTATGGAGACATAAGGTCAACGGCCATAATGTCAATTGGCCTTATTACCACATTGAATTGCCATAAGTTTGATTGAAACTTTGCACACGTATCAAGGCTCGATAGCAATGCAATAATGTAATGGTGGGGTGACATAAAGTGAACGGACATAAGGTCAATTGAACTTGTGACCACCCCAAATGGCCATAGATTTGAAACCTTGCACATAATGCGAAAAACGCATTCCTTTATTAATGATAGAAGTGGATGCATGGCACATCTATGAAAGAGCATACTGGAACCCTTTTTAACACGCTTTTATTAGCTTGGACTGTATCTATCTATGTATCAATGTATGTATGTAACGGAATCTGGAGTGAAGCCGAGAGCCCCGGTAATGCAGAGCTCCGAACTCCGTTGCACCTTTTGAAGCATTTTAAGATAGGTACTTTTAGCTAGTGCAGGCCACCAGACCAAGGCACCATAAAGAAAAATCGGGCGCACAATGGCTGTGTAGATCCAGTAGGTGAGAATCCCCAGGAGGTGCCAATTGCCCTGGAAGCACCCTGCAACGGTGTAAGATGGCGGTGGACCAGGGTTGTCTTTCTTAACCTTAACGGCCACCGTAGCGAGCGCGGCCTCGATCCACTTCCACTGTTGTTTCGGGATCCTGCCATCTTCGCTGCTCTCGTCGATGATGCCAATGATCTGCCGGCCCTTGGCAATTTCGGCGAAAAGCCGCGTCCAGCCTCCCTGCGTCTTGGCCCTTTTCGGTGCCGTGGGGTTTGATTCATCCATGGACCGCTTGCGTTTCGAGGTTTCATCACTCTCGACTAAAACTTTTAAAATTATTTGAACTAAAAAATTAAAAATAAATAATAGTTTAAAAAAAACTAAAAAAACAGCTTGTATAGCTCACCGAACTAAAAAATAAAAAATAATTTTCAATTAAAAAGGGTTTATATAACTGTAGTAGAAGGTCAAACAATCATTTATAGTTAATCATCTCAAGTTATTAACAGAATAATTTAATTCACAGTAAAAAGCGTGCGGTGCTTGATATTGAATGTTACAATCATTCTATTGGCCACTATCTGAGAGGAAAGATATGAAATGTAGTCAAATGCGCCCCACGCTTTTTAATCTGAATTAAATTATTCTGTTAATAACTTAAATTTTATTATAATTTTATTTTGAGGTGGTTAACTATAAATGATTGTTTGACCTTCTACTACTGTTATATAAACTCTTTTTAATTGAAAATTATTTTTTAGTTCGGTGAGCTATACAAGCGTGTTTTTTTAGTTTTTTTATCCTATTATTTATTCAGTGCAGGTTTGTGGGACATTAACTTGTCCCTAGGTTAAGCAATTGATGCCTCAGTCTTCGACAAAATGCATTCTATAGGACAACAAACATGCTATAAACCAAGCAGTCTCAAGATACATACATACAAGTTTGGTTAGCAAATCAGTATCGATTCTTTTCAGAATTGCAGACAAGACGACTCAGATTCCAAGGCGCATTTTTTCTTAAAATTCTTGAAAGATTGGAGTACATATTCCCTTCTGCTCGCGTCCATACGAGAAAGTACGTAGCTTAAAGGAATTGATTATGGTTTGTGTGGTTGGGCGAATATGCCAACTTCCCAACACTGCGTAGCGGGTTTCACAATGAACTACTATTTCCATTAAAGGAAGTTAGTAAATTCAATGCATGAAATATTGCGACACTACTCATTCCAAAATTTGAAATTTACTATGCACATACATACATATTTGTAAATAAGTAAACATACATGCATGGAAAATTATATGCAAAAGTACCTACTTGAAAAGGAATTTAAAAAAATAAGTATTAAAATAAAGAGGTGCTAAGTGCCAACAGCAGTAGTGTTATGCTTAGCTTACAGGGCGGGGAAGAGTGTTAGATCATTTGCATTTGCAACACAGGGTATGATGTATGCCACGAATGATGTTTTCGAGGGGCACAGACGAGTGCTTGATCGCGAAATCCATTTTAAAGTGCATGCTTAATAAAAATGCGCTTCAAAACAATTGCAACAACATAAAAAGTCTTCACTGTTCTTAACGCTGTTGTTGCTGTTGTTTCAGCAGTAGTGAGTGCTTTTAAGCAATTCTTGCAACTTAACTATGATTAATTAGAATAATTAGCAACAAGCAAATGCGGTTACGACAAACTCACGATAGCGTAAATGCAATACAAGTGCAAACTTTATGTGCTGGTTGTAGTAATAACTTAGAAATACACATGCGCGCTCACAGTCCACCAATACATTCAAGATCTCTTGAATTGCATACAAATACACTGAAATAAACATTCGTTTGTATGCAGTACTATATTGCCACAACTTGGTGCTTCTTTGTCTGCTGTTGCTCCTCTTTGCTTTAAAATTACATTAACTTGCACTGTGACTATCATACAGACACAAACATACACACTTGCATGCATAACTACTGCAATACTTATGCATATATGAACACTGAGTGTCTGCCACTGTTGCTTCTGAGTGGCTTACAAACAGCTTTTGCGGAAGCAAACAAATTGCAACAATTCCATCGCACATTTGCCACATTGAAGTGCAAATGACTGAGCAGCAAGCCGCAGAATGCTTTTTAATAAACTTATATTTGGTTGGTTTTGTATTTTCTTGCTTCATTTTTGCACCTGACGAATACTCTGACTAGTTGACTGACTTTGTGATTTGTTTTTACTAGACTTGCGGTTGCAGATTACTTTATCTTTGTTACCGATTTAAAGATTTTTTTGTATTTGTCCTAGAAAATTTTAAATTCAGCTTAGTTTGAACTCATTTCTTACTTAGAAAAAATATATTGATATTGATGATAACTCAATTCGTAAAAAAATGCTGAAAGAATTGTATATAGACCTTAAAATATGTAATATTATTTGAAATGTTGTCTTTATGGCTCTCATACTGTCGCAATTGACTAATGGAGAATTACGACAGGCAGAGCAACTGAACAAACACTAGAGGTGTCCTCGATTATTCTGTTCTGCCTTATGCAACAAAAAAAAAACAAAACAATACGCTCACACTTTAAGAAGACCAAGCCTTGCGCGTACTCATTTATATCTTCGCCAATCTCTCCTTTGGAAAAAATCTGTTGGTCGATGTATGAAGTTCCTTAAGAACGATTTTCAAATTTGTTGATGTGTTCACACCTTTGCTTACGGCATGGTGGAACAGAGAATGTAAGTGTAAGTGCAAGCTTAATGTAGGCGTGATATGTGGGAGTGGTTTAAGAGGAAAGAAAGGGAAGATTAAGGAAAGAAAATATCAAAACCAAAATGGAACCGGGCGGCGAGTTATCGTATGTTTTATCGAAGTGTTAACAATCGTTTTCGACAAGCCGGTGTTGTTATCGATGGGTTCATTTCTTTTCGTTTTAAAGTTTTATTTTTTAAATTGTTCTGAAATAGTCCTGCATTAACCACGACATGATCCGTAAGCAGTCAAGAGTTGATGCCGAGGTCCCAGGATTGCAGTGAGAGGTGCCTCAAAAGATCCTGAATAAAGCTTAAAATTGTCCGAAACAAACGCCGAAATCAATACCGAAGCTTACAAAAAGCAGTCGCAAGTCGATCGGAAAATGTACCTAAAAAGTTCATAGCAGTCCTGAATATATCCCGAAATAGTTTCGAAAACAATTCTGAAATGTTTCTGTTATAGTCTTAAATTTAGCTCGATAAAAAATCCAAAGTAATTCAGAAGTAGACACAAGACATGTACTAAAAAAGTGCCGCATTAAACACGAAATAATCCCAAACAAAACAGTCCTGAAATGGTCCTGCGTTAGTACCGAAACAATCCTTATATAATCCTGAAATAGCCTGTAACTGGTTCCGACAACAGTCCCGAAAGGATACTAAAACTGCCTTGTATGGATGCCAAAATAATGCTGAATACAGTCTGGGTCTGGAGTAGTCTCGAATTGAACCCGAAGAGATTCAAAAACAGTCTTAAATCAAACCCCTTTGAACAGATTCCAGAAAAACCCAAAATTATCTCGAAATAATTCTGATATAATACCGAAACAATCCCAAGAAGATAGCAACCAGAAAGTTATTTAAAATTTCCCACAACCGTATACTTAAAAAAGTAAATTGCAATCCAATTTTCAATTTAATTTTTCCCGCTTAACTGCTCAGTGTGAGTTAAAAACGTATCTAATATATTCAGCAATGCAAAAAATGTAAATTGAATCTTCTTAACTTAAAACATATACTTTTACGCATATCTAATTCTACATCTACATATTGTTTGCATATTTTGTGGCGCTTTGACACGTGCACATTAAATTATGCATATATTTGTGCAAAAGTGAGTTAGCGGCGACGTAATAGACATATCCTGAGTTGACCCAGTTTGCCAGCACATTACAGCTTGACGTGCAGAAAAATGCATTTAAGTATTTTTGAGTTACATACTTTAAGGTGAGTAACGAGTCGAATATTAGTCGACTATGCAGCACCCAAAATTGCACTGAAGTTTGTTAGCATAACGAAATTATTTATAAAAAAAAGAGAGTACGAGTAAGCAGCAATTTAACGAGTAAGTTTAATTGAGAGAAATTGAAGTGAGTTACTCTCTATTAATTTCGAATTCGCCGCAACATACTTCAATGTTTTACGAAGCATACTCTATACTCGGGTAAAAGAGAAACAAGAGAGAAGCACATGCATATATACATAGTTAATTTCGAAGTTGTGGAATGCCGGTAAAGCACAATGTCAGCTAAATACATCTTTGTATGTATGTGTTTGCTATTACTGACCTTGCATAACTTTAGAAGAGATAACGTCAAATAAATGGACGTAGAATAAAATAAAATTAAACTTAATAAAATAAATAAAAATAAAATACAAAAATTAGAATGAAATAAAATAAAATGAAATAAGATAAGATAAAAGATAAACAAAAATGAAATTCTTAAACATACACTAGTCTACGATGAATTATATAAATTTAACAAGTAAGGAAGGTTAAGTTCGGGTGTAACCGAACATTACATACTCAGTTGAGAGCTATGGTGACAACATAAGGGAAAATAGCCATGTAGGACAATGAACAGAGGGAAACCCTGGAATGTGTTTGTATGACATGTTTATCAAATGAAAGGCATTAAAGAGTATTTTATGAGGGAGTGGGCCATAGTTCTATAGGTGTACGCCATTTAGGGATATCGCCATAAAGGTGGATCACGGTTGACTCTAGAATTTGTTTGTACGATATGGGCATCAAATGAAAGGTGTTAATGCGTATTTCAAAAGGGAGAAATCCTTAGTTCCATAGGTGGACGCCGTTTCGAGATATTTCCATAAAGGTGGACCAGGGGGGAACCTAGAATTTGTTTGTATGATATGGGTATCAAATTAAAGGTATTAATGAGGGTTTTAAAAGGGAGTGGTGGTAGTTGTATAAGTGGTCGCCTTTTCGAGATATCGCCATAAAGGTGGACCAGGGGTGACTCTAGAATGTATTTGTACGATATTGGTATTAAATTAAAGGTATTAGTGAGAGTTTTAAAAGGGAGTGGTGGTAGTTGTATATGTTAAGGCGTTTTCCAGATATCGAACAAAATGTGGACCAGGGTGACCCAGAACATCATATGTTGGATACCGCTAATTTATTTATATATGTAATGCCACGAACAGTTATCCTGCCAAGATTTCAAGGGTTTTTTATTTCGCCCTGCGGAACTTTTTCATTTTCTTCTACTTAATATGGTAGGTGTCACAACCATTTTACAAAGTTTTCCTAAAGTTATATTTCGCGTCAATAAACCAAGCCAATTACCATGTTTCATCCCTTTTTTCGTATTTGGTATAGAATTATGGCATTTTTTTTTTCATTTTTCGTAATTTTCGATATCGAAAAAGTGGGCGTGGTCATAGTCGGATTTCCTTCATTTTTAATACCAAGATAAAGCGAGTTCAGACAAGTACGTGAACTAAGTTCAGTAAAGATATGTCGATTTTTGCTCAAGTTATCGTCTTAACGGCCATGCGGAAGGACAGACCAACGACTGTGTATAAAAACGGGGCGTGGCTTTAACCGATTTCGCCCATTTTCACAGAAAACAGTTAGCGTCATAAAATCTATGCTCCTACCAAATTTCAAACGGATTGGTAAATTTTTGTTCGAATTATGGCATTAAAAGTATCCTAGACAATTTAAATGAAAAAGGGCGGAGCCACGCCCAATTTGAAATTTTCTTTGATTTTTGTATTTTGTTGCACAATATCATTACTGGAGTTGAATGTTCCTGCCAAATTTCATCATGATATCTTCAATGACTGCCAAATTACAGCTTGCAAAAGTTTTAAATTACCTTCTTTTAAAAGTGGGCGCTGCCACGCCCGTTGTCCAAAATTTTACTAATTTTCTATTCTGCGTGATGAGTTCAACTCACCTACCAAGTTTCATCGCAAAGACAGATATTGGTAATGAATTATTGTACTTTTTCGGTTTTTCGAAATTTTCGATATCGAAAAAGTGGGCGTGGTTATAGTCCGATATCGTTCATTTTAAATAGGGATCTGGGATGAGTGCTCAGGAACCTGCATACCAAATTTCATCAAGATACCTCAAAATTTACTCAAGTTATCGTGTTAACGGACGGACGGACGGACGGAAGGACATGGCTCAATCAAATTTTTTTTTCGATCCTGATGATTTTGATATATGGAAGTCTATATCTATCTCGATTCCTTTATACCTGTACCACGAACCGTTATCCAATCAAACTTAAAACTTTGTGAGCTCTGCTCAACTGAGTATAAAAACCTGATACATATATAGTTATTTTTAGAAAACCTTACCAACAACTGTAAAACCAAACCAATGTAATTAGTTAATAGAATTAAATACCATTACGTATCTTATTGTTTATAACCGATATTTGATTTAAACCCTCAAAGGAGAAAATTTTAAATAAAAAATAAAATACACAAAAAAAAAATTAAATAAAGTAAAACAAAACAACACACACGAAAAAATTAAAACAGTAAGATGAAATAGAATAAAATAAAATAAACTCAAATAATTTAAAATAAAATAAATAAAATATAATATAATAAAATAAATTTAAATAAAATAAATTAAAATAAAAGAAATTAAAATAAAATAAGACAAAATAAAATAAATTAAAATATTATAAGAAAAAATAAAATAAAGTAAAATAAAATAGAATAAAATAAAATAAAATAAAATTAGATTAAATTAAATTAAATTAAATTAAAATATATTAAATTAAATTATAATAAATAAAATAAAATAAAAAAATAAAATAAAATAAAATGAAAAATAAAATAAAAATTAAATTAAATAAAACAAAATAAAATAAAATTAAATTAAATTTAAAAAAAAAAATTAAGAAAATTAAATAAAATCAATACAATAAAAAAATAAAAAAAATAAAACAAAATAAAGTAAAAAGTAAATAAAATTAAATGAATTAAAATGAAGTACAATAATATAAATAAAGTGAGGTTAAATTAAAAGTCATAAATTAAAATAACACAATATAGTATAAAATAAAATAAAAAAATTAAAAGAATAAGAATAAGATATAATAAAAATTTTTTTAATAAAATAGAATAAAATAAAATCCAAAAAATAATATATAACATAAAATTACTAACCGTAAAACACACATACATACATAAGTTAACAGAAAATGTCATTGGTAAGCAAATAATATGTAAGGGCCTTGATATATGTGTATGAGTTTTTTATAACTTAAAATGTTTTGCTGGTTCTTCTCTTTATCGGCCACCTGTTGACATAAAGTGTCTTGAGTTTTTGAGAGTCGAGTGCTTTCTAAGAGAGCACGCATGTTCGCATTTAATATTTTTCAACCACCTTTGAATCATATACAAATGGATAATATTTGTCTGAAGTATAAAAATTATAATTCAAGTAACGTATTTTAAACAAATTTTATGCTTTAATAATTAGCCTAAGTTTAGTTGGGTTAAAGAAGTAAAATTACTAGATGTTTCGGTAAAGGGATATTATTGCATTGCCTTTGTCAGAAAATATATATGATATTCATGCATGTAAGCTCAAACATAATTAACGGACTTTATATCAAAAACATTTTTATGGTTTAAATTGCCTACAACAGTATCAAATGTTGGATTGCGTAATTATCTTGAACTACTTGGAAAAAGTTTTCATTTTTCACTGCGCAAGAGATAATGGTGGCATCTAATAGAATTCAAAACCGAAACTGGAATAGAAATTGGCTTCCGGACTGTTATCGAAAAGTTATCGCTTTCTTAAAGGTGTCTTATCGAGGAGGTATAGACACATTAGAGATTTTCCGTTGCAACTACTACTTATAAAAAAGTTTGTCCATGACTAGTAGGTTCGCAGTCGAAAATATATGGATTATATATCGAAAACTTATCGATAAACTGTCAAAACATTTATTGACTCCTTATCGATATGTTATCAAAGGGAATCAAAATTTGTAATCGGCGTTTTTTTATCACAAAGTTATCGATGTTAACAAAAAGTTATGGATATGTTATCGAAAAGTTATCAAATTTTTAACAAAAAGTATCGATTCGTTAAAAAAAGTTATCATTTTGTTATCAAAATATTGTGACGAACATTAGTGATACTAAGTGATACATCACTAATCTGAAACTAAGTAAATAAAGCCACAACAACAATAAAGCAAGCTGCCAAACTTGTATGTACGTAAGCAAATTAATCATTATGTCTACACATATGTCCATACAAGCAGCGGAGAGAAACGCACAAATACATGCATATATCTGCGATACTCCGAAAAGTAGGCAATCATCGATAGAAGAATCTCTCACATATACACGCGCATATGGCTATGCGAGAAGCTATAATAGTGCATCTGTAGTTACAGCTGGTGAGTTTATAGCTGGTAAACAAATAGTAAATTCTAGAAACGCCTAGAAATATGCAAACGAAGAAACCGAAGAGTATAAAAGCAGCGCCAGCTGAGGCATGGGAATCAGTTTGATTTAAGCACGCTATCTGTTGAGAAGTAGAACTGGTGTTGTGAAAGTAGTCTTAAAAAGACAATTTTGCATTATTGAATATTGGAGTTATTTATTCAACAGTTTAGTGATTCGAACGTTAGCAGAATGTTGCAAATAAGCGGAATTGCACTAAATTAGTTACAATATTATCGATTTGTTGTCTGGGTATTGTGTTTTTCTTTTCTTTTTTTCTTTGCGATTAAGACACTCCCTTAGGCAGTGTAATCGGCGTTGATGTCTCTGTGACCGATATAGATTTGTTCAATTGTATTTATTCCAGGATTCCCCTAGAGAGGCTATAAAGCCTTGTATTGCGCTTTGTATCCCTATTATGTGGGTATTACGAATTTCCTTCAATGCAAGTTAACCAAGAACATAGACTCAGTCGAAAAGAAGTTCGAAAAGTCAGCACTTAATACAAGCTCATGTTTTATTGGGCAAAGTGTAGCTGGAGTATCATTCTGGCGAGCGCAATATCCAAGCTCAGAATCGTTTTCTCCAGCAACCCGCACTTCTTGTATCTGCTTATGCTGACGAAGCCGTGTCTAGAGCGGTGTACATGCTCATCATGAATCAAACCTCCCCTGTTTGTAGAGATAAAAATTACTTGGTTTGTCGAAAGTCGTAAGTCCTAGATATTATCTTCTAACATTTATAAGCTTCAATTCTCAGCTCGCTGGTTTGCCTTTTTATTTCCATTTAGTCCTCCCGAATCGCGCTGTTTTCCTTTGTTGTTCCTACTGCTTTCTTCGCTTTTATAGCTTCTGCGTGAACGACCGCCTGGAAGACCATAAAGTGATCTGGCAGCTTGTTTTATATGTTTATGGAAACATCTTTGTATGTGTGCATCGCCTTCGAAGCGCAGGTACGGCAGAAGTAGTCTGTTTGCCCGTCGTGGTTATTATTATTTCATATTCACTTTTGTATTTATCATACAATGGCGTATCTTCTAGCCTCACCTAGAAAGATATTTGTCGCCACACATTTTGCAGCTGCAACATTATCTGCGCACGTCGAACCGTTGTTTGATAACCAGCATCCACAGAAGCGGTGTTGATAGCCCTGTGGCTGCCTATGTTCTCTGATTTTATTGTCAAGTGCAGCCCCCTATGGACATTTATAGCATGGCAGGAAATATACCATCCGAAGCACTCACCGCAATCTTTAAAGAAAGCGGATTCATTGAAATCTCTTTGCTCTTGCCTAGTTTTTCTCCACCTTCTCTACCTGCTTCTACCAGCATTAAATTTCTTCTTTCCTTCCTTTTTCCCATTTTAATTGCTCTCTTTCTTCTTCCCACTCTGCACCACCTCTCTTTCACCTTCACTCCCTGCACTTGCTACTCCTACTTCTTAACCTTCTCTTTTTTGTTCTCCCTATCTTTCTACTTCTTTTTTCATCAAACAGTTTGCACCAAAATCTGACTATATCACTTTACTTTTTGGTCAAGAAGCAAAAGTTATTACACTTAAATTTCCAGCGAATATCTTCTATTTATTTTATTTTGTTTTTTTTTTTTTTTTGTTATTAAATGCAAGCAACGTAAACGTATCACTTAAGTGCCATCATAAACTTCGAAATTAACTTAAAAAACTCTCTTAACATTTATACTTTTAATAAATTTTATGAGTGCCTCACTTCCTGATATTCTTTTTCAGTCCTCTGTAGTTGTTGTTGTCTGTAATGTATAAAGCGATGTAAATCTTATAACTAACTTGAACGGTCAATGCTTTTATGTGCATTTATTCGTATATCGCTAAGTAACTTCTATGCAAATCTAAAACTCACTTACATACACTTATATACATACACATTCAATCTTTTACATATACATACATACATTCATCCACGTTTAAGTGCTATTCATAGTCATGTTTTAGTGTTGTTCGCCTATTTTAGTGCCCATTCAATGATACTTGACCATCGTGTAACGGTTCAGCAATTCTATTGCTGACCAAATCATGCATAACTAAAAAGGGTGATTCGATATGGTTCTCAGCTAACTATATGAGTACAACTTAGTTGTTGTTGTCGACGTTTAAGCTATAGCAGAGGTAATTGATGAATGCAGTAGTTCGAGTTAATACATAGTTATTATTGGAGTCTGTGACTAGTAGGAGAGCTAATAGTAGGGAACTTCTATATAAGCATAAACTTTTTTACGTTTGTTTGTGTGTTGAAATATTTATTTGTCGATGTTCATGTATGTTGCTGTTAACGAGTTGTTTGGCCTTTACTTTGCTTATACTTTATGGTCTACCAGAGTGAGAAAGGATATGGAAAATTAATGGAGTAGAACATTTAGCTGTTAGTATGGATTTTGCAGTCATTCATAAGCATAATGGCATAAGTCATAGATATTATGTGTCAGAGCAAGATACAGACCTAATTTAATCAAATTGTGTTAGCACTATAAGTAATATCGGCTCGTTATATTTCTTTGGGATAGCCAAGATAAACACACTTCTCTGTTCAGCAAAGAGAGTGAAGGCACGGATTGAAGGCTGTTTTCCGGCGGGAAACTGCTCACCAAACAGACAGATTGTGGTTAGATTTACTTCTCATTGAGAGTAATTTTCTCTCTGACGTTGTAAGCATCCAAAGTGAGTACATTTCCCAAGGATTCAGGGAGAGGGAGTTCTGCAGCACATTTTTATAGTTTTTCCAAGCCAATTGTATCATACACATGCCCAGATGGTTCAACGTGAATATATCAAATCGTTTTCGAGCTATTTGAGTGAAGTTACTAGAATGACGCCAATTTTTTTAACGCGCCGAGTTTATAACAGCCAAAGGCTCATTAACATCGAAAACACTCTCCAAAACCATCAGGTAGTGTCATTATTGCAACTCAGGCAAAAAAAATTCGATGCACAGTTAGCATATGTACACTTTGTGTACGTTCTAGTGTTTCAGCGTCTCCAGAAAAACGAGTGGTACAATGAGGTATATTATACCACTTCGGAAAAAGAGGCGCTGCTAATGTGACCAGGCGCAGAAAGGAGCGTTGTATGTTTGAATTGTAGCGAGGAGAAAAGGAGATGAGAGACGAAAGAAACGTTGTGCCGAAAGGCAGGAAAGGACAAAAGGTTTCAAAACATGAACAAACTCATTCAGAACTGATAAAGACAACCCATTAGTCACATAATAGAGCGCACGAAAAACTTTTCCTAGTTACAATAGCATATACCGCAAAAAAAAACGATGACACAGTGACGCATTAAACGCTCATCTTGCAGTTTTAGAACCAAGTGATATGATGATTATTAATAATTAGCCAGTTCGGCTTTCGCATTCCTCAAGTAGTTTACTGTGTCCTTCAGCTATTTGCATTTTCACTAAATGTTCGCTAAGGTCTGCTACTACAGATATATAGCGTACTCATTACGCCTAGTCTCGATTGAACCACCTCTAAGAGATGTATGAATGTGTGGATCGCTCTTAGAAATTCTGCTATGTTGTAGGATCAGTAATATATCGCTTCTTGATGACGCTGGACGATTGTTCTAATCATTGCTGAGGAAAGAGCCTTTGCTTGTAAGAAAAATCTCATAAAAAATACGAGGATAGATCATGGCAGAGAAATAAGCTTCTAAATTAATTTATATATCGTAGCTTTCTTTGTCGTCACGTCAAACCAGGCCTCTGAATTTAATGTCGCAGTAGCATTACTGATTCACAAACAGCAAACAAAATAAGCACGCGCCTCTAGTGGAAGGTGATTGAAAAATATTGTTAAGCGAACCAACCAATTGCACGAAAGCCATGCCAATTGAAAATACGGGTACCGATGCGTATACGTAACGTTTTTTTATATGTTATACAAAAGTTATATATACACTAGGGTTATGATTTGTGGCACCTTTTTCTGAATTTCCAAAGTGCTGTGGTGGCATGCGATGAACTTTTGTCTACTTATTACATTATTGGTAAAATTTTTGTTAGATTGTGAAAAAACGTTACGCGCAAACTATTTTTTCTTTTACAAGGCGGCTGCATGGCAATACCCAGTACCTAGTATAACAATCTACCGAAAGAGCTCTTTGTCTACAATTTTTATACTAAAATCGATGCGAATCAGCTTAAAGGCACAAATATGTTTTACTGTAATAACATAGAAAAAAAGTTCTTAGTAAAAACATTCTGAAATAATAGATTTCTGCACCTAAAGTAGTGCCTTTTTACGAAAATTTCTTAAAAATTCCTTTTTTACAAAATTCTTAAAATACATTTATCATCACATTTTTATACTCAGTTGAGCAGAGCTCACAGAGTATATTAAGTTTGATTGGATAACGGTTGGTTGTACATATATAAAGGAATCGAGATAGATATAGACTTTCGATATCGAAAATTTCGAAAAACCGAAAAAATGCGATAATTCATTGCCAAAGGCGGTTAAAGCGATGAAACTTGGTAGATGGGTTGACGTTATAACGCAGAATAGAAAATTAGTAAGATTTTGGACAATGGGCGTGGCACCGCCCACTTTTACAAGAAGGTAATTTAAAAGTTTTGCAAGCTGTAATTTGGCAGTCGTTGAAGATATCATGATGAAATTTGGCAGGAACGTTACTACTATTACTATATATGTGCTGAATAAAAATTAGCAAAATTGGATGAAGAACACGCCCACTTTTTAAAAAAAAATTTTTTTAATTCAAATTTTAACAAAAAATTTAATATCTTTACTGTATATAAGTAAATTAAGTCAAAATTCAACTCCAGTATTGATATGATGCAACAAAATACAAAAATAAAAGAAAATTTCAAAATGGGCGTGGCTCCGCCCATTTTCATTTAGTGTGTCTAGAATACTTTTAATGCCATAAGTCGAACAAAAATTCACCAATACTTTTGAAATTTGGTAGGAGCATAGATTCTATGACGTTAACTGTTCCCTGTGAAAATTGGCGAAATCGGTGGAAGCCACGCCCAGTTTTTATACACAGTCCACCGTCTGTCCTTCCGCTCGGCCGTTAACACAATAACTTGAGCAAAAACCGATATATCTTTACTAAACTTAGCCCACGTACTTATCTGAACTCACTTTATCTTGGTGTAAAAAATGGCCGAAATTCGACCATAACCACGCCCACTTTATCGATATCGAAAATTACGAAAAATTAAAAAAATGCCATAATTCTATACCAAATACGAAAAAAGGGATGAAATATGGTAACTGGATTGGTTTATTGACGCAAAATATAAATTTGGAAAAAACTTTGTAAAATGGGTGTGACACCTACCATATTAAGTAGAAGAAAATGAAAAAGTTCTACAAGGCGAAATCAACAGCCCTTGGAATCTTAGCAGGAATACTGTTAGTGTTATTGAATATATAAATAAATTAGCAGTACCCGACAGATGATTTTCTGGATCACCTGATCCACATTTGGTCGATATCGTGAGAACGCCTTCACATATACATCTAAGGGCCACTCGCTTTTAAAACCCTCACTAATACCTTTAATTTGATATCCATATCGTACAAACACATTCTAGAGTCAACCCTGGCCCACCCTAATGGCGATATCTCGAAAAGGCGTGCACCTATAGACCTAATGCCCACTCCCTCTTAAAATGCTCAGTAACACCTTTCGTTTGATACCCATATCGTAAAAACATTCTAGAGTCACCCCTGGCCCACCCTAATGGCGGTATCTCGAAAAGGCGTCCACCTATAGACCTAATGTCCACTCCCTCTTAAAATGCTCAGTAACACCTTTCCTTTGATACCCATATCGTACAAACATTCTAGAGTCACCCCTGGCCCACCCTAATGGCGATATCTCAAAAAGGCGTCCACCTATAGACCTAATGCCCACTCCCTCTTAAAATGCTCAGTAACACCTTTCGTTTGATACCCATATCGTACAAACATTCTAGAGTCACCCCTGGCCCACCCTAATGGCGATATCTCGAAAAGGCGTCCACCTATAGACCTAATGCCCACTCCCTCTTAAAATGCTCAGTAACACCTTTCGTTTGATACCCATATCGTACAAACATTCTAGAGTCACCCTTGGTCAACCTTTATGGCGATATCTCGAAAAGGCGTCCACCTATAGAACTGAGGATTACTCCCTTTTAAAATACTCATTACCACCTTTCATTTGATACCCATATCGTACAAACACATTCTAGAGTCACCCTGGCCCACCATAATGGCGATATCTCGAAAAATCGCCCACCTATAGACCTAATGCCCACTTTCTCTTAAAATGCTCAGTAACACCTTTCGTTTGATACCCATATCGTACAAACATTCTAGAGTCACCCCTGGCCCACCCTAATGGCGATATCTCGAAAAGGCGTCCACCTATAGACCTAGTGCCCACTCCCTCTTAAAATGCTCAGTAACACCTTTCGTTTGATACCTATATCGTACAAACATTCTAGAGTCACCCTTGGTCCACCTTTATGGCGATATCTCGAAAAGGCGTCCACCTATAGAACTAAGGATTGCTCCCTTTTAAAATACTCATTACCACCTTTCATTTGATACCCATATCGTACAAACAAATTCTAGAGTCACCCTGGCCCACCCTAATGGCGATATCTCGAAAAGGCGCCCACCTATAGACCTAATGCCCACTTTCTCTTAAAATGCTCAGTAACACCTTTCGTTTGATACCCATATCGTACAAACATTCTAGAGTCACCCCTGGCCCACCCTAATGGCGATATCTCGAAAAGGCGTCCACCTATAGACCTAATGCCCACTCCCTCTTAAAACGCTCAGTAGCACCTTTCATTTGATTCCCATATCGTACAACTAGAGACACCCCTGGTCCACCTTTATGGCGATATCTCGAAACGGCGTCCACCTAGGGAACTAAGGATCACTCCTTTTCAAAATACTCATTAACAGCTTTCATTTGATACCCATATCGTACAAACATATTCTAGAGTCACCCCTGGTCCACCTTTATGGGGATTTCTCGAAAAGGCGTTCACCTATAGAACTAAAGCCCATTCCCTTTTAAAATACTCATTATCACCTTTCATTTGATACCCATATCGTAAAACACATTCTAGAGTCAGCCCTGGTCCACCTTTATGGCGATATCCCTAAATGGCGTCCATCCATAGAACTATGGCCTACTCTCTCTTAAAATACTCTTTAATACCTTCTATTTGATACACATGTCATACAACCACATTCCAGGGTTACCCTAGGTTCATTTTCCTACATGGTGAGTTTCCTTATTTTGTCTCCATAGCTCTCAACTGAGTATGTAATGTTACACCCGAACTTAGCCTTCCTTACTTGTTTATATTTATACTCAGTTGAGCAGAGCTCACAGAGTATATTAAGTTTGATTGGATAACGGTTGGTTGTACATATATAAAGGAATCGAGATAGATATAGACTTCCATATATCAAAATAATCAGGATCGAAAAAAAATTTGATTGAGCCATGTCCGTTCGTCCGTCCGTCCGTCCGTCCGTCTGTTAACACGATAACTTGAGTAAATTTTGAGGTATCTTGATGAAATTTGGTATGTAGGTTCCTGAGCACTCATCTCAGATCGCTATTTAAAATGAACGATATCGGACTATAACCACGCCCACTTTTTCGATATCGAAAATGTCGAAAAACAGAAAAAGTGCGATAAGTCATTACAAAAGACCGATAAAGCGACGAAACTTGGTAGATGAGTTGAACTTATGACGCAAAATAGAAAATTAGTAAAATTTTGGACAATGGGCGTGGCACCGCCCACTTTTAAAAGAAGGTAATTTAAAACTTTTGCAAGCTGTAATTTGGCAGTCGCTGAAGATATCATGATGAAATTTGGCAGGAACGTTGTTCTTGTTACTACATGTACGCTTAATAAAAATTAGCAAAATCGGAGAAGGACCACGCCCACTTTTAAAAAAAAATTTTTTTTTAAGTAAAATTTTAACAAAAAATTTAATATCTTTACAGTATATAAGTAAATTATGTCAAGATTCAACTCCAGTAATGATATGGTGCAACAAAATACAAAAATAAAAGAAAATTTAAAAATGGGCGTGGCTCCGCCCTTTTTCATTTAATTTGTCTAGGATACTTTTAACGCCATAAGTCGAACAAAAATTAACCAATCCTTTTGAAATTTGGTAGGGGCATAGATTTTATGACGTTAATTGTTTTCTGTGAAAATGGGCGAAATCGGTTTGATGTCACGCCCAGTTTTTATACACAGTCGTCCTTCTGTCCTTCCGCATGGCCGTTAACACGATAACTTTAGCAAAAATCGATATATCTTTACTAAACTCCGTTCACGTACTTATCTGAACGCACTTTATCTTGGTATGAAAAATGAACGAAATCCGACTATGACCACGTCCACTTTTTCGATATCGAAAATTACGAAAAATGAAAAAAATGCCATAATTCTATACCAAATACGAAAAAAGGGATGAAATATGGTAAGGTAATTGGATTGTTTTTTTGACGCGAAATATAACTTTAGAAAAAACTTTATAAAATGGTTGTGACACCTACCATATTAAGTAGAAGAAAATGAAAAAGTTCTGCAGGGCGAAATAAAAAACCCTTAAAATCTTGGCAGGTATTACATATATAAATAAATTAGCGGTATCCAACAGATGATGTTCTGGGTCACCCTGGTCCACATTTTGGTCGATATCTGGAAAACGTCTTCACATATACAACTACCACCACTCCCTTTTAAAACTCTCATTAATACCTTTAATTTGATACCCATATCGTACAAACTCATTCTAGAGTCACCCCTGGTCCACCTTTATGGCGATATTTCGAAAAGGCGAACACCTATATAACGAAGGCCCACTCCCTTTTAAAAATACTCATTAACACCTTTCATTTGATACCCATATCGCACAAACAAAGTCAAGAGTAACCCCTGGTCCAGAAAGGCGCACTCCCTTTTAAAAATACTCATTAACACCTTTCATTTGATACCCATATCGCACAAACAAAGTCAAGAGTCACCCCTGGTCCAGAAAGGCCCACTCCCTCTTAAAATACTCATTAACACCTTTCATTTGATACCCATATCGTACAAACGTATTCTAGAGTCACACCTGGTCCATCTTTATGGCGATACCTCGAAAAGGCGTCCACCTATAGAACTAAGGCCCACTCCCTCTTAAAATACTCATTAACTCCTTTCGTTTGATACCCATATTGCACAAACGAATTCTAGAGTCACCCCTGGTCCACCTTTGTGGCGATATCTCGAAACGGCGTCCACCTATGGAACTAAGGATTACTCTCTTTTAAAATACTCATTAACACCTTTCATTTGATACCCATATCGCACAAACAAAGTCAAGAGTCACCCCTGGTCCAGAAAGGCCCACTCCCTTTTAAAAATACTCATTAACACCTTTCATTTGATACCCATATCGCACAAACAAAGTCAAGAGTCAACCCTGGTCCAGAAAGGCCCACTCCCTCTTAAAATACTCATTAACACTTTTCATTTGATACCCATATCGTACAAACGCATTCTAGAGTCAACCCTGATCCACCTTTATGGCTATATCCCTAAATGGCGTCCACCTATAGAACTATGGCCCACTCCCTCATAAAATACTCTTTAATGCCTTTCATTTGATACACATGTCATACAAACACATTCCAAGGTTTCCCTCGGTTCATTTTCCTACATGGTTATTTTCCCTTATGTTGTCACCATAGCTCTCAACTGAGTATGTAATGTTCGGTTACACCCGAACTTAGCCTTCCTTACTTGTTTTAGATTTAAAACATGTTCAAAAATAAACAGCCAAACTCATTAGTGGAATCAGGAGAAGAAATATGGAAAAAAAATTAAAATTAACTACAAAGCGCCATCCCATGATACCTGAAGTCAAAAAAGATTTGGATGGGGTTATGTGTAAAATGCCTTTAAGAAGTCATATCGTAGGTAGATTTTCAGGCTTGTTCGATGAAGAAAAGGGTCGAGAAAATCGAGTAAGAAAAATAGCAAAAGTATTGTTGAAGCTCTGGCAGAAGCTCAATTTCCCTTCTCTCTCAAGGCCATAGGTTTATACTAAGGTTGGCAAGTTAATAAAATCGTTTGAAGCTCATAGAAAGCGAAGGAGCGAAAAATTTGAGAAAAACTTGAAAACTCTTTTTGATATTACGAAAGTGACCGGAAATTGGCTGTGCAGGGAAGACGAAGAGCTTCATCAAAAGCAAATCGAATCATTCGGCAGAGTATGTTACACAACTGAGAAAGAGGCTTCAAAGAAAACAATTCATCCATCTAAACGAAAGGGAATTAGGAAATCCGATAAGTCAACAAGCCAAGTATTGTATTTTACAACCGACCATGATAGTTGTGAAGAAGATATTAACAGCACCGATTGGAACGATGTGGAAGAGTGCGTCCCCATGAAACGGAAGTATGAACCAACAAAATCTGCAGCGAAGGTAGTATCAGAATTGCATGTATCAACAAGAAAAGTGGCAACAGTTCTTCAAAAATTAGCCAGAGACGAAATAAAAGTTCCAAAACCGTCGCAATCGGGTATTTGGCGTCGAGTGATCAAGGATTGTAAAAGTCAGGATTAAAGAGCTTCTCTCTGAAGAGGAATTTTGTTTGCACTTTGCTGGAGAAAGAATACAAAATAAGGAATATCAGGCGGTGTGTCTCAAAAATTCTAAAAGAACTATACAGTTTGGAGTTTTGCCTTGCAACAGCGGATCAGCTAAGGACATCTTTATTCCTTTGCGTTCCTTGCTGGGTGAGTATAATGCATGGAGAAATATCAAAATGATTATATCTTACACAACTGCATTAAGTACCGGAAGCAAGAATGGGATAGTTTTCAAACTCCAAACAGAGTTCCGAAAAATCGGGCTAGAGGCACCTCAGTTCATAGGCTGTCAACATCACATTCACGACCTTGTTCTGCGTCACCTAATGGATTTTTTGTTTCCAACAACATCGGTGTCACCCAGCATCAATTATCAATTCGTTGAAGACGTGTTGGCAGAATATGATAACATTCAAAATAACTATGTGGGTATAAAAGTTACGTTATCAGTTAAAAAACCGGGATGGAGAGATGATTTCAAGTTTCTTTTCAACCTCTGTGAGGGGTATAATTACTATCAGATGGAAAAAAAATGGCCTTTACTCAAATGGCGAAAGCTACCGTCCCTTCATAATGCTAGGTGGAATTCACGAGCAATATTTGCATTGATTGCTTATTTTCTCATTCCCAAGTGGAGAGATCAGCTCAAATTTATCTGTGAATTTATAGCAAATGCATGGGCAAAGGCATGGTTTTCAAAGCAGCATTATTCAGAGGAAATATACGACGAGTTACATGCTGCTGTCGCTGAACTGAAATGTGCTAAGGCTTTGAAGTCTTTTACTACTCATTGGCAAGCGGAACCTTCTGTGTTCGATGTTCGTCGTTCAAATATGGTGGCTGAACGAGCTGTAAAACTGACGGAAGAGATTCACAGCACTTGCAAAGCGGATAAATATCTCAATTACAAGTTCATAAACAGTAATTTAGAAATTTAAAGTAACGAAAAGTTGAATATTGTAAACCATATGCAGAGCAGAATAAATTATATGCAAATTTCCCTCATACTGATACAAATTTCGATGTGCGCGTAACGTTTTTTTTTAGAATTTATTGAAATTATTGTTATTTTGGTGATTTTTATACAAAAGTTCATCGTTCGCCACTACAGCGTTTTAAATCTAAAAAAAATTATAACCCCAATATACACAAATATAGTATAACTTGATTTGTTTTCTTTTTTTTTTCTTTTTTTTTTTAAGAATGGAATAGCGCGCAAAAGGGGGGGCTATGCAGTGTTACCGTTGTGCAAACAAATCACAGTGTGGAAACTATCATATTGCATTTTCCTGATTTTAGGGGTTTTTACTTAAAAAATTTTTCACGATAAAATTTTTCCAAAAGGTGGGTTACAAAAAAGAGGGGATATCCTTGTCTAACCTTGGGTAACGTAATAAAAGAATTATTTTGATTTTATTTCTTTTTATTTTAGGTGGCTTCAACTTGAAAATTTGTTTACGAAAATTTATTTTCCAAAGCTGGGCTAGCGAAAAAAATTAATTATGGGCTATCTTGGGCTTGCCTCGGGAAGACGAATCACAGCCTTTTTATTACGAAACTCGCATTTCGAGGAACCATCTTGACACAGCCGAAGTGAAGCTTATTAAGTGTGCTACAAGGAAAAAAAACTATATAATAAGCTGTAAAGCGCGGAGATCATATTAATTGAGCTGGTAGTAATATAACTAAAAAATTTTACTAACTTTCCAGCTGCCATGAAAAATCTTAAGAGCTGAATACTGACGATCTGTTTAACTAGTGTGTCAAAGCATCATTTAGGAGGTGCTATTGTATGTTGGCTCAAAGAACTTGTTTGACAGCTTGAGCATCGTTTCAGACCTTAAGAGGTGTCATCAACATCAAATTCTCTAGCTGGGTCAAATCTAGCAAAACACGCATAAAAATGCAGCTATCACGCCACTTTAATTTTGAAAATTGAGTTTAGCTTCCATTTAAATTAGTTTTTTTGCTGTAACATTAAATTTTGTGTTTAGCTGCGATTAATTAAAACAACCAAAAAGGAAACTAGGCTGTCTATCTACTGCTGGAATTTGTACTCATTTCAAACGTACAATAGTACATATAAGGGTACAGCTGCATACATGAATTCATATTGATACCTACGTATGTAAAGGTCAAATTGGACAACAAGCTGTTTTCTCACCCTGATAAATACGCCCCAGGAGGGACATTAAAGAGGTGGGCAGGCAATTGACCACTTCCGCCTGCAAGCTAATTCGAAAATGTTTGTTTGTACTGCAGTACGAATATACTACAACATGCCTACAACATGCCTACAAAAGGCTCAAAATTATGTGTATGTACATATGGCGGCCACCGTGGTGTGATGGTAGCGTGCCCCGCCTACCACACCGTATGCCCTGGGTTCACACCCTGAGCAAAGCAACATCAAAATTTTAGAAATAAGGTTTTTCAATTAGAATAAAATTTATCTAAGCGGGGTCGCCCCTCGGCAGTGTTTGGCAAGCGCTCCGGGTGTATTTCTGCCATGAATAGCACTCAGTGCAAGCTCATCTGCCTTGCAGATGCCGTTCGGAGTCGGCGCAAAACATGAAGGTCCTGTCCGGCCAATTTGTAGGGAAAATCAAGAGGAGCACGACCCAAATTGGAAGAGAAGCTCGGCCTTAGATCTTTTCGGAGGTTATCGCACCTTACATTTTTTTTTTTATTTACATATGTGCGTACAAATAAAGTAAATTCTCATTTCATATTAAACATATTTAATAGGTATGTATGTACAAATAATTAACCGTAATTAATAGTAAAAGGCCAACCATCATAAATACTCATTTGTATTAATAAACATATATAAAATATGCATAGGACGTTAACCCATTATTGACGTTTGAGTATAACTATCAAATTCGATAATGGAATCGAAATTTGTATCGAATTTAAGTACTAATATATTTTACTCAGAATTTTTGTAGTTTGTTTGGTACTTTCAGTGGCCGTGTGTGTGTTCGCTGTAAACCAAACGTTCAAACACGCGTTTTGCAAGAGCATTCCGTACCAAAACATATTGTTGAATTAGAACAAATGATGAGAAAGGCCACAAGGGTTGATGAGTTTCTCGATTTTTTGCCTCCCGGGAATTTTGGGATCTGAAAGTTTAATCCCCACATACGGGAATTGTCCCAAAATTTGACCTGTGTAGACTTCCCTATGGTTTATTACAAAAATTGCAACACATTGCGAGTTCGCCAAACTCAGTTAGTTTAGTAGACGTTTTATCCGAAGAAAAAAAAAAGATTTTCTTTTCGATTTTGAAGAGCCACGTCGAAGGGTTCGAAAGTGTTTAGTCCTGTTTCTGGTTACATAATTTTTTTGGATTTATAGCGATCTGCAAAATAGCAGAATAAGGCGTTTGTCGCAATCTTAGATTCAAATATCTCGAAAACCGAACCAGTTTAGAACAACACCGTTAGAAGCTAATTACATATATATTCAGACCAATTTTTTATATATTTGAAAACGGAAATTTGTGGAACAAGCTTAGAGTTATTTAAATTGATATTAAAATACTATTTTCAAAAATCCCGGGAATAAAAAAAAAAAAATAAAAGTAAGTGTCGATAGCTTCCGAAGAGATTTTAGGCCGAGCTTCTATTCCAATTTGTGTCTTGCTCCTTTTAATTTGTCCTACAAATTGGCGGGACGGGACCTATTTGTTTCATGGCAGAAATACACGCGCAGTGCTTGCCAAACACTGCCGAGGGGCGACCCCGCTTAGAAAAATGTTCTTCTTATTGAAAAATTTTGTTTCTAAAATGTTTGATGTTACTTTTTCCGGGGCGTGAACAAAGGATCTTAGGTATGGTTGGCAGAGGACGTTACTATCACAGCAGGGTGGCCGCCCGGGATTAAAGTTCAATAATATTGGCATTTTTGGGACTTAAAAAAGACCGGGATCGTCATCCCTAACTCACACCTATGTAGATAGGTATGAATGCGTTTTACTTCATTTTATTTTGTTTTAGGCGTTACGTACATATTTATACGGGCAGTCGATTACGGATCGACGTTAGTAAAACCGACGAAGAGGTTTAAAAAGACGAAGAGTGAGAGCAAGAGAGAGGGAGGAGCGAAGAAATGGAGCGCGAGCTTGATACCAGCGCCTAATTGTTATTCAAATTTTCAGTTTACATAACGAATTTTCTTGTAGTTTTGTTCAAAACATTGCATTTGTGAGTTAACATTTCTTTAATACTTATATTAAAGTTCGTACGACCCTCCTGCGAAGCCATATCTGATTATAAGACCAGCACACTTTATCAAGTACCGCTTTATCTGAACATAAAAATGACGGGAATATGGCAAAATACTTTTCCGCATCAAATTTAAAATTTTGTTTCCAAGCAACTAAAGGGTTAATTATATCCATTTCATCTACTACATGTGATGACGACCATAAGTAAAACCATATATGTACATTAATACGATTGTAAGCACGTTTTAATGTGATAATTACTTTGTGGTCTCAATAATACCACCGCAAATGTGGTTACGGATAATGGATAAGTGGGCTTAAGTAAAAGCTGAGCTATTATCAGAAACTGTCTTTTAATAACTCTTATCAACAAGTGCTACTTTATACTGAGTAGGTAATTGGAAAGTGAAGTCCACTCTCCCGCTCATCATATATTTATATCCTGATGCATGGCTCGGAATCAAGGACGGTGTCGAGAGAAGATGAAATGGCTCTTGGAGTCTCCGAGAGAAAAGTTCTCCGGGAAATTTATGGTTTTGTCGAAAGAGGTATATTGATGAGCTGTATGAGCTTTACGCAGAAATGATGATTAAAGCAGCGAATAAAAATCCAAGACTTTGCTGACTTGGTTGTGTCATATGAATGGCCAAAGCTCCAGCCAAGAAAGTATTTCAGACGACACCGCAGTTTTGGAGCAGAGAAAAGCGGAGACTTCCACTGAATTGGGAGAGGCAGGTAAAGACTTGACGTGCCTTGGTGCTGCCAAGCTCCGGAAAAGCATAGTTGGCTTGACTTTTTAAGAAACAGCCAAAATCACTTAGGCAGTTAAGCGCCAATTAATGATCATGATGATGTGGTGGAAGCATCCTGGGCCGAGATCCTGGATAAAGCTATATCGAAATCTTTCTAACAAGTTTTTTCAGTTATAGGAAGTCAATCTAGGTGGAGACGCCGCTCTGCAGTGCTGTAGCAAACACTACGAGAGTATTTCTACCATAAAAACTTTGTCAGTGAAAATTCATCTGCCTTGCAGATGCGGTTTAGAGACGGCACAGAACAAGTAGGTCCAGTCCCGCTAGTTCGTAGGAATAAATAAAAAGGCGGCCGACGCAAACTGGAAGAGAAGCGCGCCCTAAATTTTTTTTCTTTTTTGTTTTTTTTTTTTATGTTTTAACAAATTTCTTAAATATTCTTATAAAACCATAAATCTCCTTTTAATTGCCCTCTGCATTGTATGTGCGCGTTTGGGTACTTGAGACTTAATAAGTTGTATCCCTAAAAAAAAAAGTAGCAAAATGATAATAATTCATAAATTATATCGAATTTTTATCATCATGCAACAACAAGAAATGCTTTGAAGAAACTATGAATTAAATTACCTTCCCCCTAGATCTTTTTTTCCCTACCACATCCTTCGTCAGGCCATTATGCTTACTATCATGAAATCAGTAAGATAACAAGTTGTTACAAAACAATGAAAACATAACAAAAATAAGCTAAGTAAATAATCATTACGAATGGTTATGTTTATTTATCTGCGTGAAGAGCAAGAACAACACAACGGTCAAGGGAAAATATTGTTAAGAGACAAAACCGTATTTGGTGTTTCTATGTCAGTATATACGTGTGTATGTTTGTAAAATAACTGTAATAATACTTACATTCTAGGGAAAAAAACATAGGGCATCAGACAAAAAAGCGAAGTAAAAAATATAAATGAAGTGCAAAGTCCATAAGAGCATCATTGATAACAATTCGGGGTAGCAGACGGAAGTTATGAAAGTAAAATACTGCAAAGAAAAAAATAAAGAAAAAGTGAGTTAAACAATAGGATGCGCGCTGACAAAAGCGGTCAAATGGAAATTACGCTAATAATCATCTTCCGTAAATAAACATTATTCAATTCAGACAATGATTGAAGTGGAATAATAACGATAAAAGACATAAAGAAAGATATGCGTTAAAGCGCTTGAAAAAAAAAAAAGTTTATGTGTAAACATAGTTGCTTACGGCACGGTGTTATGATTTTCGTTTCTATATAAAAGTCCGCGTCCGTGGAGTTACCCATTTTTTTTGTCTGCTCACTATACACCGTGAAAGGTAGTGAGATGGCATACTAACACTAGTAATGAATTTAAAATGACAAGTACATTTTCATAAGAGAGGATTAAAATACGAAGAGTTGTAATGGTTGAGGTGAATTATTAGAAAATCTTCTGCCTTTCTGATTTGGATGCTGCTGGTGTTAAGTTGTTCTCGTCATAAGAAAAAAGTTTAATTATTTTGCATGAAAAATTGTGTTACACGTGGAGGACACGAGGTCCACAAGTTCCACCAGTGTAAACCTACGAATATATATATTTTGGGTCCCCCCAACATTCATAAATTCTTTCCTACTGTCAAAAGGAAGTTAGAAACATCCATACTGTTCCCGATCCGAGGCCATCCCTTCTAGAAGTGTTAGACGGTGATCATTTATGGAAATGTATTAATAACTATAAAAAAAGAAAAAATAATAAAACCCTATCTATGGTATATATACATATATTCATTAAATGAAAGTGATTAAATATTTAAACCAAATATTTAAATTTAAAGCTGCTTTTGAACGAAAAAATTGGAAAAAAATTGAGAACAACGAAAATTGTAATACTATGAGTTTGAGTTAACGAACCTACGAATTTTGCGTTTATTAAGTTTATACAAAAAAAAAACAGAAGAGGTTTATTAAATAATTAAATATATGCGCGATTCTCAGTAAACTTTACAATTTGTGTCCATTGGTGTTATTAGCAGGAACATCAATAAATGACTGTACAAGTTTGATGTTATTTTGTTAGCTTTGATGTGTTTAAATAGAGCACATGCATAAACAGTCAAATATTTGAATAGAACGTCTTTTATTGTCTTTCGTTAAAACTTTTGTTTACAAATAGATTTGTGATGAAGAAATACGATTTCGAGTCATAAATTACGAATCGAATCTTGTGCATCCGTTTTGAACAATTTCGCTCGCTTTCCATTATGCTGTCATTATCACCATCTGGTGGATAATTTGACACTGCGAAAGATACAGTATGACAGAGGACGATCGCACTGACATTTTTTGTATTTACAAGTTTCGGTGTTAATGACACTTGAGTGTTTGGCCTGGCAGTAAAATAGGGAAAGCGACGATGTAAAAAAACAGGTCACGTTTACGTGGTATGTTATTACAAGAAAACAAATAAGTTTATCATACAGATTATTTAATATCCTGAAAGGTATCATTGACACAAAAAAATTAAGGTATAGAATATAAAAAAACTTTAAGTACAAGTGTCGTATTCAGCACGTAAAGTCGAAACGTCAGTTGCGTGGTATGCATTTATATGTCAGTTACGTGGCAATTTCAATTTGGCCATTTTCAATTTTATAACTTTGATTTCGAAATTATGTTAAGTAACACCCAGAATCTTGAATCGAACATAAAAGCACATAAAAGGTCTAATTTAGTCTGACAAAATAATTTATATAGGAAATAGTTAACATCAGCATTAAGTAGCCACCCTGTTCTACATATTTATGAATAACTTTTTTTTTTTTTTCATTATAGTTGTAGTAGAATGGTGAAAAATTTAGCTTTTTATTACATAATGATAACAAAAATAAATCCGGACAACTTCTATCTGAGAAAAATTTTCATTCCAAATCCGCCGGTGAAATTGTACAGTTTACAAAAATAAAATAATTCTATTTTGTATAGTATAAATTTTGAAGATTCTGTTACCATATACATACGTACATAGCGTTTCATAAATTTACACAGCGTACTTCGTTCATCCTATAGCCTGGCCAGTCGAGGGATCTCACGTCAAAAATCATGTAAGTTCAAAATTCCATATTTTCATTTTTCTATACCAAAACTAGGTACTATAGTGTGTATATGCTAAATAGAATATGCAAATTTAACACATACCATATACGTAAAAATCAGATTGGATTCTTTATAAGAAAATCTAATATTTGAGAATTTTCATTTAAATTGAATTACAATTAGAATACATAAAAATAAATACAATATACATATTAAGCTTTAATACTTAATTATATCATTTTCATAATTATATCATTTTCAAGTTACATAATTATATAATTTTCCAAGAATTAAATTCCTAAAGAAAATATTACATAAAATTTGATACTTATTGTGGGATAAGTGCCCCAGTGTAACCATGTGTATTGGCAATTACGGTAACTCGCTCCACACTTATGTATCATAAAAAAATAGTTCACCGTAGTTTTACCCACAGTACTCATTTAGCAATAGAGCCTATACATACAACTTCTCATTGATAAAAATCAAGCGACATATTTATGTACATATATAAGAATTAGCACTACTCATTGACAAAGATCAAGAGACATAATTATATACGTATAAAAAAATGTGCAAGCGCATCCCAACCACCCATTATGGTCATTATGTATACACATTGTATATATTGTTACGAATATTAGCAACACTAAGGGGTACTGTCATCTCTAAGCCGATGCTAAGCAGTGACTTGATGCACATCAATAATTCAATCATTATGTCTACACATATGTACGTACACGCAGCGGAGAATCAACGCACAAACACATGCATATATCTTATCTGAGGTGCTCACAAAAGAGGGCAATAATTTATGCAAGTATTATTCACGCGCACATGAGAAGCTATAACCGTAGTTGTGGCTGGTGATTTTGTAGCTGATAACTAACTAGTAAGTTTTGGAATGGAAAAGCCAAGAAGTATGCAACGAGGAAACCAGACAGTATAAAAGGCGACAACAGTAGAGGCGTGAGAATCAGTTTTGATTAAGCACACTATCTGTCGAGCAATAGTAGAGTTATTTATTTGAAGGTAGTCTAATAAAGGCCATTTTTACATTATTCAATATTGGAGTTATTTATTCAACAGTTTAGCGATTCGAACATTAGCAGAGAACGGAATAAGCGGAATTGCAGTAAATTCGTTACAATATATATGATTTGATTTAAATAAAGTTATATTTAATGGCATTGTGAATTTCATCAAGGTTTATTATTATGAAGTGCTAACCTAGTAAAGTAGGGTTTGAGTAACCGAACCTAACATTAGGGTGTTTTCAATACATAGTTTTTTTTTGGTGTCGGAAACACAAGGTAGGGGGGGCATACCGGAGTTTAACATCTTGTCCGGAGGAAAATCATACGTTCGTGAGTATTCATAGTATCTGATATCATACATTAGGGATGCAATAGTGGTTTTGAATTTTAGTTAGAATACCTACTAAAAGCACGTAGATTTTTGTTGTTGGCGATTTTAATCCAAGTGATGTGACAAAGACTACATCCCTTTCCGATGAGCTAGATCCGAACAAGTACGTGCTGTAGTCGCCTCTCACTTTGGATAGCATACCACCATTTTATAAGGCAACAGTGGGAGTCCGAGATGTGAGCGTGAGTGTAGTCATTATTTTGTAGCATAATGTAGGCAAAATGTACGTGGATATGAGCGAAATCGGACACCTAATCAAGGCAAGAACACAGAAGCAATGGAAAGGAAATAAAAGGTAGGGAAGGAAAAGGAAAAGAAATGAATGGCTTTATCGAAAGGCTATCAATTTGTTATCAAAAAGTTATCGATTTTTGTTGTTATTGCTATTAGAGATGGTTACATGTTTCTGAATTTCAATTTTCCATCAACTAGCTCTTCGTGAGCTGAGTATTGAACTTAAAATCTCCAATATTCATACTTTATACTGGTGTTAAGGCAGATGCCTCAATCCATTAAGCCATATAAATGCCCCGCTATACACTTTTTAAATTGTCTCTAAGGGTTGCCTTTTTTATTGCTATTCCTTTTATACACTATTTGGTACATACTATGTATACTGTATGTTATTTAATCCAAATTGTGTGGAATATTTACAGACGCGCTTTACCAGCTTGGTAACATTGCATTATAGCATTGCATTTATATCGATTTGACATCGAAAAGTTATAGACTAACTTTCTTATTTTCGATAACTCTTCGGTATGTTGTGAAAAATTAAGCCACTTTTTATCGATTTGTTATAGGCGTGATGCCAATTTGTTCAGAATTTAAATAAATTAACAAATAAAATTCTAATATTAAATCGATGGCACATCTATAATCTGTCGATAACAAACCGACAGGAAACCAATATGAAGACGATCACTCATCGATAGCAAACCGATACTTACTTACTTACTTAATTGGCGCTGACTAAGCGTGTTCTTCGCGACTTCGCTATGCATACTGACCCCAGTTGGTAACACGAAGGGCATTAAATCGGTTTCCAGCTGGTCCTTCCAGCCCCCTGCGGGCTAGGGGCCATGAATTTACCCGCGGTAGGTATGCCGATCGTAAAAGGTGATCATAGTGTCATGGCTAACCAATCAAAGAGTGAAGTTTACTCGAAAGGGAGCAGAGTGGACGCAGTTTACTGCCTGTGCGACTCTATCACTGTCATTATAAAAACTTTACCACAGGGAGCAGGACAGCCCAGTTGTGATGTGATACAATGTATCGCACGATGCTTGTATTCAGGTCCCGGCTGCTGCCCTAGGGATTCGGATGAATCGCAGGGGCAGTGGTTTTAAAAATCGTATTTTGGTTTTTCCTTTGGGTTGAGCCTTTGGTTTTCCCTTAATGCGATGAATTAACTTTCATGGAAGTTGACAATAAAGCATACTTAATGAAGCTATGCAGTCTCGTCTTCGTTTGAGTTACCTCTTCTTTCATATCCATTCAGAAAAAAATCTTGAGAGACATACAACTCATAACTTGTTGGGCTACAAATATTTGGAGATCTTCAAGAAAAAAGGTCGAAATTTTTGAAATTTTTTCACGAAGTTTTGAGTTAATTCGAAAGCGTTTTTGGGAATGCTTTCATAGCTTCAGTTACAAAATTCATAGCAGTTTTTTCTTAAAATATGGAATATAAAAAAAGAAGAAGAATTTTTTTGACGAAATTACAAAAAATTGTCCGTTGTTATAAGCCTCCTACTCATTTTTATCCTTTATTTTCTTTGTTTCCCTTTTCTTGCTTTTATTATCCTACATTCCTTCAAAACGGGATCTGACGTCACATAGCGCTCAATTGTTACTCATACGCCCAGTGGCACCAAACTCAAAGTACTAAAGAAACAATTAAAAGTAAACGTAAGTTCATTGAGATAACTACAAGTGCTTCAAAATTTCACACTTCAACAAACCACAGCACACGAACATCCGTTTTTCACATCATTTTATCACCCAAAAAGGTGCTGGTATTTGGCTTAGTCATTTGTAATGAATGGATGGCGAAAATTATATTTAATGCCAACACTATTAAATCATTGATGTCTACAGTCTTTCCGCTAAAGATTTGTCAACAGCAACGGTGTGAACATTACCGTCACATTTATTGTTGTTGCCAATATTCACTGGTATTATTCACAGTAGTTACACCTGAGTCATTGAGTCACCTCACGCCAAGCCAAACGGAGTAGGATAGCATGTAAAATTAATTGCTTTATTATCTCAATGACTCTCATTCAGTCACCTACACTTGAACTAGTTAGTGGTGTTAGTCAAAAAGTTTATATGTATATTATATGCTATAATTCTATTTTCATAAGTTTAAATTAATGCTAGTTTCTACGTGTGCGGGTGTGTGAGGTGCACAGAGTTGATTTAATGATTTTTGGGTGCTAAAATGCCGGTAATGGCTGATTACAAATTGGACAAATTACAGCGTCTAAAAATATCGTCAAAAAATATATTTTACTTGAGGCAGAAGTCACGCAAAGCCAATATGTATGCAAGTCTGTGTTGTATCTGTGGGTTTGTGTAATTAATTGCCTTTAGGCACTCAACAAAGAAATTAGCACTGACAAGCGCAAAAGGACTACACCTCACTTATTGCATTTTTGTAGATTTTCAGCAGAGATTTCATATTTTTTGGGAGTGAGTTTTTAAATAGCATTTGTGTATACATTGACTTAAAAGGGAAAGAATGAACTGCGTTGCGTTAGCGTGGGTTTAAGCAGCCATCGAACTTCAAAGAGTTATCAATTATTTATAGAAAAGTTATCGACATGTTAACAAAAAGTTATAGATTTATTATAAAAACCTTATAAGTTTATCATTGAAAGCTATAAATTTGCTATGAAAAAGTTATCGAAAGGTTATTGATTTCTTTTTGAAAAGTTATCGACCATATAGCAAAGTTATCGACATGTTATCAAAAAATTATAGATTTATTATCTAAAATTTATCAGTTTGCTAGAGAAAGATATCAAAAAGTTATCGGAAGGTTATTGCTTTCTTATCGAAAAATTAAGTTTTTTGTTAATAATTTCTCGATTTGATATCGAAACGCTGTCGATGTCATATCGGAGTGTTATGAGTTTTTTATCGGCGTATTTAAGATTTGTGATCGACGGCACATCGGTATGTTATGAAAAATTTGTCGATAAAGCTTCTACATATAAAATCGATAAGGCATTTGTAACCCGCCGATAACACAGCGATAAGAAACCAATAAGAAGCCGATATTAGTAAGCCGACAATAAAACAGTATTTTTATACGTTTCACAAAAATTAAATGGTATATTAAACTTGGTCCAAATCTTTGAAATTGTAAGCCCTTAAAGGACAAGAGATAAATCCATCAACAGTGGCGAATCGTAGTTCTTTGGGTAGCTCTTATTAGTTGATGGAACCTATCTTCCTCCGGTCCGAAATTCGGTTAATGCAGCAAAAATTCTTTGAAAGTCGATGGCTCGTACTTTATGAACAATGTGGAGAGTTGCTTAAATGTGGATAAACTTTTAGCATTTTTCAGCTAAGATAACTAATAAACTTTATCATCAAAATCAATAAAAAATGAGGCTTTTCCCAAAACAAAGTGAACACTTGTTACTTTCATCTTATAATTATTTAACCGGAATTTAAGCTTAACTTATTGCTTTTGCTGGTTCAAGACTCTGGCGGCGCCGTGGTGTAGTGGTAGCGTACTCCGCCTACCACACCGAGGGTGCTGGGTACCAGATCCGCGCAAAAGCAGCATCAAAATTTAAGAAAAAAGTTCATTTAATTACGAAATAGCATTTCTAAGCGGGATCGCCCTCGACAGTGGTTTGGAAAACACTCCGAAAAGTTTCAGCCATTAAAAATCTTCTCAGTGAAAATTTATCTGCCTTCTAGGTGCCGTTCGGAGTCGGCATAAAAAATTAAAGCCCCGTTCCGTATATCTGTAGGAAAAACTAAAAAGGGGCAAGATGCAAACTTGAAGAGAAGCTCAGCCTAAATATTTTCTGAGATAAATCGCGCCAAGTATATATTTGTTTTTATTTATTTTTTATCACGGTTCAGCCCTGCTTATTCAGTCGTTTATTTGTCAATTTAGCAATGTCTGGCTCCGTCTTAAAATGCTATGATAATTATTTATTGGTGCTAAAAAATCTGAGACCGTGTGTTAAGTGATCCTATTGCCCTACTGTGAAAAAAGATATACCCACTTAAAAATAAATATTTTATTTCATAGTTTTGATATCGGCTGACACTTCGGCCAAAAACCGCCTGAATATGCATTCAATGCGATATCTTGGAGCAAAATCTATAATTTTGTTAATCGGTCTTGGTTTAAGTATATATTTTAGTGGCGCAAACAAATCTATTTTTTTATCACTTTGCTTTCGCTTCCGTACAAAGAACCAGACTGGAGGAAAAGTGGGCATCAGACCAAACCTAAACAAAAAGCACCAGTTTTGTATAAATGGATCGAAGTGGTAACCGTAGCCTCTATGTCAAAAGTACCGTTCTTCGAATCTGCTGTGAACTGTGTTGTCGTTGAGAATTTTCAAAAAGCGGTCAATAGGGATTTTACTTTTATGCTACACTTCCACACAGACTTTGTGTAAGCAAGACCGCACCAAAATTATACATTGAACTGATCCGTTAAAGTCAAGCTCTTAGCAATGCACCTCTTAATTGAAATTTTTAACAGCTATAAGCTGTAAATCGATTTAAAAGGACTAATAAAAATCCTTCTCTACATTAAGATACCCCAAAAACTATGGTCATATTCACAACTAACGTTATGTAGGTAGGCTTTTTAAAATAATTTGCTATGGACAATATGTCAAAAAAGCCCTGACAAAATTTGAAGTATTTCGACTTTGAATACGCACCTTTATTTTTAAGTTACGGATTTCTTATAAATTCGAAAGGATATAATTTCTAAATCATATTTCTATAGATACTTCCTAAATCAAGTGCATTTTTAATTTTGATGTTTATGACAGGGTAAAATATTGAGCCCCAAAATAGTTCTAAAAATATTTGAAACAGTTTTTAAAGAAGCAAAATGTTCTAAAAAGGATGAAATCTCCGCAAAGCGACACAAGGGCAACACCGTATGTATGAACATATTTATTTCAAAAAATCTCTCTTTGACTGCCCGCCAACATGCATGCAAACCCCCATCTGCGAGATAAATTCTAAAAATTCTTACTGAAAGCTAAAAATTTGCATGAAAATTCGCGGAGTTTTCTAAAAAGTCTTAAGTGTATATTTGGATTGTTTGGTGTTATATAATAATACATATTTTTTTAAAAATATCGAAAATAATGAAGGTCGAAACAAAGCTTAGTAAAAACTGGAAAAATCTGAGAGATGATGACTTTTGTAGATGAGTGTAGATATGTATGTGTGTTTGTATGAAAAATTTTAAGGTAACTTTATCTTACTTAAAAAGTTGACTTAAATCGTCCCCCCCCCCCCCCCTCACAAATCGTGCTGGATCCGCACCTGCCCATCAATAATTATACCAAATTGATCAGGATGATGAGCTGAATTGATTTAGCCATATACGTTAGTCTGTCTGTTTGTCCGTCTGTCTTTTTGAACGCAGAGTAGTCCCTCGATTTGATATGATTCTATGAGCGGGTATATATGGGTATTTGATTAATCATTTGTCGGAAACGACCAGTAGAATTGCATACAACTCCCATACAACAGTTTTTCGGATAAACGCATTTTCGTAATTTCTTCCTCATTTTAGCAGCTAGAAGCTTGCAGTTCCACAGGATTCTCCCACATGAGACATACTTTGTTGCCAGCAAAAATCCTCAAGATCGGTCATATATATAATATATGTATATCCCATACATCTGATTTTTAAGATTATACGTTTTTGACATTTTATCAGATTTTTGTTCAGGTCCATTCATGAAAAGTATGAGGTTTTCGCCACAGCCTAGTTCTTACTTGTTTCCGTATCGGCTGTAACAAATAGGATGCCGAAGAAGTTTTTCTCAAAAAGGCTAAAATTATTTGCTTCTGGCTAAGTCCTCTCTGTTGTTGTCTGTTTATCTTCAACCATGGGCGAGCTCTGGCTAAAAATACTTGTTTTTTAGATCCCATTGAACTTCACGAGTACTCGGTGCTGAGGCAGCGCAATTGAATTGTAACATTTTATAGATGGAAATATTTGGCCATTGTCCTTATAGCCTGTCAGCCTTGACGCTTTCCGACTACCGTCTTCTTTTCCTAGGGAACAGGTATGCGCAAACTTCAGTAAATCTTCGAATATTTAATAAAAGCCTCTTTCTCTATTTAAGGCCCTGCAGAGATGGCCTAATGCCACTCACATCCAGATTGTGCGGTTCAACGAAAACCGCCTTTACTCCCGACAATAGTAAAAACATACGTATAAAGTTAAATTTACCCTACATAGCAAGAACAAGTTTACAAAGATAAAAAAGGAAAACAAGCGCACTTAAAATACAAAAAAGCTCTACAATGTTTAAGAAACAAACGAAAATTGAGATATTTAAAATAGCATGAATGTGGAAAAAAGTGTATTGCAAATTCGCCAAATTGAACCAAGAAAATTTCACTCAACGCTACTTTGTGCTGAGTTTCTACGCAAAGGAGAACAGATATTCCTTAGCACAATGCATGTGGTCTACCAAAGTAGCTGCCCTACAAAGGCGAATCGAACCACAAAAATTGCAATAGGAATTTTTGTCTTCTATTGCAAATCGAAGATGTTGCTGGCTAGAAGCTTAACTATTTCTGCTATTATTTTTTACTAAATTTTTGTTGCTATTAAACTTCCAGTAGAATACTTTGACTAACGCAAATCTACCTTGCTATTTGCATATTTTCTCTTAACTGCAAGCAGAGTATGTAAAGTACATGGGTTTGGATGTGTATAAGATGGTAAAATCAGTGAGTACATTTCACATACTTACGGATTATGTTAATTACTTTTGTTAAGCTGACAGCAAAAGCAAAAAATGTACACTTTGTTACGGGCAGAGACAAATGTACTTGCATTGGCAAATCAAATGAAACTTTATTCTAATCAAATAAAACTTTTTCAAGTCAAATTAAACTTGTCCTAATTCAAGTTAAACTTTTTTTAAATCAAATTAAACTTTTTTCTACTTAAGTTAAACTTTTTCTATTTTAAGTTACACTTATTCAAAACAAATGAAACTTTTTTTCTAGTCAAATTAAACTTGTTTCAAATTAAATGCAATTTTTTTATCTTCGATTTGAGGTAGGTAGTTTTCAAAAGCTTTCTCAGATTGAGCGTTTAGGAATCGACACCCTAGATAGGGCGATATTCCACTCAGTCGACATACGAAGCTACCAAAGTACACTTTTAATGGCACAATAGTTCAGACCCTGCATTATTTAAAAGCAGGCAAGTATTTTCATTTGAAATTAGAAAAGCTTAGTTTGATTTGAAAAAGTTTTCATTTGATTTGTAAAAAGTTTCATTTGAATTGAAAAAAGTTCATTTGACTTAATAACTCTATAGTTAGGAATTTCCATTCTAATTGCCTACAAGCTGAATTAGGTTCCAGGTTTGGCACTTTGTAGGGTAAATTTTGATTATTGTACTTTTGTCAACTTCGGATTTACGTGATTAATTTTAGAAGATTATGTTGGGTCTAGTTCCAAGCCAGTGCTGGCACTGTTTCTTAAACTAATTCAAGATCACTTCAGAATACTTTTCGAATTATTTTGAAGAATATGGTACCTACTTGAAGAATGGTTTAGGAAAATACTCATATTATCTTCTAAACTTGTTTGAAGTTATTTGTGAACTTCTCTCAGAAGTAATCCAAATTGATTACCAAGAAACTTTTGTTTTATTTCTCAGACTGTTTTTGCTCACATAGAATGAGCTTGAATCAAATTGAAAATCTCCAAAATTTCGGCTTCGCCAATTTTGAATTGATTTCAAAATAGAGCGGGAAACAATACCAAAATAGCAAGATATAATTCGAAGAGATTGCTCAAACCATTCACAAATCCAAAAATCGGTTTAAAATTATACCACAACGGCAAGAGAACAGATTCAAAAATAAATCCTAAAATTGTTTTAAAATAATTCCCAAAGCTCGGACTACATCTCCCTGAAGGTAAATCGAGCCAAGTATTTATTTTTATTTTTTTAACCATAAACACAGTCCCGAAATTTACTTAACATAATTAGAAGAAGTTTTCTATATCGATTTAAAACAAATCCCAAATGAGTCCAACATAATACTGAAAAGGTCTTTAGAATTTTAAGGAAGCAATTTCGATAAAACTTCAGAAACAAAATCGCAAATATTTAATATTTCATACAGCATCATGAAATGATCCCAAAAAACATTGAAGAAAATCGCAAAACTTAAATATAAATAGTGCTGAAAATAATCTTAAGGCAACTTTGAAATATTTTGTAACTGATCTCGATTATCTTACGAAAAAATTTTTTAAATTAATCTGCGAAACGTTCCATAAACGTAACCAAAATAGACAATAAATGGGCCTAAAACTATCGAAACTGCTTCAAAAAACGTAGAAAATAATCTTGAAGAAATCTCGAACAAACTCTGGAATCTAATTCCTAAACTTATCCGGGAACGGTACTAAAATTATTGACTTATTATTATTCTACACAACAGCGATACGAAACGATTTCGAAATGTTTGTAAAGACGTACTAAAGAAAAAGATTGGCTTCGTTTCTTTGCATACTCTGACTGCAAGAACAATGCTGAAACAACGCGCTTAGAATACTTATAAACGTAAATGTGTGCATAAAAAGGTATGCAAATACTTAAATTATATATATATATATATGTATGAAGGTAAAAATATAACGGTGAAAGTATGTATGTTTACTTTGGTGATTGGCTTTTTGTAGGAGCTTAAGTATAGCGCATAAGCATTCTATTGCAATCGAAGGATCTGAGGTATGCAAAAAAGTGCAAAGAAAAAGAGATATAAAATAAAGAATATATATATATATATATATATAGGTATAAGAACTATAAAATCCAATCGATGCAACAAAAAATCTTATTGCAATCACAATATATCGAAGCGCAGGCAATCGTAGAAAACCACGTAACTTGAAGTCCGTTTTTTCCGCTACAACGGGCTAACGCGGAAATAGTTTTGCAATAACAATGAAATTTGCATAAAAATCATGTTGACTAAGCATGAGTTGGTTGACCGAGCTACTAACATACATACATACAATAGTACAGGTTTCTATTAGCATTTGCCAGCGAGTTAGTTTAGTTAGCTTGTGCAGACTTTCATCGCCTTTGGGATGCGCTGGGACTTTTAAATGCGATCAATAGCCGCAATTGAGAGGAGAAAGTGTAAATAGCGAAAGGGTGTGGGGATTGCAGTAGCTTAAAAGCTCATCAATACTATACAATTTTTTTCTTAAAATTTTCACTTTGCATTTACGCTCCTTTCCTTAAAGCTATAGATATACATATATCATATAGAAAGTCATGACTTTTGCATTACTTAAGCCACAAGCTCTCTCGCAGTAAGTAATGTCATAATTTCAAAATTTGTTTTTTCGTTCCACAAATTGCAACATCAGCTTCACTGACCCACTTGCCGTATCAGTAATTCTAGCGAGAACAATAATCATACCCATAACCGTAGCCGCACACGTAACCACAATTATAATCGTAAGTGTAACCATAACCAGAAAACGCTGAAAATGCTGAAAGCTATCTCAAAATGGTCGAAACTTAATTCGAGAAAAGTTCGGTAAAGAATCTAAATGTTGGAGTCCTTGAGAGAAAAAGTTTTGCGGAAGATTATAGTCAATTCGGCTAAGAAAGTATTTAAAGTTCAATAGTTGAAAGCGGGCTAGACCTCCATTGAGTTGGAAGAGGCTGGTGAAGGTACTCCCGATTCTTGTCAAATACCGCAAAGCGTGACTCGTTACAAAACAGTCAAAATCCCATAGGCGGTGAAGCTCCAATTAATGAAAAAATTAGTTCTAGTGAACGGAATGGAAAATAAGTTTGAATGGGGAGGGAAAAAATCCGCGTAATGTCTGCAGTATTCTGTGCCAATTCAGTAACGGCTGATCACAGGAGATGCTAAATCAGCGTAGTGTCTCTCAGGCGAGCAATTAGCCGTGACCAAAGATGCAGACATATTAGAGAAAAACAAAGTCAACGGCAGCCGAGTCAACTTTTTTAACTAGATGGCAAGGAGGTTTAGAATACACCCGCGGCAGGTAGGCCGGTCGTAAGAGGCGATTAACACACCAAATTGATTCAAGTGGTTTTCAGCGCAAAATATAGCTTCTCCAACCCAACTGTCAACCCCACCTACCCGTGGCGAATTTTCTTGCTTTAACAGACGAGGCTCTGGGAAGCCCAAGTTCCTCATGGATCTAGGGGGTGGGAGGACGATATGGCCTTGTAGATTTCATGTGGTCACACTAAATCATTCCCGAGATGGTCGGGCTGGTGCCTTAATGGTGCTTTTTACCGGAACGTACTGGATCTGCATCCGGCAAAGGACCACGAAGGCCTTCGGGGAGGGTCCTTATCGCTACAACAACAACAACAGAACGCCACCTTATTTAATTTTCAATAACCTGTTTTAGCCAATAGAGATTCCATTTTAAACGGATCTTTTACACTTAACCTACCATCTTATTACCATGTTTTATCAATTTAAACTGACTTTTATCCGTGGCTCAGTCCACACCAAGGAAATACAACATACATTTTTTATTATTTGTTTCATATACCCCGAATTTGGTCTTGAACACAGTTCTAAGGCTGTCTAGAAAATATTCTCGAAGCAGTCCCGAAAACATCCCAAAATTATAGGGCATTAAAAATAAAAATAAATGCAAGGCGCCATAACCTCCGAAGAGATCTAAGGCCGAGCTTATCTTCCAATTTGCGTCGTGCTCCTCTTGATTTTCCCTACAAATTGGCCGAACGGGACCTACACATATTTTATGCCGACTTTATTTCTAAAATTTTGATGTTGCTTTGCCTGAGGTGTGAACCCATGGTATACGGTGTTGTAGGCGGATACAGCCGCGAATTATCAAAAAAAAAGAAGTATAAACTGGACTTGTTAACAATGTGGGGCGATATAGTCACTTGAAACACTTTTTTACGAAATTCTTCCTAAATCTGTTTTTAGATATGATTCGAATAGTTTAAAAGATCCCGTAGCAAACAGTTTAATATGATTCTCGAAACAACTCTGGAAACTTTTCCGAAATTGTCAGAAAGAATTCCGAAATAGTCCCGAAAATACCCAAAGTTAATCTTGAAACAGTCACGAAATGCTCTCGGCAATATTATTGTGAAAGAGAGCATTTCGTGACTGTTTCAAGATTAACTTTGGATATTTTCGAGACTATTTCGGAACTATTTCAGACAATTTCGGAAAAGTTTCCATAGTCGTTTCGAGAATCATTTAAACTTCTAAACGGTCCATCAACAATCCCGAAACGGTCCGTGAATAGTTCTGAAGTAGCACAGAAATAGTACGTAAATGATTTCGAACACACTACTGTAACGTTTCTAAATAATCCCCAAGTAATCTAGAAATAATACCGAACTGGTGCAAATAACCCCAAACTTATCCCGTAAATTACCCCATTATAGTGCCGAAATGTTTCCGAAATGATCCTCATATGATTCCAAAAACAATTCTGACATTATCCCGAATGGTCAAAACGTAGTGCTGAAATGCTCCCGAATGGTCAAAAAACTATACCAAATCGGCCGGCATTGCTCCATAAAAACGACCCCGAAACAACCCGGATAAAACAGTGAAATTACCTGCATAAATGCAACCCCGTGAAACCTTGTTTATGTCACCTTTTTAATTAGTGATCATAAGGCATCATTAACATGAAACCTAATAAGAACGTGGAATAAGTTAAAAGGTAGCCAAATTATTGGATGCTTAGTTCTGTCTTCATATTGTCAGCGTACAACGTGTCGTATACGTAACATGTGGTGTTCTCGGCCCTGCTCGCTTTCTTGAAGTTTTCTTTTCTGATTTACAAATATTGAAGCAAACAAACGCAAATGTGAGGAAACCTTAAACTTTTTAAATAAACTTTTGGCTACTTCTACTTAATATTCTAAATCAGTAAAGAGTTCTCTACATGATTGAAATCAACATTTGCATCTCATGGTTGAAGAAGTTGCGAAGGTTATGAAGTCAAGACTAAATAGATTTTCAACTTATCGAGAAAATTGATATTTAGATAACCATCACAAGCTAAGAAAGAACAAAGATTCGTCTTTATTCTTTGACATGAATAAAGCAAGCAAACGAAAAACCTTTCAACTCAATGCGTTTTATGAAAATCACTCAATATTGAAAATGGTTGGCATTAAACATCAATGGTTTATTTTTGTTATTGTAGACTGAATTGATTGGTTGCATGTTTATTCATACGCACACAACAACATTTTCATGTTCTATTGTACATGCGAATATAAGATTACTTAAACTGATTTGATATTTTTTGCAACAATACATGCCAACTTGAGAAGTAACAGACACAAGTAAGTATGTTTCGATCTATGTATATATGTTAGGGTAGCAAAACATAAATAGAAATATGTTATATTGGCTGCAAACTTAACGAACAATCGATTTAAGCAATAACATGAACAACAACAAAAATAACAATGGCAAGTTGTTAAGACAAGTGAAGAAAGAAATAAAGAAAACTATGAATTGAGTTGTAAAAAAGAAAATAAGCGATAAGATAGAGAAGGGCTTATGAATTTGTTTTGAAATGTGCATATGTGTGTGTGCAGGCAGGGATATATGTTCTTGTATGTAGTCACTTATATATGTGCATTTGCTACTCCCTTTCGTATTGCATTGACTGGAGTCTAGCCAGTAGTCGTACATATTGACGTAGATAATCTTTGTTGCAGATATCTTGCGTGGCATTTTATTGCAGCAGATAATGCTGTTGATATTGCAATAAACTTGAGTTGTTATTATTGAGTGTCTGCTGCTGATTGTACTTAAGTAGGAGAATGCTTAAAAAAAACTTCAAATGTGGAAGTAGACCAGAGGCTCTTACTGATATAAATAAGCAAGTGGAGTTAAAAAAATAAACTGGAATAATATAGTAAATCATATAACAAGCAGGATTTAATAGACCACATTTATATATGATTGAGTAAGTATGAAAACTATTTTGTTCTTTAACTAATACCAGATAATAATGATCCGTTTTACTTGTATGATTATTTTAAATATAAACATTTTATGAAAATGGAAAACAGCAAAACATAAGTTCCTAGACTAAAGTGGAACATATTTTAATTAATAGTTAAGCCTATTACGTGTGCTACCTAAGGTCAAGTGCGTCGATCCACAAAAAGGACTTAGAGCAAGCTTGGAAAGATGCGCTGAAGCAAATCTTGGTGCAACTTCGTTTTCACGTAATTCTTTTAAAACCAGGTACTTTTGTCGATCCGCGTATGGAAACTTTCCTGAATCCGGTTTCTTTTTTAAAAGCATGTACCTCTTAGGATCTGTATACTGTTTAGATACGGATTTTTTTTTAGAACTGGGTACTTTTTAGAACCGAATACTTTTCCAAAACCGGGAAATTTTCCGAAACTGTTTACTTTTTAGAACGGAATACTTTTCCGAAACCAGGAACTTTTTCGAGTCTGTGTACTTTTTTTAGAACCTGGAACTTTTTTGGAACGGTATATTTTTTTGGATCCGTGTACCATTGCAGAACTGAGTACTTTTTTGAGCCGGTTAATTTTCGAAAGCCGGATCTTTTTTCGAGTACGGACCTTTTAATGCCGAGTACTTTTCGAATCCGGGTAATTTTTCAAAATTGAATCCTTTTTAGAACTGGATATTTTTTTGTTAGAAGCTGTACTTTTTCAAAGAACATATTTGGTTTCGGGTACTTTTTGTAAACCAGGTATTTTTCTTTAAAATCGGGTTCCTTTTCGGTACTGGGTACTTTTTCAGAACTGGTGTTTTTTAGAACCGGATCAATTCAAAACCGGGTACTTTTTCGAATCTGGATACTTTTTTAAATTCGTACTTTTTAGAACCAGATTTTTTTTTAGACTCAGGTTGGTTTTCGGATTTCGGAAAACAATTTAAGATGCCGGCAGGCAGGATGGCTACAGACATGGAAATTGAACTTTAGGTGCCGCCTTAGAGCAACCATTCCTTATCCTGGGAGGTGTTATCAGTAGAAATATTTAATATCTTATACTTATATACCAAACTTTGGATGCCCCGCCGCCCATTTAAGCCAAATGCAGAGCAGCATAAGAATTAGTTCTTGGTCCTGCTACTCCAAAGTTTTCAATCTTGACATGCCTATGATATACAAATTTTTAGTCAAATACGCAAACAACATTGGCATAGCCATTGCAGCTAGAAACCCAGCAGAAGCACGCTGCAGGCTCAAACAGATTGTGACCCGCAGACTCATACCCACATGAAATGCACGCGTTTGACGCAACTTCAGCCGCTTCGTTGAAACCACTTTTAGAGCCATAATGAAAGGCCTGAATAAAGGATCAACCGAAGTATCTTAAAATATTTAATGTATTCGAAAGCGGTCCTGGGCTGGGCAACACTTCCAAATAAATGTTTTTTTTTGCACGGACCCACCATTGCTGCACGGTTAGTACGCTGAAGATTTTCAGCCCCACTCGCAAAAAATAAAGCCCGCGGCGTCGAGTTAGTAAGTTGAATTGGAAACTTGATATTGAATACAGGTTAAGAAAGGCCTACAAATGAGGACTAAACCAGAACCTATAATATAAACTTACTACAGAGCTAATGTGTGTCTTAATACGGGCATAAAAGCTATTGCATTGCGGCTATACAATAATTCACGAGTAATAAAACCTAGATAAGGGCGGTATCTGCGAGACTGTCAATTAATTGACGGAGGCCAAAAACTCTGCTTTAATGCGAAGAACTCAATAGTTACAAAAGCTAAACTCAGATTTTAATAAATGATACAAGTCCAGCAAAATTCTCGATGTAAATAGCAACCGTTCTTGCAACAGTAAATATAATCCATCTTGGTAAATTGTCCTTGAAAAACTTTTCAAATAGCGAGTGCGTTGTGCAAAAGTTTAAAGTTAAGTTGTTTGTGTATGCCTTAAGTTAAAAAAAAAATATTCGCTCATGTATAACATTCACTTTTACACACCTTCGTAACAACAAAAAACAAATGCACACGAAATAAGCAGCTTTTGATACATATAATCACTTCGTCGCCTCAAGTATAAAATATAAATAAATAAGAAACTTTTTCTCAAAAACATTGCAATAAAATTTTAATTTCCACCTCAGTTAACCACATTCAAAAACCGTTGTAAAACGTGAGTGCAAAAAACTACTTACGTATGTGAATATAAACTTTTGAAAACAAACTGCACATACACAGATGTAGAAATACACTTGCACATAAACTGCTTACATGCAGCGTTGCCACATGTGAAAATTTTTTCTGAAAATGATGATGCATTAAATACCAAACATATGTAATGGAAAAGTTTTCAGTTCTTCTTTGATTAATAAGGTGAACATTTTTATCCGTACTTTGCTACTTTCCACTTGTATTGATATTTAGATCATATTGTGGCGAATATTAGCATCACTATGCTGTTAGTAAATAATTACAACAACAAAAAAACAGCAATTAGCCAAACTTACATAGAAGGCGACGAAGAATATCTCACATACACATATGTAGTCATCAGCTAAGAGCAGAAGTTGATACTCACACATACACACGCATATGTCTAGTAGAAAAGCAAACACAACAAATATACATGTACATAGCTGGTAACGAAGCATGATATAGAACTGTTCGCGAAATGACTAGACCTTAGAGAAAACCGAGAGTGTAAAAGTAGCGCAAGCTGAGGAATCAGTAATCAGTTTGATTTAAACACGCTATTAGTTGTGAAGGGAAGTATAATTGTGAAGTATTGCCAAAGTAATCTAAATAAAGACCAGTTTGCAATACTGAATATTGGAGTTATTTATTCGACAGTTTAACAATTCGAACGCATAATAATCAGGATTTCCCTAAATTCGATACAATATGATTCAAAGGTGTAATCGACGTTTTCGATCACAGATCGAAAAATAGTTCAAGCTCTTAATAAAAAAAAATTATGAATCTTTTAAATACACATTATGATTAGTTTAGATACATCATTAATCCGATTTACCACTTCCATCCTGGGGACAAGTATGTATAATAGTAATGAAGAAGTTCCCTCCACCAAACGAGGCGATGGAAGAATTTAAAATAAGAAATATTGTTGACTTCCTGTTTCACGTCCATCGACCCGTGAAGGATGGGCGCATAACCTAAGAGTACCGCAACGTAAAAGATCTCATAGTTTAACAAAGTGTCTGCCCGTAACCTATGGGTATGCAACGGTTTCGCTGACTTCATGGTTTCCGCAGAGTGCACTTTAAGTAGGCGCCATAGCAAAAGTGATAGATGCAGTAAGGAAATCCAAGACAAGGTGGCACAGAGCAAGACAGATGGTCCTGCTGGTCATGATGGACGTCAAAATTTGCTAACTGGCTCACTCAGCCAGGTGGGATGGCATATTTGAGGCAGTAGAACTTTCTTTTACGTTACCGCAATATCTGCTGTAAATCTTAAACGTCTACCTGAAAGACCAGTAGACGAACAAAACCACTCACGGTCAAATAAAGGGAAAAATAACAGGCGGAGTAGCCCAGGGTTCGATACCAAGCCCCAATGGAATGAGTATAGCTTACGAAAGTCTTCTTCGACGGACATTAAAGAGAGCACCTATCTCGTTGCCATCACTGGCTCAGCCAGGTGGGATGGCATATTTGAGGCAGTAGAGCTTTCTTTTACGTTACCGCAATATCTGCTGTAAATCTTAAACGTCTACCTGAACGACCGGTAGACGAACAAAACCCCTCACGGTCAAATAAAGGGAAAAATAACAGGCGGAGTAGCACAGGGTTCGATACTAAGTCCCGATGGAATGAGTATAGCTTACGAAAGTCTTCTTCGATGGACATTAAAGAGAGCAGTCGACCTGACCGCTGTCATAAGAACACGAAGCTAAAAGCTGGGACAGCTTAAACTAAACCAGGTTCAAAGATGAATGGCTGAACACGGTCTTCAACTAGCAACAGCAAAAGGGGAAATACTCTTCCTCACGAAGAGGCCGATTATCATTACCAAAAATACGACGTTTGGGGATCAGCAAAAAGAAATGCGCACTTCAACGAAATATCTGGGAGGAGTGCTAAAACTCTCAGGAATCTGTAAAAGCATTGCGCACACTAGAGAGAATTTGATTAGATTAATAGAAGCAAGGTTAAATGGGTTTAACCCGGAACCGGAGCCTTCTACCTGACTCAATTTAGAACCGTGGACGGTTACTTCCATAAACACCTCAGCAGACTGTAAATTTGGTTGCCTGTCCCCTGGCAGTGTCATAAGTATAATTTGACCTGCCAAGATCACAGCTGCGATAATAATTAACGTGAGAGTAGCCGTGATCCCACGTAGTGCACCCGTCCTTGAAATAATGCTAAATTCAGTTCCAGATATCGCGCAGACCGTGGGTAGTTAGACTTAAGTGCGTAGTCATTCAAAAGAGAAAGGGACTCCACCACACAAGAGTTCAATGCAATGGGCCTTTAAATATCCAGGTCAATGAGTCTTGAAATATCCCGGTCTCTTCCACGAAACACAAAAAAAAATGTATATAATGCAGGCTTAAATTTGCAAAGTCCTTAAAATAATGTAGCCCGTTTTTTTAAACAAAGAAAATAGTCTTAAAAGAAATAAATTATTTTAAATTTATCTAAGCGCAATATTTTATTTGGCACCGTGAGATGTTGCCTCGCGGTCACCCACATTCATTTACTCAGATTTACCACTACCTACTAAATTAAGGCTCACACGAAAAAATTGGCCACATGCAAGCTAATGCTAAAAGAGCACATCTAATGTGAAGCCGACGAAAGATAGCTACTAACATAACGATGTCAGACATCTTAGCAAATCTGGCCAAAATGGGATCTTAAAAGATCCCGTCACGTTTACACCCTAAGTAGGGATAAATCTCCGCTTTTAGGAGTACTAACTGGGCCCTGCCTTATAAGTGTGCCCGGCACTAAGAGAGCACCTTTTCTATATAATCTGCGCCGGGTCGTGGAGTATGACATCGAAGACTTGGTCGCATTTATCAGGTCCTCAAAATTGTTCCCAGAAGAAAGGCATTGGTGTATTGTCGTGGTAGCACAACTGGTCTAAGGTACACGCCTACACGTGCGCGCACGGTAGCCACTTTAGCCAAACGTGATAAATACAAATTTTAAGTGTAAAATTATGCTTTGGCCTTTTAAACCTTCATATTCACAACTTGCTTTGTAAACCATGATCTCCATATAAAATTCTCTGGCAACACTGCTCGCATGTTACTGTGTACGCCTCCACTCCAAGTACGTGATGCGTTAAAGCATGCTTTTAGGCGCATGAAAGCAAATGTGTTTTTTATTGCTGCATATGTATGTGCAGCTCTCGTTGTTGTTGTTTGTTTTTTCGCAATTTATACACTGATGTGGGGCTATCTTTTTTTCCTTTGTAAGTTTTTCTTCTTTAGCAGCGACTGTTTTAATTTTGACACTTTTGTTGTTGCTCACGTTGAGGTTGTCATTTAAAAAAGGCTGTGCGGCGTTGTCGCTTCTGACTTTTGCCTTTTAAATTGGAAAGTGTTGAGCTACATAAATTTAGCAGCGCGCAAATTAAATTGAATAAATTTAAGACAAAGTTACACGCACGCAAACAATATATAAGACTCGTAATATAAAACCTTATTACATTTGTACTATTTACACTTTTCACACAACAATTGTTATACATATATACGCATACACCTACACACACCCTTACATATTCCTACATACTGCACATTGCAGTTTTAATTATGTGAAAATGTATTTTCTAATAAATTGTTAAATGTCAATGGCAACTGAGTCGTGCAACCGTAAAGTCACAAACAATTGTGGGACGAAATAGGGCACTCAAGACTGGGCGGTGGCGTTCACGTCTGGGCGGTGAAGGCAAAAATACAAATTCATACGTACTATGAACTCATTGTGTAGCATGAGAGTGGCAGCAACAGCTGTTGCTGCTGTGATATGAGTAGTTGAAATTTATTGTTTTTTGCAGAATTTTATAAATTTTGTATTATTATTTGTTTGTATATTTTTGTTTTCGCAATCAAAACCACTGAAACGTGTCAATGACAATTGCAGTCAAGTGCGAAATTTTAATGAAGCCTAATACAAGAATATTGCATTATTCGTTGATGTGGAGACGAATTTATGTGGAAATATTTATTTATTTATTTAGGCCCACTTGTAGAAGGCAACGTTTTCTTTTCAACTCATGAATGGTTAAAATCATACAAATTTTATAAATTTCAAAACTAACTTTATTTAAATGGTTCTGCAAGTTGGCTTTAAATTAGAGAAACTGTTAAGGCCGTCGTGGGGTAGAGAAAGAACCGACCCAAGTGATGAGGCAACTAGCATCAAATCGGCAACTAACTTTAAAACGAGGTAGCGCCTCTACAAAAGTTTAGCAGGCCCTTTCCAGTGTTACATACCATGAAAAGCTTATTTGCAGTTGCTGTTCGCCATTTGTAGGAAATGTAATAGGAACAAAATGGTTTTGAAATAGTCTGGATGTGAGCCAGAAGTTTGCCCGAAATAATTCGGAAGTGATCCTAAAGCTGGCTCAGAATTTCACCAAAATGATTCCTAAATTTGTCTTGATGTGTTCCTGAAATGATCCCAAAATTTTCAAGAAACAGATTGTAGTCCCAGAATGATCCAAGAACATATTATATGATTCTATTCCCTTATAATTTTGATATTAATACGCTAACAAAATTTCCATACAATCAATTGACAGGCTGTTTCGCATAGTTAGCGTACGTAAAATCATATAAAAGTTATATGAATCGATTCGTATGGATCAGCCGCAGTGCATAGGCCTATTTTTGTTAACAAATTTTACTCTATTTGTTTATAATTAATAGAAACAGGTTTTTGTAAATTCTAAAATCTGTGCAAATATCGAAATTGCCATCTGTAGGACCCATTATGTTCACAAACCCGTCTGAATTCGAAATTCCAAAAGCTGCATTGTCGCGTTGCTCAAATGTTTCATCTACATATGTAAATATTCGTACGCACCAAACGGTGAGAGAACTACTGCCTCACTCATTTTCAGTTCAAATAAAATATTGTTTCCCATTGTTGCCACTTACCTATATTGGGCTGTACCAAAATCCTTAACAAATTGTTCTAAAATAACTGTTAGCGCACAAAAAAATTTTAAAGAGAAGTAATAACTTAACCCGCCCATTTTTTTGGACAAATTTTACTTACACGTAAATGGATAGGTCTTTATTTAACAGATTCTTTGTTTTTTATTTTAGTTGCTTTCAAAAAACATGAAATCAAAAATAGTGAGTGAACTTTTGTTCAAACTCACTAAATTTATTTATTTATAACAATTTATTGCAAATTTGACCCAAAATGTTTTTTGCATTTCTAGATTTTATGCTCATTTTAGATACAGCACGTCTTATAGCGAACAAAAAATAAATAAATTTGCTACAATGATATTACATTAAAATTTGTATATTGTCTTTTATGTTAATTTATTTTGATATTTCTTATTTTATTTTATTATATTATCTTTTATTTCAACTTAGTTTATTATTATTTAAATGCAGCTTGATTGCATCGGAAAATTTCACGTTGTATATTAAACGTAAAAAAAGACCCAAAAACGTTTTCGACTTTAAGTCGAAATATTACATAGGCCGTATATTACTCTACTATATTTGATATTAGGTTAACTTTGTTCGATTATAATATGCCCATTACATTAATTCAAAAATGTAAAATTTTTGGCTGAAAAACTTCACAAAAGTTGAAACTGTATACGTGACCCCACTTTATAAATTTGCAGTATGGGAAATACGGCTTGGCTGAATCGGAAAATTTCACGTTGTATATGAAACGAAAAAAAAACTTCCCAAAAACGTTTTCGATTTTAGGTCAAAATGGCAACCGGCATCAAAACGGCTTTGTCGCATTTCAAAACTGTAAATGCTCGCAGGCTCCAAACGGCGAGAGAACTCTTCACTCATTTTCAGTTCGAATAAAATATTGTTTCCCCATTGTTGCCACTTACCTATATTGGTATGTACCAAAATCTTAAAAAAATTGTTCCAAAATAATTGTTAGCGGACAAAAAAAACTTTAAAAAGAAGTGATAATTTAACCGGCCCATTTTTTTGGACAAATTTTGCTTACACGTAAACGCATTGGTCTTTATTTAACAGATTCTTTGTTTTGTATTTTAGGTGCTTTCAAAAACACATGAAATCACAAATATTGAGTTAACTTTTGTTGAAACTAACTAATTTTATTTATAACAATTAATGGCAAATTTGCCCGAAAATGTTTTTGCATTTGCAGATCTAATCCTCATTTTAGATAAAGTACGTCTTATACTGAACATAAAATAATAAATTTCCTACAAAAATATAACATTAAATTTTTGATATTGTCTTCTATGCTAATTTATTGTATTTCTTATTTTATTTTATTATATATTCTTTTATTTCAACTTAGTTTATTATTATTTAAATGCAACTTGACTGAATCACAAATTGAAAAAATACAAATTGGTCGAATGTCGACCACAGGCGATACTAGTTTTGATTGAAGTGCGTCAATCCGTGACGAATGACCAAAGGTGGGTAAATAGCTGCATGTAAGTTGATTTGCACAGGCAATTCCTCACTTAACAGAATGTCACTATGTATGTATGTATGTATAAACAAGCAACCACACATACATGTAAACAGCAAAGCTAAGAGCGAGGAGAATATTGCACATACATGTAATCAGCTACTAAGAGCGAAGAAGAAAGAGAAGTAGTCAGACTTACATGTAATCAGCTAAGTGCGAAGATAACATTACTTACGCATACACACGTATATAGCTAAATAACTAACTATGTGATACAGAAACGAGAAATAAACAAGCAGTTGTCAGAAGAGTCTAGACCCTACTGTAAGCAACTGAGAGTATAAAAGCAGCGCAAGCTGAGAAATAAACAATAAGTTTGATTGTAACACGCCTTAAGTGAAGTATGCGATTAATCTTAATTGTGAAGTACTACTACCAAAGTGGTGGAAATAAAGAATGTTTTGCTATACTGAATATTTGAGTTATTTGTTCGACGGTTCAGCGATTCGAAGAGTTATAGAAAGTACAGAATAAATAAGAATTCCTAAAAGTTAATACAATATATACGAATAGGGGCATGCCACTAGAAGCACTGCCATCTGATTAAGAACCAAGGCATCTTTATAGAGAGTGAATTAATAAGTGTAATTGATGGCTATTTCTGCCAAAACTCCCATTCATTCGTGAAATACTTTTTAATGTTTTACAATCTATGTATTTATTACAACAACCATAAAAGTCGACTTTTCAATGTAAAGTACACAAAGCAATTTGTGCATGTGACTATCACATAAAATATTTTAAATTAAAATACTGCTGCATGTAATTTAACTTTTTCGTTTATTACAGTGCTATACCTTTTGTATTAAAATTTCATTTTTTTCTTAAAGGATTTTTAAATATACGCTAAAACGCTGTCTACTACACCACAAGAAGCAACACTAACAAATTAAAATCGGAAATTGAAGAAAAGACTTGATTTAAATTAGAAAAGTTTTGTACAACTGTTGGTGTTGTGCGATGAGTGTTTGTTGTTGTTGTTTTCGTTGTTATTTTATACGGTTTTACAAGTAATTTTGCATTTAAGAAAGTGGCACTTAGGCGCGCCGAAAAGTATGCAAAGAAATAAGAGTGCACGCTCGTTTTTTTGCAAGGAATAAAAGAAGTGGTAAAAAAGGGATAAAGCTTTGTAGCGAGGACAATGTCAGCTGTTGCCAATTGAGTTTTTGTAATACTTTAAGATCGCTTTTTTTTTAATGTTAAGAAATAGAGCGTATTTTTGTTTTTCAAGGTGTCAGCTTTTAGGCGCAGATAAATTCAAAGTTGCGTCCTGAAAATGAAAGGTAGACGCAACGACAACACTTTGAAAGAGAAAATGATATTGTTTCGTTGATTTTTAATCTACTTTTATTTTTTTATATGTATTCATGCTAAAATAAAATATGCATGTCAAGTAAACGCCAAACAATTAAAGCAACGCCGGCAGAGCATATAAATTAAATTTACGCACATTGTGAGAAGAGAAGTTTCTACTCTATTTTAGTCAAGCATTTAGGCATTTGCTTAAATTTTGTATTTCAATCTATAGCGCAAAGCATCCTTTTGTATCTTCTATGCTTTTCTCAGTGATTTCCTTAAGCGTTGCAATTTCGTTTAGTTTTTTGTTTTTTTTTTTTTTGTTTTTTGTTTTCTCTAAATGCTAAGCTGATTAAAATTTCCAAACAATTTTTACTTTTTGTAAGAATGGAAGTTCGTTGTGATACTAAAGTGATTTTGAATTTAAGTTAAGACTTTCGGCTAAATAATAGAAGTAAATGGTGCAAATGCAGAAAGTTTTATCGTGCGATTTTGATTCTCCTTTTGTTTTATGAAAAGTAAAAGAATTTTAACAAATGTCCTTGAGCTTTTGCGCTAAATTAGGCTTGACAGAAACATAACTTTAAAATCCAACTTGGGCACTTAATATGCATGAAAAGAAGATTTTGGACCAAAAAAACAGATAAGCGAAGACAAAGATTTCCGGGGAGAAACTGGTTTGCAGAAATTTACTTGGCAAATTCAAAACATCTGCCGCCCTTTTTCGTGTTGCTAATGTCTTAATTTTTTCCTGTACTATAAGTGAGTTATGCATTTTTTGTTTTTTTTTTTTTTTTTTGTTTAATAAATACTCCCTGAAGAAGATTTGGAAGCATCGAAACGCATATGATGATAAAGAAACATTTTAAGTTTTCTTCGTAGTTTGTAGTCCATATATGTAGCTCCAACTCAGTATTAAAAGTCCGCTTAGGTGAAAGGACTACACTTTGGCAAATATTCCACCAACTAATTTGTAGTTATTCTGTAATTGTGTACTACGGAATTTGAGCTGAGTTTTGGGACTAGAATAGATGCAAACTGCAGGGCACTTGTAGCACAAAGAACCTGCGGCTATTTATAGATTGAGTCTATGCGCAGGAGTAGCAACATCGATGCAAATTTTGGTACGGGCGCGCTATTTAAAATCACTATCAGGAGCATTCCTACCCTCTCCTATGGACTATGGCAGCTAACAAACTCCTACACGCGTTGACAGCAATAAAACGGTGAAGGTGCAGGTAAATTCTAGTCAACGATTATTAAGCTCATGGAATCAGCATTTGGCTATATCCCGCAATGGGCTGTATGAAGCCAGGTGGGTTCCATTTAGTTTGGTAGGTGCCACCGAAATAGTTCAATAAAAATCTTTCATTTGTAGCCAAATAACTCGGCATAATTTTCAACTCAAAATTAAGCGGGAAAGGGAATGTTTGAAGCAGTTCAAAGAAAGCTCTGGCAGCTTAATATAACTGAGAAATGGTCTGCACAAAGTACTGCGGTTTGGCATATGTCAGTTGACTCATATCACCGTATTGCGCTCCAGTCTGGTGAAAGGCACTAACCATAAGAAGCCATGAATTGAAATTTGACAAAGTAAAAAGGTTATCGACTCTACAAATAGCACCTCACGAGGTGTATTGCAGACTTCCACGCAAGGAAGATAAACCGTCATTTAAAGCAAAATTGAAGAAGGGATAAGCCCATTACCACGAAGTTACACCTTTCATAAATGGTTGACAAATGAGAAAAAGAAACTAGAGCTGGAAGTGGACAGTACTTTAAGCCTCTGGGGGTCAGTTAACGTTAGCGGCTTCCTCACTCTATACTCAGTGACTTCCAAGCAGAGATCTATGCTCGAAATAATATAGACTAAAACTTCGATTGAGAAAGACAAGTTTTCGATCACGCAGGAAACTTCGTTCCACTACTAAAATGTGCCGAAGCTATAAATAACTTTTCTGTGGTTCAGATTTATTAACGTGCCGGAAGATGATGAATTTTTTAACGAGTTGTTCAATAATAAACAGATCAACTCTTTTGGACATTTTAAGGGAGGAGTTACAGGCGTGCAAGAAAGGGTGTTCAGAAAGAGAGGTTTAACTGCACTCCATTAGTTCGCCATCCTTGAATTAAGTGGCTGAACGCAAATAAAAGGTAGATAGAAAATGTTTAGGAAAGATGCGATTCATAACCAAGACCTTCGAGTTATAGAAACTGCGGCAAAACACTTGAATACGGAACATCCACTTAAAATTTATAAAAAAATAATCAAAGATTAAATAGATTTAAATATATAGAAAGAGGCCGGTTTAAAATCGAATACTCCAGCGATTAGTAAATATGGCATCTTCTACTACATTTTTAATACTTTAAGGCAAAGTTCAACTTAACATATTTTGCGTATGCCAAAAAGTTCTCTTTGTTTCCTTACGACAAGCCATCCACACAAATTGAAATTAAACTTAATTAAATAAAACGCAAATAAGCGTGAAAGATGATAACGACTAAAAAAACACAATGACATTTATATTATAATGGCAAGAAAATGGGGAAGGTTGCAAAAGTAACAACTACAATAAGGCTTACTAACTAGCTAACAGCAAAAATGTACAAAGAGTCAACATCGAACGACATTAATATTAACAGCAACAGCGGTAACATCTGTTACCTGTCCAAATGTCTGCATGACTGCCCAAAAGAATAGTTATCGCAGCACCAAGGCTATGTCACCTTTATTCAAGCTATGATTTTTCTTAAGTGTTTTTATAATAATTAAAAGACAACTGCTGGAACAGCTATGACAGGCTAGAATGCTGCGATAAGTAAATTAAGGAGTGGACGTATTGTGGAAGAATAGGAAATTCGGCATCGTTATATATTTGAAAAGACACCGAGGAAGACACAGAAAATATATAAAATTAGTCACATTATAATTATGCTGCGAAAACGTATTTTAACAGCTGGCACTTTGTAGGTAATTGAAATGTCATGCGCTATCGTTTCTCCATTTTGGGACAGTCAATGGCACTTTCATTTTTTTTTATTACCTCCTTTATTAATTTGTGAATTCATTAGGGAGTTTGAATATAACACTAAGATAGCATGCAAAGTCATTCAACTGACTTGAATAAGCTGTAAATTATCGCCACCAGGCATTTAAATTTTTAATGATATGATTATAGTAAGAGATGATGTCGTTGGCTGATGTGCTTTTGATCTAGTGACATCGATTGTACAGGTTATAAGTATTGTTGGTTTTAATAAGATGTTGTGATAGGTTTTTCCTTTTAGATGATGTCAATAGTTGTTTCTGTTATTTTTTTTCTGGGATGGTAGTACCATCCTTTCCGTTTTTTACACCTATATATTTAATAATGTCACTTGCTGTTGATATAGCCATTTGAACTGGTGTTAAATTGGTATTTTTATTAGTATTCGTATTAGTATTGGTATTGGTGTTCGTAATTGTATTGGTATTGTTATTGGTATAGGTATTCGCATTTGTATTGTTATTGATATTGATATTGGTATTGGTATTGGTAGTGGTATTGGTATTTGTATTGGTATTTGTATTGGTATTGATATTGGTATTGGTATTGGTATTGGTATTGGTATTGGTATTGGTATTGGTATTGGTATTGGTATTGGTATTGGTATTAGTATTGGTATTGGTATTGGGATTGGGATTAGTATTGGCATTGGTTTTGGTATTGGTATTGGTATTGGTATTGGTATTGGTATTGGTATTGGTATTGGCATTGGCATTGGTATTGGTAGTGGTAGTGGTATTGGTATTGGTATTGGTATTGGTATTGGTATTGGTATTAGTATTGGTACTGGTATTGGTATTAGTATTGGTACTGTTATTTGTATTGTTATTTTTATTGGTACTGGTATTGATATTAATGGTATGTATGCGATTCATAAACAGCGAATGTTATATCAGTAACGTGTTGCCACGTGTCCGAATTGGGATCTTTCCGTCATCATCATATAGTATGCGGAAAATTTGTATGATATTTTCGCACTGCTATAAGGTCAGTTTTTGTAATCTCTAGCGCGAGGTCAACCAAACTCTACCCGCTCGGGGATATTACATCGCGAAAGCAGACTTTTCAGAAAAGGCCTTTTCCCACTGAGCTATGGAGCATTATTTGGCTGGCTTGCTGTGTTTATCGTAGTTTCCGCTGACCTCAGATTATGCTTTATTTTAAAAGTTCGGGACAATTCGGTTGCATGTGCTCAATCTATAGTGCTTTAACTACAGCAGACATAGTCATCATCAGAAAAAAGGGTTCTCGTCTGAGGCTTGCTAATACTATTACAATCCACAAATAATACAAACAACAAACAATACTTGGCGCGATTAACCTAGAGTAGTTTTAGGGCAAGTGTCTTTTTAATTTTTTCGACCAATTATTTCATGCCGATTCCGAACCGCAGCTGCAAGGCGGATGAATTTACACTCAAAAGCTTGTCATGGCGTTGGTTACTTATTTGGTAATCTCAGTAAATGACGCACATATGGTCTCAGTGGATATTAAGTTAAGATCGGGTTTGACGATTTGATGAGCTATATAGTCACAGGTACCAAGTTTGGTTGTTTGTTTACGATCAAGTGGCGTGGATGAAGATTTAATTTAATTTACACATTATTTTATTCCCGCAGAATAATTAGTGTTTTTTTTTTTTTTTTTTTTTTGTATAAGAAACAGTAAACTTAAACTATTTTGATGCATTCATTTTAATTCGACATGTGAAAAACTCCTAAAAAATGGCAGAGAAATATCCCTTTCAAGCGTGTTCATAATAACTGCTTTTCTCCATTAGCCGGTTTTCCCTTTTTCGAACATTGTTCAGAATAAGAGGAATGGGAGAAGTCAAAAAACTCGCAATGATTTTTTATTTAGAACACGATGAATGGGAGAAAGAAAGAAACTAAATAGGATTTTTTGTTTAGAAATGGGCTGAATAACTCGACTATACTACACATATAGCCAAGAAGTAATTTTCTTTTTAATAAACTTTTGACAGAGAACAAAATCGAATTCTTGCGCACAACCTTACTCAAAAAGCAATTGGAAATATTTTTGTTCATCCAAATCGCCTCTCCTTTCCAAATTGAAGCCAAAAACTTTATTGAAGGATTCAATGTCCCTATACGATTAGTCTTGCTAAGGAAATCTTCCTTAAAGAATTTACTTTGTTACCAGTGGGAAGTAGCAAAGAATGGCAATATTATTAGCCAACTTTTCCTCAAACCCTCCAACTTTGTTCGTAGTTACAAAACAATTCAATTCATTTTTTTTTTTGTTCTTTAACATCGTTTAATGAAGTGAAAAGTGTTCATAAATTTTCAATAATGACATAACTTCACTTCGCCAATGACCTCAGAGCACTCCAACACATTTACATTTTGGTATATTTATACGATACGAGAATCAACAATAAAAACTCTGAAACTTGTTTTCAATATTGGCAATCTCTGTGAGCTAACAAAAAGCGCACATTGAGGTCGCAAGTAAAAGTAAAATCTTTAAGAAAAGTTAAATGAAACAATGGAATAGTACAAAAGGTACTACGTAAAATAATGTGAATGGAGTGAAAGGTTAGTGAAAGTGTTTTGCTTTTAAAGTAGCCAAGGTACCATGCTATATATTTAGAGTTCCTGAGTAGGGGGAAGGGGCGTAGGGTAGCAACAACAGGGACTATCGTTCAAATTATAATTCCATGTTTTTTAACCCTTTAAATACTGATAACTTGAAAGAACTAATAACTTGACGGCTTATGAATTAGTGCTGTTAGTATTTCGTGAGCATATCATGGCGATGTATTATGATCGTATAATGTATTATGAATAGATGGTGCGCATATACGACGATTAAGCTATTTTGATGAGAAATTATCATATCGTTGAACGTGGTCTGGAGCCAAGTTACTGACGATGTCAAGATAAGAGTCATACCATTTAGAGGAGTGATGGAGTGTGGTTCTGTTGTCGGCATGATGCCGATAAAAGATGACGAAATTATCGAATCCTGTCTCAATAGATGATAACACAGCTCTTGATTTTATAATAAAGCAGTAATGAGGCGATGTTTATGCTAACAGATGAGCTATCTTAAAAAATACACTTCAGACAATAACCAGGTGATAGTGAAGACTTATGATCAGATGATGTAATTTTTTTATTTTTTATTTGAGTGATATACAATACACATTATGATAATTATATGATTTAATTTAATATGATGTTTTAGGTTTCGTTATGTTAATTAGAGAAACCTCATAATTTTATGATTAAGAAATAATGATACTTCCATTCTATGGCTACTAACTGCATGATGTCTTTACAATATTCGGAGGGCGTGATGGACTGATTGACTAATGTTTACATGATATCGCTAGCTAACAGAAAGATTATTGTAGTGACATCGCGTCGCATCTTGCCGATAGCTAGTGATTAGCTAAAAACATGTGATGAGAATCGATTGCATCTTTGTCGCAGTTACCATGCTATTTGAGAGTGATTATCAGATGATGTAAATATATCGCGATGATAAATTTTCTTCAATTTTGGCTATATTCAATATTGGGCTATAGTTTCGTATCGGGTGATATTTATGTTTGATGAACTGGACATGAGAAGCTGATTTATATATTTTGGCAAAGCCTCTAGTTTATCATATCACAACCAAAGCTTATAATCATCAACTTATGTTAATGACGTAGATAACACGTTGTCTATATACACATTTTTATAGGATGGCACTATGATAGCGACAATGACTCCGCATAACTCTTGCCCATAATTACTAATGAATTGACATTTGAAGATGATAATCAGACGAATAATTGTAAATACTTTTCGAATTATGTATATGACTGCTGATCGAGTAATGCAATGATAGTATTATAGCGAAAACTAATAAATTGGTGATGTAATAGGCAATGATGTGATAATACATATATTGGAAAATAACTACATTCTTTTGGTTGTATATGATATGGAGAGGAATTTCTCCAATATTGACAATTACAATTACGTGTATATACATTGACATTTGCAACGCTAATTATAACTTACATAGATAATGTTTAAGAAACACAGCTGTTGTTAATCATATAAAATTAATATCTGATTTTCTAGTAGAGGTGTCAATAGTATTTTATTAGTTTAGCTACTAGGATTATTTATAACTTAGTTCTGCACGCGATTACGTAAAAACTGATGACACTGATAATAGCAAGGTTTCATACTGGAGTGATGTGAGTTCCGATGATCAGGTGATATTCACATGATATTTATGTATGATAACGAAGAACATAGTATAATTGACTAATGAAGGAATATTACTGATCATCATATTATACATATGTAGATATGGCTGAGAGTCACGGGGTGCTTGGATATGATGTAATATCAAGGATGGAACATCGATGAGTTCGATGATGGTTATATTAAATACCAAAGTGACTTTTACTGAAATATGTTAATGTACGCTAATTAAGTGATACCAAGGAAAAATAACTGTTAATACTAATCATACTTATTATGGTTACGTGATTGAGTTGTAAACTTTTTGAAAGGATTTTTTAATAACTACCGATCAGATAGTAAAAGTTTCTGTTGATGAAATAATATTTGAAAGCCAAATAAAAATAGTTGATGAGGGATTTTAATCAGAGGCTTATGATAAAAGGATGTCCCAGTCACCTATGTACAGGATAAAGGGATCCATTATGATCTACCTTTTGTTATGACTAAGAGTCATGTAGTGTGCATGGCTTTATATCTGGTGGCACTGCATTGACTCATTGATGATAATTATCAGATGACATAAATGGGATATAAACTGATTTTGATCTGATGAGGGCATTGAAAGCTGATACGGCGTTGACTATTTTGAATCAGTAGTTGCATAAAATCATAGCTGATTTTGCGGTGACCAAATATATGCACAACAGCTGTTTGTCGGACAATACAAATGACTCTTGAATGATATCACTTGGAATGCAAAAAATATTTTAGTGTATATTATTGTGTGATATTGATATTAATATGAATATTTTTAGATACTTGCTGTATAAACAATTGGTCTTGAAATATATTATGTTCGATTTAACTTATTTCTGTGCAGTGAAGTGCACTATAAAGGGTTAACTGAGTGATATATCGCTTGCGTGCTTCATTAAATGTAGCTTCATTGCTACTGAAATACAAATCTACACATTAAGATACTGGCTTATAATAGAGTAAGCAACAAATATTTAAATAAAAAAAAACTTCAAACTCAAAGCTTTTAAGTGGGTGGTCGTGAGTAAAAAATGAGTCACAAAATACTCAAAAGCTAACATTTCACCTTTTTTGCTTCCCCACGCCCCCATCACGAAAATTAAAAAGCAAATTTCACGTCACTCTTTGTTTGCTCTTTTGCGGTGGCAGGTGTTTAACTAAGCATCTAATTTGCTAGCTAAATGTTTGAGTTAATTTGGGTACGACGAATGACTATTACGGTGTGCAAGAGTAAATGTAGAAAAGAGCGTTGGAATTGATAAGCGTATTATTGCAGTTTAAATTGAAACAATTAGGCACATTTTTACATAAAAGCTAATTACTTATTTTTAACAAGAAATTATAGAAATGCGCATAAAATATTTGCAATTATGTATGTAGGATTATATCAAGAGAACAATTAGGTTACCGCAATTATGCATAAAAGAAATAGGGGTGAGGTTTCTTTGCTACCAAACATAAGAAAATCGAAAACCTTTTCTTTTTTTTTTTTTTTTTTTTGGATTTACGATGCTCAAATTCTGCTTATAAACCACAAGCAGCAACACGTAAATTTTCTTATGATATCGATGCTGAAATATTACTTACTTGCTTAATTGGCCGTCCAACAAGGCGAGCCAATCGCTTCTTCGCTCTGTTAACCGTCTCTGATTTGTCACACCAAGGGAATTTAAATTATTTTCCTACTGGTACTTCCAGCCGAGTGGGGGCCGTCGTCTTCAAATGCTTACATATGCAGGTCCCGGTAAAAATACTTTCTTAGCCGGAGCGTCGTCTTTCATTCGCATAACATGGCCTAGCCAGTGTAGCCGCTGCATTCTAATTCGCTGGACTATGTTGATGTCAGCGTAAGCCCACACAGCACATTATTTAGTATTCTTCTGTACTCAACGTCGCCAATGCGTAGAGGTTCGTACATCTTTGGAAATTTTTTTCTCTCGAGCACACCCAGAACTGGCTCATATGATGATTTCATGGTCCATGCTTCTGCAACAAATAGTAGAGCGGGAACGATAAGTGACTTTTAGAGCATACTTTTCGTTTGCCGACTTTACTTTTCAATCGCCTACCTTGTTCAAAGTAGCAATTAGTGGCAAGAATAAAAGTCGAACCCCTGCCAAGATCGATCTTACTTTTACCCAATTGCCTTCTGCTGTAAGTTTTCGTATACCGATATCGTATGACAAGTTCTTGTGATGCCATCAGTCCAACAAGTGTAAATTTAAATACTATCACAGATCTATTTCCTTTGCACGTAGCTGTGTAGCAGGCTGCGACATTTTTAAGGTATACTTTAGAGGGAATCACCTTTAAGGCGGCATGATGCCAAGAGACACTCTGGTAGCCTGGCTATATGATCTTATTAGAAAGGGCCTTATATCCACCTCAGAATGGTTATCGAATCATATATTTCCTTTCAATGAGAGATATATGCTCTCTACTGGCGCAATGACCAGACAATGTCTTATAGGGTAGACATTATGGGTGTATGTGTGCGCACAGTTTAACCCGCAAATCAATACTAGAAATATCGCAACCATAAGACTAATGATATGACAATGCAATTTTTCATAAACCTGCGACTGCCGCCGCTACTCAAATTACTATATACCGTTGTCTGATTTGAGAGACCTTTGCTGTTGACTTCAGTGGAAGAATAAGGAAGTGGATGCTGTAACTGGCCCAAACCCACCCAATAATTTTGAACTTACATACCTAGATATACAACTTACTACTATCTATTTTTACAGCGTGACAACCAAAAAGTAGATACACTACAAAAAATGTCATACCTTTAGCCGTTGATGAAAGCTTGGATAATAAGGTCCAGCTAAAGTTGACTAGAGGTTAACCCTGCTACTTTGGCCGCTTAAGCTGAGATAAACACCAAAATTGGATGTTATCAAACAAAATGGCAAGGTTAAAGTCTAGTCAACTTTAACTGGAGTTTAATCTCGCACTGAAAAACCAGGCCTAAATATGGAGTCAGCGGAAATAACCAGCCATCTTCCACCAGTCATCGAATATAAATGAAGTATTATTCTAAAAGTGTGGTCATGAACATGTGAAAAGCTCTGGACTACCATGCATATACCTTAGATGTTTTCCTGGACATCGCTGGGGCTTTCAATAATGTTCCGAAACGAACAATCATAAACAGTATCATCTCTATTATTCTTTGCGTTTTTCGGAGTGTACATGCTTGAGCATCTGAAGTTGGTTAATTCGCCAATGCAAAAAAACAAATATATTATTTACTAGGGAATTTGAGATCCTGACTTTGACTACGGCTTAGCTGGGCGGAGTTACCCTACAATAAAAGCACAGCAAAAAAATTTCTTGGAATTACACCCTAGAGAAAATTGTCGTGGACACGCCATTTGGAAGCGATAACGAAGAAAGCCTCCATGGTATGCACGCAAGGCGATTCTAGTATGCAAGTCTGATCTACCCCCCACACTCTCTTTTTGGATATTTAAGGCAATTGTCAAGCTCATATTTCACTATGGAATTCTTGTTGGGGTGCAAAACTACACAACACCGTACTTCTTCTAGGACGGGGCATGCTATTCTGCACATTCCGTCTGCAGACCTCATGGCCACGAATATGGCGTTATTAACTGCAACAAAACTAAAGATATCGGTACAGCTTGAGTGCAGGCCGTATGCCCGTAGCAGTATAGCATCTACTAATATAATACTATACATGGTCCCGTGCTTGAGCTTCGGACGAGATAATGGAGCCATGATAAAGTCCAAAGGTTAACGCAAGGGTGCGAAAATGGCAGAACATACTATACACATATATACCGATATTTCCAAATTAACAAAAAGTGTCAGTTCTTCTGTTTACTCTGTCAATACGGAAATAAGTAAATTCTACAGGCTGTCAGATCACTTTCATGTCATCCAGACGACTATAGCCGTTAAGAAAACAACAGAAATTTTGAAGGAAACCTGCTTAAGCTGCAGTCGCTTCAATGTACATATATATTGATAGTCAGGCGACTATTAAGGTAAATTTCACACAATACTTCATTTAGAAGTGTCCAAGCAAGCATTGGAGAGGCTTCTATTTACTCCGGATCCTAAATCCTGACTGGGCTCCCCTTCATAAAAGAATAAAAGGTAACGAAAAGGCCGATGGGTTGGCAAAGGTTGCAGCGGGAGAAAACAAAAAAAGGAATTAGTTGCATATGATTCAGGCGTGGATAGAAACGTGCAGCTGCAATAATTTTCAGATCATGTGCGAATCCTAAAATATGAGATTTACTAAAAGTCGGCGTACCAACTGCATACCGTCTTCTACCGTCACATGCTTACGAATTAAGCCTCGTCAACAACAGCAGATTTCAGACGTGTGGGCTGCAGGGCGAGACCGAGCCAAACGACACGTCCTAACATCATTATTAATAATCCGAAGGCCGAAAATAAACATTTTAACTCATTCCAAAGATATTAACGTAAAACCGAAAAATGATCCGCTGGTCCCTCCGAAACCGGGGGTGGTACTCAGAGTATTTTTGGGCAGAGCGCCTTTCTGCATTGGCGGCCTTCGGCTGCGCTTATGAAAAATTACGCTGGGTAGGTCCAACACCGGTTTGGAGACCAAAACTGTATCCGAGCAAAACACATATGTTCCCAATTTTTATTTAGGTGCAACAACCACATGAAAATCGCCATCTTCAACAGCAAATATCTCCGGACAGAGATACAATTTTTCTTTTCCGCCTTCGGATTATTGTTGTCGAGGTCAATACGTGTCTTTGACCCCTCTCTCGATATTTTTTTAAGCGTATTAGACTTTTTCCGCAGGAACTAAGCTGGGTCCTAGGAAACTTCTAGTATTTACCTAGAGGTTATGTGAAGTTTTTATTGACCAGACAATTCAACCTTACCTCAATAAATAGTCAAGGATTTTTCGATATTCAATTAATTATAGAAGGCTTTTAATGACATTCAAACGAAATAATAAACTGCATAAAAATATTACTGAACACACTGTGAACCGAATACTTTTCAAAAAAATAAAATAAAAAATTTCAAACCTGTCACTGTAAATCTCTTTCAAGTCAAATTTTGTAATTTTCAGCCATCGACCAAAAATATGTATTTTGTACACGTCCAACTTCTTTTAGTTTGTATATGGGCATTGATTTTAAAATCTACCAAATCTTACTTTTACTGTGGAGATGAACAGGAGAAAAAATTATGTCCCAATAGCCCGCCGCATATTATTTGTTCGCCTGATTCAGTGGTAAGTCGCAACAGATACGAAAAAAGAAAAAAACAAAGCATTTGCTTCAACGTTCCACACGCTCTCCTTTCCAGCCAACAGGCGGCGAATTGATTGCGCTTACACCAATGACTAGAAAACTGAAACGAATCTTTATTGAACGTCATAATGAGTGTCGTGATAAATTAGCTGGTGGTGAGCAAGAATTTAAAAGTGGTGGTAAATTTCCAAAAGCAACACGCATGCGCGAAATGCTATGGGATGATGAGTTGGCATACATAGCTGCGCAACATGCGAAACATTGCAAGATGGTGCATGATAAATGTCGCTCTACCGATCGGTTTCCAAGTGCTGGTCAAAATCTTTATATAACAATGTCAACTGAAGAACTGACAAATATGACTCAAGCAGCTTTAGACGCTGTAAAAGGTTGGTGGGATGAAGCACTTTTGGTGGATGATGGTACAAAGTTGGCTGATAAATTTCCTGACGGGTAAGTGTGTTTAAGTGCTATGGGCGCTAGAATTCTGCTTTTTTCGAGCTCTGACTAGACTTCGGTTAACACTTCGCCATTTCAGTGCAGCAAATTGGCACGACGTTGGACATTTTACTGCAATCGCTAATGATGTTAATAGTTTTGTGGGTTGCGCAGTGGCTGCATGTAAAAATTGTAATGAATGGGACTCTTGCATCGAAGTAACTTGCGATTATGCACCAACAAATATACTGAATCAACCAATGTATAAGAAGGGCGATAAATCAGCATCCGAATGTGGCGACTTTGATAGCGAACCAAGTGAAACTTACAAAAATCTTTGCAAAAATACTGGAAAATTATTTAATGATAAATAATAAATTTAAAAAAAAATTAGTTGATGGCATTCAGCAGTACCACGCCTTGAGGTTGCTAGAGTGACGCAGGTCACAAGCGCGCTGTTTGAAGTGGTGGACAGTGCGCATACCCTCAAAGGTCAAGATGACGATTGCCTGGGTGGCGCAGTTGGAGGATGCGTTGAGTCCTTACATATATACCGGCACAGGATTTCAAGGGACTATGCATCTCGGGCTACGGAGGAGATTCAGCACTACATGCTTGTACGCAAACACCGGGAAAGCGTCTTTAGTACGCAGCCAATATTTATATGCGCCTCTAAAAGAGAAGTTCTTAGTGATAACTAGAAACGTGCGAGGTAGAATTGGACCATGAAAATCTTAAATCAAGGGAAAGAGGAGGACGAAGATGGAACTAACACTTGTTGGTATTATTGTAGTAGGCATAGCTCTCTTCTCGGTGAAAGATTTGTGGGCTCAGAGCGCGGGAACTCGTTTACTATGCGAAATCTGAAAGCAGATTGAGGGCGAAGTTATGATAGGGTGGTCGCCAATGGGTGAGAGGAAGCAGGCACTTGTGCTGGCCTCCTTCTATATAGCTCATAAGGTGAGAACATTGTATTAAGGGCTCAAGATGCTTGTAGAAAAACAAGGGCGATTTGTCATAGGCGCAAATGCAAAATGCGCACCACATTGCGTCAGGAAGTGGCGGTAAAAAATGGTATAGGGGAGAACTGTAAGCGAATTTGAAATAGCCAACAGAGGAAATGTTCCCTCACATGTTGGTGCAACATCAAGTAATATGCTTACTATCACATTGAGTTCAGGGCGCAAGTTTCCAGCGTATGAGTTTATAATCGTCGATGGAGCATGAGTCATATTTCTCAGACCATGCATATATGGAAGGGAAAAAACTTTTCACAAAACCTGGAACGCATTATTGCATAGCAAACTGGGATTACCATGGATGTTGCTACCGTGGACAAATTGATGGAGTACAATAACATAACCAAAAGTTAAAAAAAAGCCTATAATAAAGCCTACCCTTCGAAGAGACATAGTGCCAAAGCAAAGAGTAAAGAGCTAGCGATTCTTGGAAAGCAGTTTGGGGACCTTTGGCTAGGAACTTTTTTAGAATGCGAAGGCTGTTGGGATAAATATAGGTTTCAGTTGAAGATTTACAGGCGCCACATTGGCAAAGCAAAAATAACTTCGTGAAAAACTCACATAGAATGCTCTCGCATATCGGAGAGGTTGTGAAAAGTCTTATCCAGCGCTAAAATAGGCAAGAGAAAAATAGAGGAATCGTGACGTAGTTAGTAGTTAAGAGCCTCTTTAGGCGCTGGTTGCTGTACCTTTACAAACAATAAATGGTGGGAAAGATTCAGTGGACAGTACTTACATTCCAACTGCGTCCGCAGAGTTATATATGAATATAGCAGGAAGAGGGCTTCCCATATACGTAATACTCCCCAGCCTTCAGAGCAGTTTTCAGTTAAAACAACAAACATAGTACCATTATTTACAGATCAACTCCAAATCTCGCTCTCATTCCCACTTTCAATCCTATCCATGCTCTCACTCGAACTCCTACCCCAATGTACAATCACGCTCTCACATTATCCACCATCTAAAGTCTAAATCTTCGACATTTTACAGCCCCTCCACGCCTTTTTTCCGCGTGGTCCATCATGTGCACCTCTCGCCTTCTCTTAATTTCGCCTAATCTGACTGAGACGTCTACGGGCAACCTTCAAAGGATGGGCCCTTTTTAGCTGGTTAATCGATCTCTTTCATTCTATTGAGATGCAGCGATATTTGTCTTTTTGAAAGTGTTCTGTAAAGTTTTATGAAAATGTTGTAAGTTCTGAACAATGTTTCATAGCTTAATTCTAGTTTAACCTCTTAATTTCTTATTGGCCATTTTATTTTAATTTTATTCAAGGAATCCCCAAACCCAATTATAATTTAATTCAAAGTCATGTAAACCATAAGTTAATTATGAACTTGCAGCTCCACATAAATCATCATGTACTTGCAGCTACATAAGCTTAAATATAACCAAAGAGACATCAATTGCCTACCTTACAATTCAGTTAGCAGTAAAACGTAATATCAAACATGTAACATAAATGTATTAACTTTATGACATAAAGCTTTCCAACCCTTCACACACTGGACTTGTTATCCTGTTGTAGGCGAATGTCATAATTACTGACAAATTTCATCAATGCTTGCTCATGTGAGAACAGAGGTTTGTATTGTCTTAATTTGAATGTGAACCCGGTTACAAAATCTCTTCAGCCTTGTCAACGAAGCGATATACTTACCCTGAGCTATTACATAAAGAAATTTTAGTTGTTTTACCGCACTCCTCCGCTCCGACGCGAGTGGAGTCACAGTTTTAAATTAATCGTGAATAGAGACTTTTTCACCGAGCCAAATAGCTTAAGACTTTTTCTGACTTCAACCCGACGGACGGTGGTACTTCTCCCACTCGGGACATTGAAATAGTCTGTCGGGGCGCTAGATTTAGGGTAAAGAGGTTGCACCTTTAAACATCGTGTTCTTCTGCGCAACGACAGATGAGTGGGGACATGGAACAGGACTCGTGCTTTTACTGAAGAATATCAAGAAAGGATTCTTTTGATCCGATGGAAATTTCAGAACCAAGTCTTTAATTTTATCATAAGTGGGAGCTGACTAACTTCGCCGCATCTTAAATTATGGTCGGCTGGATTACCAAGCTCCTTCACAAAAAGATTTTCAAAAAGATCTTGTTTTTTTTTTCAATAAAATGCCGTATCCACTTTACAATTTACTAAGTATGTGCCTTAATTGGATTATTCCAGTAAGTTGATAATCTATTGTTCAAGAATTGGCGCAATAATGGGATTAATCAAAAACGCGATTACTCAATTTCTTTGCATTTTGATTAACTAATCAAAGTTTTTTGATCTTATTGCTCACTTGAAGACGTATTTCAAATTTCTTTGTTGAATTTAAGACTGCCTTGCAATTATTTACGTAGAGAGTGCATTCAAATTCTGTTATTATTCTTGAAATAATGTCATCCTTGTTTTTTTTTTAGATACTACAATCCAGTTCTATTATTCTTCTTTAGACTGCTTTTGAATTTTTCATTCATTTAAATTTCTTTATTTACTTAAATTCTGCATTCAAATTCCGCTGTGTCTTTGGAAAGCATTGAGAACTGCATTCTCATTCAATAATTCTTCTTAAGACTGTATTTAAATTATTTACGTTCTAGTTGCGTAATCAGTTTAGATTAATATTGTTTTATTCTCTTAAATACTTAGCCAAATCTCATCATTTTTTTTTAGACCTCATTGTGACTTTTAATCACTTAAGTACTACATTCATATTCAGCTATTCCTTTCAAGATTGTATTGTAACTTCAATATTTCTATGTAAACTGCATTGAAATTCCATTACAGCATTTTAGACTCGCTTGAAGACCGCATTCAAATACCGTTATTTGTACACACGTTTCTTAGTATTCTTTAATTCAGATAAACACTGCAATTACACTCAATCACTCTTCTTAATACGGCATTGCGATTTCAAAATTCACTGGGAGGCTGCGTTCAAATTTCAATATTATTATTTATTGCGTTAAAAATTTTCTTATTCCCCTAAACAATGCATTCGGTATGTTTTTCATCTAAAGCATGTATTAAAAATAAGGTTTGCGCTTTTATTCAACTAAAAGATTAAGTTGAGTAATCAATTGTTCAACTAACCGTTTATTTGATTAACTAAATCGTCATTTATCATGCTCGATCTTTACATGAGTAATTTTTAAACAGTTCAATTAACAGTTTTTCATTTGGGTCATTATGAAATATGCAACATATCCTGATAATCATATCATTTAAGCTTTGGTTGATCAAAGCATAGATTCCTCAAGTAATCACAAAACTGATAATCGATTAAACTTACTTTATGATTAATCAAAATATTGAACTAACCGATTAATTGTGTAATTTAAAAAGTGATTTACAATTCTCAATTACATTAATTTACTCTTCTTGATACTGCGTTACGATTTCAATATTCACTGCGATACTTCGTTCAATTTGCATTCTTGTTACTTATTGTGTTTTATTTTTTCTTATTCGCCTCAAGAAAGCATTCAAGTTGTATTAGTCCTCTTGTTAGTCTGACACATTTTAGTTCTTTTTCCTATTTTTTTGATTGCACTCAGACTTATTTAATGTATATCCCTTCTTTTCCCACACGACGGTTACTACCTCTTGATATGACCGTTGCATTTTTTACCACATTCACTCTGTTACTGAACAGTGTTATATAGTACAACAGTAGCAGCAAGCACGAACTGACACAGTTTAAGGACTTCAAATAATTTTGTTTTGCAAATAACTGAAACCAATAAGACCAATTTGAAAAAGCAAAAGGGGAGAGCTTAAAGAAGTACCTCATGTTCTTGTGCTAGCAAAAAGTATCAATTTGATCAACTCAAAGGCACTGTCCTATTCACTTAAGCTTATACAGGAATAAAGGTAATTGAGGCAATAACTTACAAATCGTACTTCGTACTTACGTATGAACATACATGCGTATATATGCACTTGTTATCTCCTAATGAAAACTCATTTATGCAACGAAGTACAAATACTGATTTAAAATAGAAAATCGACCTACTTACCGACTGACTTTGTCGAACACGATAATAATTTCCAGCACAAAGGGTATGAATATGTTTGCACATTCCAATGAGATTTAAGCTTTTGTAGAAAGCACCAACTTACCACAAGGTAATCCAAAAACAGACAATAATCATATGCAACACACATACAAATGTACTTATAATGCAGCTAAAAACAATACATACAAGCGCAATAACAATAGCTCTTAGCACGAAACTCACTGACAGCTGAAGCTCATAAGAGTGAAAACAAATAAAGAACCAAAATGCCAATAATGAGGATTATTATGGCAATTCAGTCACTTGTTTTGAAAGCCAATACATAAACTAGCTCTATTAATGCCCTACTACTATAATGAGAGTTTGTATGGGGTATTCCATCCCATTTCGGCCAATTTTGAACCCGACCCCTTTAGCATTGGCTGAAAGTTTTTCTTCTTTTTCTAGCTTACGAAAGACGTTATTCAGAAGTTTTTCAAATTTTTTCATCCAACTCAAAAAAAGATATGAATTTTTAAAAAAACACCGTTTTTGTTTTCAAAATGCTATAACTTTTTAAAAAATTGACCGTTTGGGATCTTTTTTTTTAATAAAATTTGTTTTTAAATGTACTTTTCGGAAAAAATACAAAAAAAAAGTTAAAGTTTTTTTTTTTTTTTTCAATTAAATAAAAAAACAAAATATGGGCCCACTCCGGGATTAGTGGGGATGATTGCAGAATTGATTGAAGTTTTTTATGAGAGAAAAAAAAGGGCGAAATTCGAAAAATCTCGAAAAACTGAAAAATTACAAAAAAAACTTTAAAATTTTTTTTGAATTTTTTCCGAAAAGTACATTTAAAAACAAATTTAAAAAAAAAGATCCCAAACGGTAAATTTTTGCAAAAGTTATAGCATTTTGAAAACAAAAACGGTGTTTTTTTTAAAATTCATATCTTTTTTTGAGTTGGATGAAAAAATTTGAAAAACTTCTGAAAAACGTCTTTCGTAAGCTAGAAAAAGAAGAAAAACTTTCAGCCAATTCTAAAGGGGTCGGGTTCAAAATTGTTCGAAATGGGATGGAATACCCCATATATATGTATGTATAGCTACTTGGGGGTAAACATTATAAACTTTTTTTTTGTAGTTAAGCCAATCAAAGTATGAAGCCTGCAAATCGCCTGATCTGATAAATATGTTTAAAACGCCTAAAATTCTGTAACACATCGTGCTGAAATTTTTTGTCAGTGATAAGCATATGTATGTATGTATGATTTAATGTAAATACGCCATGCAGGAAAAATTTATAGCTATAGAATATTTACATTAGGACATCATTTCGGCCCCATCGGGTTAGGGGGCTTAGAATATACCCGCGGTAGGTATGCCTGTCGTAAGAGGTGACTAAAATACCAAATTGATTCAAGGGGTTGCCAGCGTATTATATAGCTTCTCCTACCCAATTGTCAACCTCACCTACCCGGGGCGAATACTGTTTCATTAACAGCCGAATCTCTAGTGAACCCTGATGGAACTAGGGGGTAGAGAGGGCTGGATGGCCTAGAAGGTTTAATGTAGTATTAATCGTTCCCGAGATGGTCGGGCTAGTACCTTTATGGTGCTTTGTTGCCGAAACGTATCAGATCTGCATCCGGCAAAGGACCGTCAACATCGATAACACTCCCCAAAGCCTTCGGGGAATGCCCTTATCGCTACAACAACAATCACTTCCAGTAGTAAACGAGTGTCGTGTAGTCATAAGAGTAGCGAACCCCTCTTCGCTAAGATGAAAGAGGAAGAAAATAGCTCAAAAAATGAGTGCTACGGCAATCTTCCAAAGAGAAGATTGAACCAACGAGTAAGGGGAGCACACACACAGCTAGCTAGCACAACTACACTACACACAGCAGAAGCTTTCTTCGTGATTCGTATAGAAACTTTTAAGAATATTGTCCGGACTTTGAGAGGAATAAGTTAGTGATCTTTTTTGAAGTGTTATCGATATCTGTTTTATTACAACTCGAGGAGGCTACGAAATGGTTGTTTTCGGTAATAAACTTATAAAATTTCGATAACAACCCGATAAGTTAGCTATACAAATTGAGAACACGCCAGTAATATTTCTATAGTAAATAAATACATTTTTGATAACAAATCGTTTAACTTCTATACAGAATCGATAACACGCCAATAACGAACCGATAATTCATTAATAACAAGCCGATAATAAAAAGTTCGCAACAGCATTACTTTTCGATAACCAATTAAAAATTTTCGAAAACAATCGCTGTGTATCGATAACAAATCGATAAAATGAAGTTGTCAAACCGATTTTTCCGATGAAAAATCGAGGACACGTATATACCGACAGCAAACCGATAAACCCCGACTGCAAATTAACAGCAAACCAGTAGCTAGTCGAATCGACATAAATAACCGGTCGATAACAACCCAATTACTTGTCGATAGCGTAGAAAAGTGTAGAAACTTCAATAGCAATTCGATAACACTTCGTTGGGTTACGTTTCCGGTATTGGTTTTGGTTTCTACTTTTCCCTTCCTATGCACAATTTTTCTTTGTCATTGCCTTTCCTAGCCTTTCACCACCATTACGCTTCCATTCGCTCTTCACTTACATTCTGAAATCGCTCATATATTATACAACTCTCACATAGCGCTTTCTCTTACCCTACACTTACATCCCCTATTCTCTCATACAGCATACAGCTCTCACGGCTTCATTCCATTTGATGATGTCTCGTTTCTAAGTGATAATGGAGCTTCGAATGTTCTTAGATGGAAATCGGCAGTGCCCAAAATCAAGCCATGAGTGTCACGAGAAACGCCAGTGATGGCGTCGATCCTTCAGCACCCTAAGACACCACTATACTAAACCACACAGATTTATATCCCACTTTTAGTAGTTCATCGCTTGAAGGGAGCTTGTTTTGAACAAAAAATGTTCCTAAAAACAGATCATTGGCATATGAGCAATAATATATACAAAAGTACAAACTTATCTTATACATATGCGCATATGTAAGCTTCATAACTTAGGATGTATGCATGTGCAAAATAGAAAAGGAAAAACATTTTCATAAATTTACTCATTGGTTTGAGAGTTTTAGATGTATGCCGTGTATGAAGGTTGCCATGTACATATATATGTTTTTACCACAAATCTACCACATGTTGCGTGTGTCCAGTACATGTAGGATAACACAAATCAATTAAAATGAAATGAGCCATCAGGTAGGATACATTTTGACCTAAAATAGTAGACCATAGTAAAGAAGGCTTCAGCACTGGTAGATCAATGCATTGACGCAAAATTTAATGACTAAAAGAGCGGAATTCACTCATCTTAATGTATTCAAATTTTTTATTTTTTTTTTCAAATGAAGTTTGGAGGCATAGCCACATACGAAGCTTCCAGATTTGAAGATCTCCACTAAACCCACACACTTACATATATGGTACACAACTGTTGAAATACGAGAAGGCAATATAGTGGGGTTCTTTGCTGAGGTAACTGAGAGCACCGGTATATTTAGTGGGAGTCGGAATGCGCTTAAGGCAATATCTTAATTAAGACAACATCCTCAATTGTTCTTGCATACTTTAAGAGAACGCCATCAATTTAGCCACTGTGCACAAAAGGGTGGATGGTTAAAGCAATCAGCCGGAGCCAAAGTGATGTTTTTGGGAGCCATACGGATCCAGAAGTGCATTGCGTGTGCACACCTGCTCTAGATTTACAAACAAAAGCGCTACATATGTAACGATAATGTAAGACTTATCATCGTGTACATCCCTCGCAAGATTTTTTTTCAATGCACCTGCCCCTAATTTCTCTTCTGGCCTTTAATACGGTGTTATAAAGTTTTCCTTTCCATATCATCTTTTACTCAAAAGTTCGCCTCGAAAGTAGAGGTGAGATAGCTTCCTCTTCGGGACAGGATTCTGTGGTTGTTGTTGTTGTTGTTGTATCGATAAAGTTGCTCCCCGAAGGCTTTGGGGAGTGTTATCGATGCAATGGTCCTTTGCCGTATACAGATCCGGTACGCTCCGGTACCACAGCACCATTAAGGTGCTAGCGCGACCATCTCGGGAACGATTTATGTGGCCACATTAAACCTTCAGGCCATCCCATCCCTTCCCACCCCAAGTTCCATGAGGAGCTTGGGGTCGCCAGAGCATCGTCTGTTAGTGAACCAGGGCTACGCCGCAGATAGGTGAGGTTGACAATTGGGTTTGGAGAAGCTATATATTGGGCTGGCAACCTGAAGGGTTGCGCTACACAGCCCTTGAATCTGGTATTTTAGTCGCCTTTTACGACAGGCATACCTACCGCGGGAATATTCTGACCCCCTAACCCGCTGGGGATTCTGTGGTCTTACTGTGCTATTCCTATTGACGTTTCTGAAATCCTTGATTGCGGGTTCGCCGTTAAACCTCTCTACGCTTAAGCGCACGATTCATAATATAGTGGCCCGTATTGTCTTTTTGCATCCAGAAAGGCACATATCATTACATTTCTGCACTCAAACGTACTTTGAATTACTGTGGTCAACTAATATAAAGCAGTTTATAGCGACCGTCCTGTACTCTAGGCATGCTGGTCTGGATGCAGAGCTGACGCCCATATCATTCTGATGCAAACATTTATATAAACTTGAACCCACATTGAACCACATCTTATATTTTACAGGACTGCTTTTTCTAAATTTAAAGCAGAAATTTTGAAATAATCTAATAATACTTCATATATCCACTTAAAACACTATATTCACATAAACTCAGCCACAGTAGACGCTATTCAATAAGGTCGCGCAGCTCTAACCACTCACTTTGAGACACAACCATATCAGGTACACACTTAGATCGACCATTTTCAAGGGATTAATATAAATTTATAAATATTATTTAAATCCTTACACCTACAAATTTCCTTTTCCACTTCCTTCACCAGCACCTGCATCTATATCATCAAGTCAAACGCTCGATGTTGTCAAAGACAATCAACCAAGTAATTTTCCGCAACACAGAAACCCTTTCAACATCTCAACAAGTAAGTTGGGTTTTTTGTTTTTATATTTTCATTTTTCGCTAGCAAACTTCATCACCGTAGCACAATATTCAACACCTTTACCAATGTCACCGACACTCGTCAAGTGTGTTCACCCATTTGTGCATCTATATTGCATTGCTTCTTGCACTTGCCCTCTTTATTCGCTTGCCTTCGTTCTTGATCCTTTCCTCTTAGCATATCACCTGTAGCCGCATAAATTTACAAGTATAAATACTCTAAAATATATAATACCATTTGAATGCTGCTGGTTGCTGCCAACTGCTAAACTGTTTCATGCCTCATTGCTGGTAGTGACAACAACAATGCAGCGGCGAATGTAATAGAAGAAGTATAAGTAAGTTTTTATATGCGTGGGTTCAAATATTGTATACCCAGTATTGTTTAATGGCTACCTTTTCGGTGTCATAGTTCTAAACGAGCTTTTTGTACCCTATCTGGATCGTTGCCATCATGCTGTTCAATAGCTGCTACCCACCCCATGCTTGTTAATCATTTATCAGCAAACATCGCTCTTACTCCGAGGTGTCTAAAAGCGTCGGAAATCTATTCAGCCATCACCAACATGTCGTGTGAGCGCAGCTACTGATATACAGCAGAGCAAGTAGTAAATTTAAAATCGGTTGTTTTTCAAGCAATAAACATCCTATATACGAATTCAGCTTACACCATTTACCATTCACCCTGTAAACAAGTGCCACTAAGGAAATGACTGTATAAGATGACGAGATCGGTTAACATAATGTCGATCGGCTTTAAGATAATAGATCTTTGAAAGCATTCGCAGTCACAAGTTTGCGCCCAACTGTCACTTAGTCGTTGTAGTGAGAGCTTATATAATGCTCGTAAAAATTGGGTAAATAATAGATATATTTACAGTTAGAGCACTGGTCACCTTAAGTGAGTAGACTTATATTTGCTTCCCTTTCACACGCTCAATGATCTCAAATTTACTTTCTCGTATCGATGAATCCACAAACAAATTCACCAACCCGCTATCTAGGAACAGTTTTTCAAAGACGCTTTCCTAAGCATGTCCTCTAGATTAAGTTTCCAAAACACCTTCCTGCCAAACCATAGTAGGTTGTTTGTGTTCTGGTGAAAATTGTATTTACTTTAAAGCCGGGCTAAATCAGATTTTTTGGACAGATCAAGCAAGCGTTCCAGAAATTCAATGTGAACAGCGGTAAACTACTTAGTCAGACCTTCATGTTTTTTAGACCTGGGAACTCTGAGATAAGCCCTTTTTTAAGTTAAACCACAGAAATAATAAATCTTGAACTTATTGTCGGCTTTTTATCGATAGCAAAATAATAACTCTTCAATAACTTTACGATACCAAATCGATAACGTTTTTACGGGAAATCGATAACTTTGTGATAACGTATAGATAACTGTTCAGTGATAATTCGCAGATAACTCGATAAGGGATTGGAAACTTTTTAATAAAAAATCGATAACTTCGATAAATCGGTAGCTGCTTGATAAAATTGCCATACCTTTTCGATAAATAATTTAAATTGTGTTTTATAGTAAATCTATAACTTCTCGATAACTATTCGCCTAAAGCCGGTGTCTCATTAACGTGTCGATAGAAATGTATATCACTTCGATAGAAAATCAACAACTAGCCTTTTTCTCGTCGATAACACACCTACAACAAACCGACAAAAATTGATATAACGCCTTGCCTTGCCTTAATTTGCTGTCTGATTTTGGTCTTATTAAAACTACCATGTACATTGACTAGACTTACGCTTACAGTCTGTATTCTACAACATACCAATCCTAAACATTACGTCCAAACTTAGATTATACATACTGTAACGAATTAAGTGGGATCCTACTTATTATTGCACCTTCTGCTAACGTTCGAATCGGTAAACTGCTGAATAAGTCACTCCAATATTCAGTATTGCAAACTTGTCTTTATTTAGATTACTTTGGGAGTAGTACTTCACAATTATACATCACAATCAATAGCGTGTTTAAATCAAAACTGATTAGCCATTCCTCAACTTGCGCTGCTTTTGTACTCTCTCTTACCTCGTCCTTTTATTTCTACTAAGGTCTAGACGTTTCGCCTTTTAGAACTGTTGTATCTCCTGCTTGGTAATTGAGCTATAAGCGTGTGTATGTGTGAGTAACAACTTCAGCTGATAACTACATGTGTGTGTGTGAGATATCTCTTCACTTCGAGCTGCTGTTTCTGTACACAAGTTTCGCTGCATACTGTATTTGTTGTGCTGTGATAATTTACTAGCAACCTAGTGATGTCAATATTCGCCACAATACATATGTATGTCGTCTATTCTCCCATATAGCATCTCACTTCCAAATACTTTCTTACGCTTGTATCAACCTTACGCTCTGGCTTCCCCAATAGCGTAGGCAAATTTATTTCATATCAAAATGTTACAAACATCCTGTGTGTTGGCACTACCGGGTGTAACATCATCAACCAACCGTAGAAATGCATGCAACAACTGCAAGCAATTCATCCTGATTTTGCCAAGTACAAATCGCACCTCAAAATCCACAACAAAACCCATATTGAGTGAATGCAGAATGCTTTGAGTGAAATTTATTATGGCAATACAGCAAATTTGAAAACTCTATTTTCATTTTTGGCCCCTGACTACCCTTTTCTGGCTTTCAGTTCGTTGTATCAATGCTTCAATGCTTTTCGCCAAACGTCTAAATACGAGAAAAGCAGTCATCAAACCAACGAACCGACAAACCGACCTCCACTCGAACTTTCAAGTACAACTAATAGCTCTAAGGCTGCAATTGTGCTTTCCAATCCAATCTACCGAGCAATTGCTCTTGCTGCTCTGCAAGCAATCCTCGCGCTGTATTCGTATGTGTGTGTGTGTGTGAGTGTGTGTGTGTGTGTGTGTGTGCGTGTGCGTGTGTCAGTAGTGTATATTTGCTGCCATTGTCTCTGCTCAAATATTTAAAGTTTTAACTACTTGTAACTCGAGCTGTTTGCCTTGTGTTTCAATAGTTCGTTTAGCAAAACTAGTACGAGTGAGTACTCGTTCTCGATACGGCAATTTAGTTAAGTTTCCCAAACAGCACTACGTAACACTACAAATATCTATACGCACACACACACAAGCACATGTACATTTGTAACTGCAATTTGCTTGAACAATTACAACAAGTTTTGGAATTATTGTACCATGTATTTTAAGTTTCTTCAAATACAATCAAGCGTGTCTACGCCTTCTGTGCTGAACGCATACTTACTTTACCGAAATTTTGTAAAATATAAAAAAATCTATTATAATAAAAAAAAATTAAAAATGAATGTGCAATAAAATTTGAGTAAATTTATTGAAATTGCGTTGCAACTAAATTACTCGCCTTCCGCCCTGCTGATCTGTTCTGCTTACAAGGGCTGCTACGAATGTTTTGAATTTACAGATTTAAAGTGCATAATTTTGATTTTGGAATATATACTTATATGTTTCTGCTTTTCTGTGATTTCTTTTGGAAAAATGAGCCAATTTTCTTTTTTTCATTTACAAGAATTTTTAAAGACCCTGACCGTACGGCGTGATATCAATTTATTATCGAAGTATTAGCGGTGTGTTATCAATGAGTTATCAGTTTGTTATAGACGCGTTATGAGAGCGATATCGATTTCTTATCCACGAGTTATCGCTTGTTATAGATTGACGAGTTATAGACAAGTTTTCATTCTTTTTCCAAATGTTATGAATTTGCTATCGATAGCAAAGGCTACTGTTGACTTATCGATTTGTTATCGACGAACCATCGAAAAGTTACCGATACCTTATCAGAAAGTTATAAAGCTATCGAACGATTATCGCCGATTCATATAAAAGTTATGGATAGGCTATCAAAATTTATCGTAAAGTTTTCGATTTTTTGGCGGAGCGTTGCCAATTTTTTATTGGCCTGTTATTAATTTAGAAACAAATTTATCGATTTGCTATCGAAAAGTTAACGATATGTCATCAAGAACGATTTTTAATAGAGAAGTTGTCTTTTTATTATAGAAAAGTTATCGATTTTTTATCTAAAATGTATCGATATTTAATAAAAAAAACTAATCGATTTGTTATTGAGAAAAAATTGATATGTAATCGGATTTTCTTTTTGTTCTTAATTTAGCAACGTTGTCTTTTTTTATTGGAAATTTAGCAAAAATTAATTAGAAAATATCTAAAAAAAAAAAAAATAAAGTCTGAAGTCTTATATTTTTTAAGTTAAGTACACAATTTTTTTGCTTTTACATTTCATTCATTTTTTAAGAATCCGAAACTTAATTTGTTATGGATTTTCTTATATGTGTATTTGTTTTTTTTTTTAATTTCGAGAAAGTAAAAAAAAATTTTAAATAATTATTTTGTTAATTAGAGCTTTTGTATATTTTATTTACCGACTTCCTATCTAAAACGTATCGATATTTCATAAAAAAGTAATCGATTTGTTATCGAAAAAAATCGGTTTGTAATCGCATTTTTTTGTTTTTAATTTAGCAATGTTGTATTTTTATTTATTTATATGGAGGGTGGAGCCGTGTGTAGAAGTCCACGAAAGTGGGGAAAGCTTCTGACCGCCATTCACCTGGGAATGGCCAGAGCGATTATTTTGCATGCGGTTCAAGCACTTCACTACTGCCGGTCGCTTGCGATCAAGTATCCTCTGGGTGAGCTAATGTGAGAAGGCGACAACCTGGCTAGGCCACTCTGACATAATCGGTTTAAGGGCTAGCCGGGGGAGATCTCATCGGTAGCGTCTGTACACCTCTAGGTGCGGCTGAAAGCGGGCGTCTGTCTTGGAGCAAACGGCTCGCTATATAAACGTGCAAGTAATATTTTCACCCCCGCTGAGCGGGTTGTGCGCTGGGCTTGGGACCCGTCACGTAAAACCATACTTCAATGAAATATAACAACAAGCCTCGGATAAATACACTCTCTATTGATGACGACCATGGCAAACGTTTGAAGGACAATGAATTGAGGGCATGCACCTGGAACGTCTGCTCTCTAAATGGGATTGGTGCAGATGCCCGGCTGGTTGATGTCCTCGTCAAAGCAAAATCTGACATCACCGCCATCCAAGAAATGCGTTGGACGAAGCAAGGAAGAAAGAAGATCAAAAATTGTGACATCTATTGGAGTGGCCATACGAATAAGCGCAGTTTTGGCGTCGGGTTCGTGGTGGGAGAGAGACTTTGTCGCCAAATGCTGGCGTCCACGCCTGTGGACGAGCATCTCGCCGCTATCCGAATAAAAGCAAAATTTTTTAATATATCATTCACCTGCGCACATGCGTCGACAGAGGGGAAAGACGATGAGGTGAAAGACACATTTTATGAACAATTAGAACGCACATACAAGCGCTGCCCCTGTCATGATATAAAAGTCGTGCTTGGCGACTTTAACGCCAGGGTGGGCAAAGAAGGTGTTTTTGGCCCTACAGTCGGAAAGTTCAGCCTACACAATGAAACTTCTCCTAACGGACTGAGGCTGATTGACTTTGCCGGTGCTCGAAACATGGTCATATCCAGCACGAGGTTCATGCATAAAAAGATACATCAAGCTACATGGCTGTCTCCTGATCGAAATACTCGCAATCAGATCGATCACGATGTGATAGACGGACGGCATGCCTCCAGTGTTTTAGATGTGCGCACGATCCGAGGACCTAACATCGACTCGGACCATTATCTCGTTGCAGCCAAAATACGCACCCGCCTCAACGCGGCTAAAACAAGGAACAAAAAACACAAGGAAAGCTAGACGTCGGAAAGCTTCAGTCACAACAGACTGCCAATGATTTCGCAACTCGACTCTCACACCTGCTCTCTGAGAGCACAACTCATCCTGAAGGAATACTGGAGCAGCGGGAGCATATCTCCAAAGCACTTCGTACTTCCGCCGAGGAAAAAATTGGTTAACGGCAGCCACGAAAAAACAACTGGTTCGATGAAGAATGCCGCGTTGCAACCGAAAGAAAAGACGCTGCCTACAGGGCTACGTTAAAAGCGAGCGCGACAAGAGGAGTGTGTGAACGCTATCGTGAGTTGAAAAGGGAAGCGAGACGCCTTTTCAGGAAGAAAAAAGCAGAAGCAGAAAGGCGGGAGTGCGAGGAGCTTGAGCTGCTAGCCACCAGGAATAACGCCCGAAAATTCTACCAAAAAATACGGCGACAGACGGAAGGTTTTAAGACCGGGGCAAACTCCTGTAGGAATGAAAACGGCGACCTTGTAACTGATGTCCAGAGAGTGCTTAGATTATGGAGGGAATACTTCTCTGCTCTCCTAAATGGAGGCAGCAATTCACCGCGCAGAGATGAAGAACCCGATCCCGCAATCGATGATGATGGAATATATGTCCCCCCGCCAGTTTATGACGAAGTTAGAATAGCAATAACCAGATTGAAAAACAACAAGGCCGTGGGCGCTGATGGATTGCCTGCGGAGCTATTCAAGTACGGCGGCGTGGAGTTGGTAAGGCGCATGCAGCAGCTTCTTAGCAAAATATGGGAATACGAGTGCATGCCCGACGGTTGGAATCTAAGTGTTCTTTGCCCAGTCCACAAGAAGGGGGATACTGCAAAATGCACCAACTATCGTGGAATCAGCCTTCATAATATCGCATATAAGGTCCTTTCAAGTGTATTGTGCGAAAGATTTAGGCACGCCGTGAACCGGCTGATTGGACCCTATCAGTGCGGCTTCAGACCTGGTAAATCTGGAAAAAACCCGTGAAAAGAGAATCGACACACATCACCTCTTCGTCGACTTTAAAGCCGCCTTCCACAGCACGAAAAGGAGCTGCCTATATGCCGCTATGTCTGAATTTGGTTTCCACGCAAAACTTATACGGCTGTGCAAAATGACGTTGAGCAACACCATCAGCTCAGTCAGAATTGGGAAGGACCTCTCCGAGCCGTTCGAAACTAAACGAGGTTTCAGACAGGGTGACCTCCCATCTTGCGATTTCTTTAATTTGATGCTGGAAAAAATTATACTAGCTGCAGAACTTAACCGCACTGGAACAATATACTATAAAAGCGTGCAATTACTGGCATATGCTGATGACATTGATATCATCGGCCTAAACACCCGCGCTGTTAGTTCTGCTTACTCCAAACTGCATAAGGAAGCGGTAAAGATGGGTTTGATGGTGAATGAGGACAAAACGAAGTACCTGCTGTCATCGAGCAAAGAGTCAGCGCATACGCGCCCTGGCAACCACACTACTGTTGGCAGCCATAATTTCGAAATAGTAGAAGACTTCGTTTATTTGGGAACCAGCATCAACACTAGCAACAACATCAGCACTGAAATCCAGCGAAGAATCAATCTTGCCAATATATGCTACTTTGTACTAGGTAGGCAATTGAAAAGTAAAGTCCTCTCTCGGCGAATGAAAATCATACTCTACAAGTCACTTATCGTACCCGTCCTGCTATATGGGGCAGAAGCATGGACCATGACAACAGCAGATGAAGCGGCTTTGGGAGTGTTCGAGAGAAAAGTTCTTCGAAAGATTTATGGACCTCTACGCGTTGGCGATGGTGAGTACCGAAGAAGATTTGATGATGAGCTGTACGAGCTATACGCAGACATCAACATAGTCCAGCGAATTAAAACGCAGCGGCTGCGCTGGCTAGGCCATGTTATGCGAATGAATGATGATGCTCCGGCCAAGAAAGTGTTTCTATCGAAACCCGCCAATGGAAGCAGAGGTAGAGGGCGGCCCCCACTCCGTTGGAAGGACCAGGTGGAAAACGATTTAAACTCCTTTGGTGCGACCAATTGGCGCCGGGTGGCGTAGCGAAGGAGCGACTGACGCGCCTTGTTGTACGGCCATAACCGTTTAGACGGTAAGTAAGTAAGTAAGTATTTTTATACTTTTCATGAAAATGAAATGGAATATTAATTTCGTCACGAAACCCAAAATTGTAAGTCCTTAAAGGAAAATAGATAGACCCACCGTTAAGTATACCGAAATAATCATGATGAAGAGCTAAGTTGATTTAGCCATGTCCGTCTGTCTGTTTGTATGCAAACTAGTCCCTCAATTTTTGAGATATCTTGATAAAATTTAGTGAGCGGGTGTATTTGGGTGTCCGATTAGACATTTGTCGGAACCGGCCGAATCGGACCACTATAGCATATATCCTCCATACAACCGATTTTTCAGAAAAAGAGGATTTTTGTCATATCTTCCTCAATTTAACAGATTGAAGCTTCAAACTTCACCATATACTTTCGTATATTACACATATTGTTGTCTGAAAAAATTTATGAGATCGGTCGTATATATAGTATATATCCCCTACAACCGATTGTTCAGATAAGAAACTTTTCGTAATTACTGCCCTACTTTAAGAGCTAAAGGCTTCAAGGGACTGGGACTGGGATTGGAATAAAATACATATCATCTTCTGGGATAGGCAATAATGGATGCAGAAGAATGAGAAGAAATTGAGAGAAGAGAAAAGAGAAAAGAGAGAAGGAGATTGAGAAAGAGATAGAATGAGACGAAGATGGAGATAGATGAAGCAAAAAAGACGGAGGGAGGAGTGAATAAAAGGATTAGGAAAAAGTAAAGAGGGGGGAGGGCAGAGTCAGACGGAAAAGACTTATTAAAATGTATGCAGATTGGCCAAATTTAGGGCAGGAAAACGTCTGCCGGGTCTTTTAGTAGTAGATATACGGCCATAAGGTCAATTGGCCTTATTACCACTTTGAATAGCCATAAGTTTGGTTGAAACTTTGCACACGTATCAAGGCTCGATGATAATGCGTTACTGTGATGGTGTGGTGACATAAGGTAAACGGCCATAGGGTCAATTGGCCTTATTACCACTTTGAATGGCCATAAGTTTGATTGAAACTTAGCACACGTATCAAGGCTCGATGAAAATGCAATAATGTGATGGTGGGCTGACATAAGGTTAACGGACATAAGGTCAATTGAACTTATGACCACCCCAAATGGCCATAGATTTGAAACCTTGCATATAATGCGAACAACGCATTCCTTTATTAATGATAAAAATGGATGCATAGCACATCTACCAAAGAGCATACTGGAGCCCTTTTTAACACGCTTTTATTAGCTTGGCCTGTATCTATCTATGTATCTATGTATCCGTGTATGTATGTAACGGAATCTGGAGTGGAGCCGAGAGCCCCGATAATGCAGAGCTCCGAACTCCGTTGCACCTTTTGAAGCATTTTAGGATAGGTACTTTTAGCTAGTGCAGGCCTCCAGACCAAGGCAACATAAAGAAGAATCGGGCGCACAATGGCTGTGTAAATCCAGTAGGTCACCTTAGGGGAGAATCCCCAGGAGGTGCCAATTGCCCTCTTGCAGGTGAACAGCTCTGCTGCTGCCTTCTTGGATCGCTCCACTATATGGTCACTCCATAATAGCTTCCTATCCAGAATGACTCCCAAATACTTGACTTGATCGCTAAACGCTAAGAATGTACCCCAATTCTTGGCGGTGTAAGATTTGGTACTTTGTACCTCCTCGTGAAGAGAAGAAGCTCGGTTTTATCCGGGTTGACTTCCAAACCTGTGGCGGGTTGTTCTCCTGGAGCAGCTCCAGGATGTCAGCTGGGTCCGTTGGCGTCACTGGAACCCAGGCTTTAGCCCTTGGTCGTGAGGGGATATCACGCGCCTCCACTACCTTGAGGCGCGCGCCCGGATATACCACCCCTATCAGGGTGACGGCGGCCCTATAGAGGTTTACCTACCTGGCGTCGTCACAGGCAAATAGCTTGACATTGCCCTGGAACCACCCTGCAACGGTGTAAGATGGAGGTGGACCAGGGTTGTCTTTCTTAACCTTAACGGCCACCGTAGCGAGCGCGGCCTCGATCCACTTCCACTGTTGTTTCAGGATCCTGCCATCTTCGCTGCTCTCGTCGATGCCTCCCTGCGTCTTTGCCCTTTTCGGTGCCGTGGGGTTTGATTCATCCATGGACCGCTGGCGTTTCGAGGTTTAATCACTCTCGACTAAAACTTTTAAAATTACTTGAACTAAATAATTAAAAATAAATAATAGTTTAAAAAAACTAAAAAATACGCTTTTATAGCTAACCGAACTAAAAAAAAGAAAATAATTTTCAATTAAAAAGAGTTTATATAACAGTAGTAGAAAGTCAAACAATCATTTATAGTTAATCACCTCAAAATAAAATTACTATATAATTTAATTTATTAACAGAATAATTTTATTCACATTAAAAAGCGTGGGGTGCTTGATATTGAATGTTACAATTATTCTATTGGCAACTATCTGAGAGGAAAGATATGAAATGTAGTCAAATGCACCCCACGCTTTTTACTCTGAATTAAATTATTCTGTTAATAACTTAAATTTTATTATAATTTTATTATGAGGTGGTTAACTATAAATGATTGTTTGACCTTCTACTACTGTTATATAAACTCTTTTTAATTGAAAATTATTTTCTTTTTTTCAGTTCGGTTAGCTATAAAAGCGTGTTTTTTAGTTTTTTTAAACTATTATTTATTTATTGATTTTTTTATTGTTAGTCAGTTTGGTTGATCATTTACAACTCTCACCCAATCTTATTTCGACGTATAGGCACATGCTTCGAGAGATTCGCCGTCTTGGTCCCAGGAACCAATATTTATCTATGTAAACCAAGCGCTAAAGTAGGCTCATTGAGCAGAAAGAGGTGGTTGGTGTAAAAATATAAAGCGGTTTAACAGCAACAAATCTCAGCTTATACATTTACCTGAAAAACAAAAAACACAAAATAGGCTTATCAGAATTTTATTTTAAACAGCTCTGACTATCCCTGGAAACATTTAGACAGACATGAAATAATCCCAGCTGTATGATCAAACCCGGCAGATATTGTTCCGAATTTCTCTATCTTTCTACCTGCCTATCCTCTGTCGGACTCTCCTACTCTCTTATTTCCTCTCTCCACTGCATTTTCTGTTTGACCTTATTCGACTAATTCAATTTCCCTCGACTTCGAGGCTGTAAAGTTGAGTAGAGATTTTCACTGAGAAGCTTCCCATGGCAGAAATACACTCGGAGTGTTTGCCAAATCACTGGCAAATGCGACCCCGCTTAGTACAACTTTTTTCTTACTAAACAACTGTATTCAAAATTTTTAATGTTGCTTTACTCGTGACTTGAACCCAGAACCTACGTTATGGGACGCGGAGCACGCTGCCAGCATACCATGGCTCGCGCGGTGGCTATACAAATTTTTACCATCTATGTGTAAGCTTTCCATATTCTACGTCAGGGCTATTCATTTCATAGCACAATTATGCTCTCTCAATTCACACGCATATGGTTCGCTCTTTCGTCGTTAATTGAGTTAGTCGTCGCTTGGCACTTGGCGTAGCAACATCGGTGACTGGTATTGGCTGATCGGTATCAATATATGTATGAAAAATTATGCGCGATACATATGCTTCTTGTTAGCTCGTTGCTTGCTAGTAAGCGACTAAATGAAAAATTAATTCACCCGCACGATCATCGCGACGATTGCGCTCTCACTAATATAGGTGCCAGTGTTGCCAGGTTAGCCTTTTCGAGGCTACATTTAGCCTTTTTTTTTGCCTTTGGCCTCGAAATTTTGGGTTTAGCTTCGTGACTTTTTTCTAGCCTTTTTTACTCCGAATGCATTTTTAATAATTTCTAAAATAAAATAATTTCAATAGTTCCTGTGAATACCTAATACCTAATAATATGAGTTCTCTACAAAAGATTAATTCTTTTTCTGCTGAAAATTCGTTGAAAGTTTCAAAGCCAGATGTATTTTCTTACTTTGAAAAAGAGAAGTAGTTATTCTTCAAATCAAATAACATTAATAGAGCTGCAGTGGCGAAAACTCATAACAATACAATCGAAAAATGTACACTCCACCATGGAATTTTGGTCGGAAATCCGAGAACATAAAAATGCATTAAACAAACCTCCTTTTTTAGAACTTGTCGAAATCATATTTAGTTTTTTAGTATTACCACTCAGTAACGCGGAGGTTGAAAGAATTTTTAGTGGCATGAAAATTCTGAAAATTAAATTAAAGAACAAACTAAAAATTAAAATGCTTAATGCGCTGCTTAATATTAGATGCTCGTTAAAACGCTTATCTAAATGTTGTACGGATTTTGAAATTACCGATGATCTCATATTTATGGTAAATAGTCAAACTTTATACGCAGACTTAAGCTCTTCTGATTCTTCAAACGGGGAATATTTTATATAAATTATTAGTATGTAATATTTTTTTTATGTATATACACATATGCAATCATTTAAAGTAATTCCATATGCTAGTTAAGGAAAATGTGCCTGATATGTTTTGAAACAAGAAGTTATGTTTAAGTTATGTTTATAAGTTTTTATTTACAAATGTGTAAACTAAAATATAAAAAAAAAATTTAATAAATTAACCAAAAAAATTTCTGGCCATTTTTTAGCTTCTTTTTTTTCTAAATTTAGCTTTTTCTAACCTTTTTTTTTTTTGCCAATCTAGCTTCTTGTTTTGTCATCACCTGGCAATACTGATAGGTGCACTTTCAATTTTAAATAGCCCTGTTCTACGTCATTGTCGTTAAGTGTTGATGAAATAACTGACTAATAAAAAAAACTCTTGCTATACTCAGTTGAGCAGAGCTCACAGAGAATATTAACTTTGATTGGATAACGGTTGGTTGTACAGGTATAAAGGAATCGAGATAGATATAGACTTCCATATATCAAAATCATCAGTATCGAAAAAAAATTCGATTGAGCCATGTCCGTCCGTCCGTCCGTCTGTCCGTTAACACGATAACTTGAGTAAATTTTGAGGTATCTTGATAAAATTTGGTATGTAGGTTCCTGAGCACGCATCTCAGATCGCTATTTAAAATGATCGATATAGGACTATAACCACGCCCACTTTTTCGATATCGAAAATTTCGAAAAACCGAAAAAGTGCGATAATTCATTACCAAAGACGGATATAGCGATGAAACTTGGTAGGTGAGTTGAGCTTATGACGCAGAATAGAAAATTAGTAAAATTTTGGACAATGGGCGTGGCGCCGCCCACTTTTTAAAGAACGTAATTTAAAAGTTTTGCAAACTGTAATTTCGCAGTCGTTGGAGATATTATGATGAAATTTGGCAGGAACGTTACTCCTATCACCATATGTATGCGTAATAAAAATTAGCAAAATCAGAGAACGACCACGCCCACTTTAAAAAAAAAATTTTTTTAAAGTCAAATTTTAACAAAAAATTTAATATCTTTACAGTATATAAGTAAATTATGTCAAGATTTAACTCCAGTAATGATATGGTGCAACAAAATGCAAAAATAACAGAAAATTTCAAAATGGGCGTGGCTCCGCCCTTTTTCATTTAATTTGTCTAGGATAATTTTAATGCCATAAGTCGAACGAAAATTTACCAATCCTTGTGAAATTTGGTAAGGGCTTAGATTCTAGGACGGTAACTTATTTCTGTGAAAAAGAGCGAAATCGGTTGAAGCCACGCCCAGTTTTTATACACAGTCGACCGTCTGTCCTTCCGCTCGGCCATTAACACGATAACTTGAGCAAAATCGATGTATCTTTACTAAACTCAGTTCACATACTTATCTGAGCTCAATTTGTATTGGTATAAAAAATGGCCGAAATCCGACTATGACCACGCCCACTTTTTCGATATCGAAAATTACGAAATATGAAAAAAACGCCATAATTCTATTCCAAATACGAAAAAGGAATGAAACATGGTAATTGGATTGGTTTATTGACGTAAAATATAAATTTAGAAAAAAACTTTGTAAAATGGGTGTGACACCTACCATATTAAGTAGAACAAAATGAAAAAGTTCTGCAGGGCGAAATAAAAACCCTTGAAATCTTGGCAGGAATACTGTTCGTGGTATTACATATTTAATAAATAAATTAGCGGTATCCGACAGATGATGTTCTGGGTCAGCCTGGTCCACATTTTGGTCGATATTTGGATATACAACTACCACCACTCCCTTTTAAACCCCTCATTAATATCTTTCATTTGATACCCATATCGTACATACAAAGTCTAGAGTCACCCCTGGTCCACCTTTATGGCGATATCTCGAAAAGGCGTCCACCCGTAGAACTAAGGCCCACTCCCTTTTCAAATACTCATTAACATCTTTCGTTTGATACCCATATTGTACAAACGCATTCTAGGGTAACCCCTGCTCCACCTTTATGGCGATATCTCGGAAAGGCGACCACCTATACAACTACCACCACTCCCTTTTGAAATCCTCATTAACACCTTTCGTTTGATACCCATATCGTACAAACAAATTCTAGAGTCAGCCCTGGTCCACCTTTATGGCGATATCCCTAAATGGCGTCCACCTATAGAACTATGGCCCACTCCCTCATAAAATACTCTTTAATACCTTTCATTTGATACACATGTCATACAAACACATTCCAGGGTTACCCTCGGTTCATTTTCCTACATGGTTTTTTTCCCTTATGTTGTCACCATAGCTCTCAACTGAGTATGTAATGTTCGGTTACACCCGAACTTAGCCTTCCTTGCTTGTTTTATAATAATATTAATAACGGCTAGATATTTCGATCGGTTAAGGCTTGGTTTCCTCGAAAGCGGTGCCGCTATATAGAGGCCGAGTACATTGTCAAAAATATGGCAATGTAAAAGTAATTATGTGGAAACTAAGAAGACGGTGAAGTTCACCGGGCGTAATATGGCGGCCGAGCATAAAACAACCCTGCCGTAATGACGGTAGAAACTCGTTCATCACCGTTTTTTCCCACCGCTATTGTCAAAGCGGTGAATATTTTGTCAAATAGTTATTTCAAATTATTTATAAAATAAACAACATTTTTGAATTGAAATTTCTTTCTTGTGAATTTATTAAAAGAAAAATTATAAAAAAACTAAAAAAAAAAACAGGCAAAAATGTAAAATTAACTTTTGCAACTCGTCTGCCGTAACAGTTCGTAGTTTCCAGAAAAGCGTTGCCGCTAGAAGCGGTCGTAACATAGCTTTACCGCTTTTGGAGGAAACCAAGCCTTTATACAACACTATGTAAAATATATGAAAATAAAAATTGCTTCTCGCCTAAGATAGCTTATAACGAGCACTCTGCCGTCAGCCTACCACTTTCAAAACTTATACAAAGAAATTCTATGCATTACTCCTCGTTTGGCACTTTGATATTTAAACCTTTCTCACCCAGCTCAATGAGTTCAAGGAATTCCACGACAATTGCGGTGTTAAGCCACGCAAGGTAATTGAAAACTAAGTATCTTGGCACAAGAAATATTTTAACTCGAAGACAAAAGGAAGCAAATGCAAAAGAGATTTGATTTCGAAAGAAATGTTTAGTATAAAATTATTCCCGTAGATGATAGCAGAACCCCTGAGGACTGGGATCAAAACTCACACTTACTGAATCTAGACTCTGATATGAAGTTTAAACGGTAAGGGGAAAAATAGGGATCTATAAAAATAGTACGAACAAAATTGCCTAGTTTCATTTATGATTTACTGAGTTTTCCACATACATTGTTCGGCGACACCAGAACGTTTGTTTGGTGGAAGACATAGACTAAGCCTATGTCAAAATATAGTACCATTTTTGGTTGCATACACATATATTTGTTTGTTCAGCTTGAATTAAAGGAAAGTCTTCACTATGTTTAGTAAAATTTTATATGGAAATATCCTAAAGTTTTGTATTTTATAAGAGGCAACACTTTTTTTCTATTATCTTTACTTATTTTGCGCTTACAATTCTTTATTTTTCAGTTTTGCCTTTTTCTAAACAACAGCTGTTGTGTGGTTATTTCGATGTAACCACCTACTTTTGTGGGTAAAAAATTAACCGGCTACTTGCGCGGATAGAATACCAAAACGGTGTAAAAGTTGCCATATGATTTCGTTACCGTGGTGAAGAATGTTGTTAGCACACTAGAATCGGGGCGTGAAAGTAAACGAAATTTGCTATTCATCTTTTGGCATAGCTAACTCACACACACGTACACATGCAAATTATTAAAGGCCGCGGCACAATGACATTTTTCATATAGATGTGTTTAACACAAGCTTCTGCATTCCAATAACATCGCCACAATCAACCAAGATGTTGCGTTTGTAAATATGAAGGAACTTCAGGCTTAGCAATTGAAGTTTATTTCACCTTGCCCATTCATATACAAAATTTCGCGAGCGCTGTTATAAACATTCTCCCTATACAACAAAAATACTTGCTAACATATTTTGTGTCGTTAGAAAAGTTACTAACCAGTGGGAAAAATTATTTCACTTGCAAATTGTGCCAACACCCTTAGCCAAAGCAAATGTAAAATGCTTCTTTTATTCTTTGCTTGTAACAGAGTTTGGAAGTTGGCTACTTTTCAATATCAGATGGCGCCAGTGTCGCTCATTCTACCGTTCCCCATAAAAATACGTGCAATCTACTCATAATGCATAAGCTTGTGTTAAGCTCATCGATATGAAAAACAGCTTATGTGTCGGGGCTTTGAATGCGGGTATAGGCAAGACCTTTGCCAACGCTATTACTCATAGCCGGATTTTCTATTATGATAATCAAACCCAAAGCATGGAGATACATACAAACATATACATATGTATACATATATATCTACTTGCTTAAGAAACGACTTAAATACTATTATACCCTGTCGACCAAATGCTCACAAATGATACCCCATTTGAGCGATTTACGATATTTAACCGGATTAAACTCTCGCAAACGCATATGAAAACGATAGATTGTGGCAGTGGAAGTATTGTTTACGATAGTCGCAACAAATAAAGCTAGCGAATATTAAGCGATATTTTTTGTAGGTTTTTTTTCACACTTCTGCGCAGTCGGATAAAATAGCCGTGTTTTTTCTACACGCGTATACGTTTTGTTTGCGCGTAAAAAGCGCCTATCCTCGCTTAGATAACGCCTAGAAGACCCATCTAGCGGCAATGGTTAAACAACTAGCTACAGCGCAGGATGTACCGAAAAGCGGAAACACAACCCTCTATTGTATGTCTGTGTATAACATATAGCTGAACCAGTTGCGATGAATAGTGGACACGCATAGAATACATAGAATTAGTGTAGAGGATGAAACATAGACACATATTTCAGTTACATCTGAGTATACTGGGTATTAAATTTTATGCGCAGAAATAACGCTATATACGAAGTTGTGAACTTTCTATCGCTCTTTGTTCGGGTAGGAGTTCGTTTACAGGTTTTTTGCGTTTAAAATAAAGTTTCTATATTCTTTTGTTCACATATGAGCCTACTTCTGAGCATATTGCGAAAGTCTCGCAAATTAATCAAACTTGGTCCGCTGGGTATGCACCACTTTGGCATATGTATGTTGGTACTTAATGTGGGGGTGTGCGTGGATATGTATCTCAAGATGCCTTATTAATGTGATTTTGCTCGTATTTTAAATGAAGTAGACTTGATTGCATTTGAAAATTTGTTAAAAGCAAATGAAAGAAGAAGAGTGTGGACAGAATGTGAGAGAGGATTAGAAGGGGAAATATAGTGGTAAACATACGGGGAAGGAGAGGGAGAAAATAAATGAGAAGGAGAAGGAGAGACAAATATAAAGGTGGAGGGACAGGGATAGGGAAAGGGGGAGTAAGAGGGAGACGGGACGAAGAGGAAGAGTAAAAGGGGAAGGAGAGGGAAGGGTAATGGGAGATGGAGATGGAGAGTGGGAGTGAGAGGGAGAATCAGAAGCAAACGCATGGGCTGATGAAGAAGAAAATCTGAAATTCCATTTGGAAAAAAAGTTTTAAAAAATTAATGTGAATTTTGAAAGACCGACAACTTGTACTTTGTTAGACTAAAACTGTTTGAGCTTTGAGACTGCCTTCCTAAAAAAATGTAGAGAACTCCAAAAAAAGAATTTAATGCAAGACATTTTATAATAATTTCGACTGCTCTGTTTGTTTCTGCTCGTTAGGTTAGTAGTTATAATGGCTGCGACCCAGGTCGCCCGACCAAGTAGCTAATGAAAGGCCGTTTTGATGCAATAAAACTCGCTGGCCCTACTGAGTGCTGATATGTACTAAAACTAGCACGAGTTGTTTATAAAATCCAAAATATTTGGAACCGATATTTTCGAAAACCTACCCAGATTTTCCAAAAAGGAGCTTCCTCAGAATCTTAAACATGTTCTAGCTAGATCCGGGCATTTACAGGGAAAATGCTCATCAGTCTCTTTTGCAGTTACGTCTTTGCAACTTCTACAGTGGTCGCTATGAGCAACATCCACCTTTTTCGCATGCGTTGTTGACTCCTCGCCCTCCTTTTATTGTAGCCTTGCTAGGTAGCTCTTGAAATTGCACAGCCTGTGGTGCTCTTCCACTTTTGCTAAGCTTTTTTCACCTAAAAGTTCCTACTTCGACGCTGGATATTTCCTCACCTCTTTCCGCTGAGCTTCAACGCGCCAGCTCATCAGCCATCTCATTTTCTTCGACTCCCCTATGTTCCAGGGCCCAGAGAATGGGTAATACATAGTGTCAGTTGACGCAGCTATAAGTTGCTTGCATGCCCCTCCTAGTTTTGAGCTAGTGTATCGTGCTGCTTGGCTGAAGCGGATTGCCCCTGAGCAGTGGTTTTGCAAACACCGCGAGTATATTTCTGCCGGAATTATACAATTTGTAGGAGAAACTAAAAAGAAGCAAACTAAAAGACGCAAATTGGAAGCGAAGTTTACGCTTAAATTTCCTTGGAGGTAAAACGTGCCAAGTATTTTTTTTAAATAGTGGAACCGCTTTGCGAGGGTTTTCTAAAAAGCTCGATCAGTACGACATCCAGCGACACCTATTGGCAAAGAAGTAAAATCCTAGTTTGGTAAAATATCGCCTCTTTAGAGGCTCTGAAAACTTGCCATTCTCATAACGCCCAATTCGTAACCATATTTTCACTTAATCATAGATAAATGTATATTGTCAACGAAAAATACAATTATAGATTATGGATATGACGGAAAACCAAAAACTAATTGGTTGGCTATGGTATCGTTAAGACTAAGGCATTATTCAATGGCTTCAATAACCGATTCGATTGACTTCCATAGAATTCGTTGGATCAGCTGTTTTACACGGAGCTTGCCACGACCCTAAAGTAGTCATTCCGCAATTTTGTTTTCATCTCATGATCTACTCATACACGGGGGAACTTTAAAGCTGTGATCAAGATTTGGTCTCACAACTTAATTCATTTACATGCCTCACCCTTTCAGTGCATACAATAAAAATTTTTTATTTACTTACAATTTTAACAATTTATTTATACATCAATCAAGAAAAAATTATCATTATTTCTACTGCTGAGCGGAATATCACCATATTTCGAAAACGCTCTATCTCAAAATGTTTTGAAATTCGGCGCTCAGTCGAGTTGGGGTGATATTTCAATCAACAGCCAATTTATAATTACATATTTCTCATCTTCTCATCTAAAAACGTTCGAATTTTTGGATTTGATAAATTTATGTATTCTTTAGTAGAACGAGTTTTGTCATATGCCATCGCACAAAGTTCGTTATTCAGAACGCCTCCTGCTCCATCATCTCCCTTACCAATATCAATATCACCACCTTTAGCGTACATGAGAGTTTCAGCTTCTGGCAGAAAGGCATTTATTTGCACCCGCTTAGTTTGGAGAATAGGCTGATGACCGCCATTTAAATTTGATGCACCCCATCCTCTGACTTCCAACCAATCGCCCGGTGTTAATGTTTGACTGCAAAGTTTTATTGCAGCATTCTCTTCAAAGCGATCACGCAATTTAACCAGGGCAATATTTATAAAACAATCTCTTTTTCTCATATATTCATCATGAACAATTACTTCCATCACAGGTATTATTTGCGCTCTTTCTACATCGATATTGGTTACACCGGCTCTTACGTGGCGATTAAGATTATCTCCAAAATATACGCAAGACGCAACTGTCACCACCAAGTCAGCTCTGACTAAGGACCCAACACAATTATATTGATTACAATAATATATCGCCACTGAATGTGGGCTCCTCTGTATTTCTATATCTTCGCCACCTATAATCGCATTCGTATACATTAAAAGGCAGATACGAGAAAGCAGGATAAAGAGCACCGCTATGTTATTTCGTAGATACATTTTAATTTAAAACTTCTTCTACCACTTTCTAAGTACAAACTACACCGAGATACATTTTGTGGGCGCTATTTATACCTACTTAATTGGGTTGTGTAAATAAAAAATAAGATTTCCGAATTAAAAAAAAACAAAAATACATATAAATTTAAGTTAAAGCTGCTCAACATCTATCTTGTTATACTCAGCGTGATTTGCACGCAGAGTGTTTTAACTTTGGTAAAATAACGGGCATAAACGAATCGAGATAGGTAAATATAGACTTCCATATATCAAATTGCTGTCCATCCGTCCGTCCATCTGTCGGTGCACACGATAACTTGAGTAAATTTTGATATGGGTTCCCTGGCGCTCATCTCCCATCGCTATTAAAAATTAGGGAAATCGGATGGTAGCCACGCCCACTTTTTACATATATAACATTTTGGAAATTACATAAAACCTGATTACTGAACTGATATTATGACTCTTGGTTTTTTTTGAAAATGGGCGTGGCACTGCCAACTTGTGGCAGAATCAATTTTACAACTGTTATTAATCATAAATCAGAAATCGTTAAACCTATCATAACAAAATTCGACAGAGAGGTTGCCTTCACTATAAAGAATGCTTCGAAGACATTTTAACGTAATCGGTGGAGGACCACGCCTACTTGTATATAAAAGATTTTTTAAACAGTCGTGGACGATTAAAATAAGCTATATCTTTGCAAAAAAAGGGCTTTGTAACAATATTATTGCATTTTCCTAGTGAAATTATAACAAGAAAAGGGAATAGAATTTAACTTTTGAAAATGGGCTTGGCACCGCCGCTTTTATGACCAAACAATATAGTATTGTAACGAACTTAGTGCAACTCCTCTTATTTGCAACGTTCGAATCACTAAACTGTTGAATAAATAAATCCACTATTCAATAATGCAAAATGTCCTTTATTAAGGTACTTCACAATAACACTTCCACTTCTCAACAGATAGCGTGCTTAAATCAAACTCATCCTGATTCTCAGCTTTATCTAATTTTATAATCTGTGTTTTTCTTGTTCGCATACTTCTAGGCGTTTCTATTTCTAGAATTCACTACTCGTTTACCAGCTATAAATTTCTCAGCTATAACTACAGATGCACGATTTTTATAGCTTCTCGCATAGCCCGTGCGCGTGTATGTGTGAGTGATACTTCCACAGACGATTGCCTACTTTTGGGAGTATCTCAGATATAGATATATGCATGTATTTGTGCTGTTCTCCTTGCTGAGTGTAGGTACATATGTGTAGACATAATGATTGATTCGTTTATGTAGATACAAGTGACTGCTTGTTTTATTGTTGTTGTGGCCTTATTTACTTAGTATCAGATTAGTGATGTGAGTATCACTTAGTGTCACTAATACTCGTCACAGTTTGTTTCGGCAGCCATAACTCGAAGAAAAATTAAGAGAAGGTAATAAGATTCGGTACACATATTTTCCTTATAGCAGGGAATATCTCTAGAAAAAATGGGCGGGATCGGTTGAAAACAACGCCCACCTTTATATAAAAGATGTTTAAAAGGGTCGCAGACTAGAATAATAAGCTATATATTAGCGAAAAATAGTTTTGTATCAATGATATTTCACTTATCAAGTTGTATTGTAAGAGGTAATTAAGAGAATTTTTTTTTAAATGGGAGGTGCCACGCCCCTATTCCGATCAAGCATTACAAAATATTTCTAGAGCAGCAAAAGAAAAAAAATAAATCTCTCGTAATAAAATTCGAAAAAAAAATTTATCTCAAATGAACTGTACAATTCAAACTCACGTTGAGTATATAATATTCGGTTACATCCAAACTTAGCCACCCTTACTTGTGTTTTGTTTGTTTTAATTGGCTGAACAAACAGATTTTGCTCTATCGAAAAAACAAATCAAATGTGTTTATTTATTTTATTTATTTATTCTAGCGAAATGAAATGACGCATTTTGCTATACTTTTTAAAAACAAAATTTCTTTGGAATTGTTTCTTTATTTATATGTGGGCAAATCCCAAATAACGTCCATCACGAAGCGAAAATCAAAAGTGGTCAGACTTTATTTCTAGCAAATTTAAATGTTTTACTAACAAAATAAAACGTCGTTTCTTTATGTTGTGGCGCTGTTAAACCCAGATTTATATTTTTGCTTTTAATAAAATGTTGTCTAGATTTTTACTTAGAGTTAAAAAAACTGTGGAAAACGGAGGTTTTATAAATTGATCCCGCCCTTATTCTTATTCTTTTCCTAGTAGGCAAACGTCGACTTGTAATAAAAAAGCTTCCAAATGTTAAATAGGTCTGTTTACTAAAATTTTTCCGGTAAGTTCGGGTAATATTTTTTATTGGTGTCTAAAATTTGTCAAGCCCACTACCTCTCTTCCATTAGTTAATCTATATATAGGCCTATAACTTTATTTTTGTTTAGCCAACGAACAAAAGCTATATATTGTCAGAAAGAGGGCATTTTGGGCTTTCAGCAGTGTATAAACTGTTGATTGATTCTTGGAGAATTAGAGAAATCTTACAAAATATGACGAAAATTTAAATTGTTGTATCTCTTTTTTAATTTATATATTATATAAAGGATTAGCTGAGGAAAATCTAAAATCAGTTCTGATTTCAACAAGATATGTTGTATGTTTTAAAGATTAATGGATGTTTTATTGGTGTATTCAACAATATGAAGACTCAAAAGAAAGCAGTACAAACTAGATTGCATATATCTTGTGAATCTTCTTCTGCCTCTCATTTAAGGAATGTAAAATCTCCCCTTAGCTTCTTTAAGTTTTGTATACTTTCACAAGCACTAAAAAATTACTTCTATTTATGTCGGGTCCGAACCTTATCATATATGGTCATATATACGTACTTACATTTTTCAGGTACCCACAATTGTTGCTTCAAATATTGTAATATCCGCTCAGGCCGCTACCCATGTTCTCTTTTATGCAGGTTGAAATGAGTGCGAATTTCGAGTCCGTTACCAAGGACTTGCCCATATGTATTTGCAAAGTGTGTTATTAAGTTGACATGTGTACAATGAATGTACTTTTAATGAAAAGAACAAACGGTACACTTAATTAGTTTTTTCTGTTTTCAAGTTGATAATATTCCATCATACACTACTACAAAACCAGAGTTGGGAGCAGTGCACTAAATTTTGAGCAACAAAACTTACAACCTAAGTGGGCTGATATAATCAAGATCTTGCCTTGAGTATTAATGAGACGTTAATTTGTTATGGATTTAACGTCTGTTCACATATTCGCAAAACTAGCCAATATGTAGTATGTCGCATTGCTAGCATGACTATGATATCATCGGCCTGTGCACCCGCGCCGTTACTTCTGCTTACTCCAAACTGGAAAAAGAAGCGGTAAGATGGGTTTGATGGCGAATGAGGACAAAACGAAGTACCTGTTGTCATCGAGCAAAGAGTCATGCGCCTTGGCAACCACACTACTGTTGGCAGCCATAATTTCGAAATAGTAAAAGACTTCGTTTATTTCGGAACCAGCATTAACACTAACAACAACATCAGTTCTGAAATCCTGCGAAAAATCACATTTGCCAATAAATGCTACTTTGGACCAGGTGGGCAATTGAAAAGTAAATTCCTCTCTCGGCAAACGAAAATCATGCTCTACAAGTCATTTATCGTACCCTTCCTGCTATATGGTGCAGAAGCATGGGCCATGACAACATCAGATGAAGCGGCTCTGGGAGAGTTCTAAAGAAAAGTTATTCGAAAGATTTATGGACCTCTACGCGTTAGCGATAGCGATTATCGAAGAAGATTTAACGATGAGCTGTACGAGCTATACGTAGACATCACCATAGTCCAGCGAACTAAATCGCAGCGGCTCCGCTGGCTAGGCCATGTTAAGCGAATGAGAGATGACGCTCCGGCTAAGAAAGTGTGTCTATTGTAACCCGCCTATGGAAGCAGAGGAAGCGGGCGCCCCGCACTCCGCTGGAAGGACCAGGTGGAACACGATTTAAACTCCCTTTGTGTGACCAATTGGCGCCAGTTGGCAAAGCAAAGATGCGACTGGCGCGCCTTGTTGGATGGCCATAACCATTTAAACGGTTAAGCGACAATATGTAAGTAAGTAAGTAGGTCGTCTGTTCTCCTTCTATTGTAATTCGGCAAGGTTCTATTAGTTATCTTGCAGTTGCCTGAGGAATATCAGTTGGAGACTGCCAGCTCCTTGAATCTGCTATATATGTTGGTTTTAGTTGATTTAAGTAAATTATGCATCTCGCCGCTTTCAGGGAGTGCCCCTGCCCTTGAAATATCATCTGTCTTCTCGTCGTCCTCGATGTTCGTGTGACCAGGGTTATGTTTGCGAAGTTAGCTGCTTCTTGAAGCGCCTTTTTGCAGCTACTGACGACCTTGGACGAAGTGATTGGGGAGTTAAGCGACATGAGCGCTGCTTAGCTATCTGAGTAAAACACACCTCGCTCCCTCCTACCGAGTCCTCTGAGAGGAGCGTACACAAACTTTCTATACCTGGAACTTCCGCTTGGAAGAAACTAGAAAAATTGGGAAGATGGACTGACAGCGACACCTCAAGCTGTTCACAAAAGACACCCGCTCCCATACCGCAGTCCATTTTGGAGCCTTTCGATATGTCAAACTTATAATCGAATACTCAAATTTTAAGAGCGCTAGTGCATACCCCTAAATCAAAAAACTTTAAACGTTTGCACGGCGCGTCATCAGTAAACCGTTGGCTTATTATCCGAGGCTTTTTTTTGTCTTTTGGAGCGTGGTTTTTCGTGACGGGTCCCCAGCCCAGCGCACAACCCGCTCAGCGGGGGTGAAAATATTACTTGCACGTTTATATAGCGAGCCGCTTGCTCCAAGACAGACGCCCGCTTGCAGCCGCACCTAGAGGTGTACAGACGCTGCCGATGAAATCCCCCCCGGCTAGCCCTTAAACCGATTATGTCAGAGTGGCCTAGCCAGGTTGCGCCAAATCTTGGAAAAAACCCGTGAAAAGAGAATCGACACACATCACCTCTTCGACGACTTTAAAGCCGCCTTCGACAGCACGAAAAGGAGGTGCCTATATGCCGCTATGTCTGAATTTGATTTCGCTGCAAAACTTATACGGCTGTGCAAAATGACGTTGAGCAACACCATCAGCTCAGTCAGAATTGGGAAGGACCTCTCCGAGCCGTTCGAAACTAAACGAGGTTTCAGACAGGGTGACCCCCCATCGTGCGATTTCTTTAATTTGATGCTGGAAAAAATTATACTAGCCGCAGAACTTAACCGCACTGGAACAATATACTATAAAAGCGTGCAATTACTGGCATATGCTGATGACATTGATATCATCGGCCTAAACACCCGCGCTGTTAGTTCTGCTTACTCCAAACTGGAAAAAGAAGCGGAAAAGATGGGTTTGATGGTGAATGAGGACAAAACGAAGTACCTGCTGTCATCCAGCAAAGAGTCAGCGCATACGCGCCTTGGCAACCACGCTACTGTTGCCAGCCATAATTTCGAAATAGTAAAAGACTTCGTTTATTTGGGAACCAGCATCAATACTAGCAACAACATTAGCACTGAAATCCAGCGAAGAATCTCTCTTGCCAATAAATGCTACTTTGGACTAGGTAGGCAATTGAAAAGTAAAGTCCTCTCTCGGCGAATGAAAATCATACTCTACAAGTCACTTATCGTACCCGTCCTGCTATATGGGGCAGAAGCGTGGACCATGACAACAGCAGATGAAGCGGCTTTGGGAGTGTTCGAGAGAAAAGTTCTTCGAAAAATTTATGGACCTCTACGAGTTGGCGATGGTGAGTACCGAAGAAGACTTAATGATGAGCTGTACGAGCTGTACGAGCTATACACAGACATCAACATAGTCCAGCGAATTAAAACGCAGCGGCTGCGCTGGCTAGGCCATGTTATGCGAATGAATGATGATGCTCCGGACAAGAAAGTGTTTCTATCGGAACCCGCCTATGGAAGCAGAGGTAGAGGGCGGCCCCCACTCCGTTGGAAGGACCAGGTGGAAAACGATTTAAACTCCCTTGGTGTGACCAATTGGCGCCGGTTGGCGGAGCGAAGGAGCGACTGGCGCGCCTTGTTGGACGGCCATAATCTTTTAGACGGTTAAGCGCCAATTATGTAAGTAAGTAAGCGAAAGCTTTAGTATATTACTTGCAATAGTTAGAGCCGTGTGCAGAAGTTCACGAAAGTGAGGAAAGCTTTGGGCCACCATTCTTCAGGGAATGACCAAATCAATTATTTTACATGCGGTTCAAACAGCTCACTTCTTCCGGCCACTTGACGCCAAGTATCCTATGAGAGGTCACTAAACACATGTTTAATAGTGAGCTAATGTAAGGAGGCGACAACCTGGCTAGATCACTCCGACATAATGGGCTTAAGGGCTAGCTGAGGGATTTTATCGCCAGAGTCCGAAACACATAAGGTGCGACTGCTAGTGGGCGTCGGCCTTTGATCAAGGATCTCGTTTTACAAACGTGTATATTAATATTATCATCCCCGCTGGGAGGGTTGTGTGCTGGGCATGGCACCCGTCACGAAAAACCACGCTCCAAAAGACAAAAAAAAAGCCTCGGATAATAAGCCAACGGTTTTCTGATGACGCGCCGTGCAAACGTTTAAAGTTCTATGATTTAGGGGTATGCACAAGCGCTCTTAAAATTTGAGTATTCGATTATAAGTTTGACATATCGAAAGGCTCCAAAATGGACTGCGGTATGGGAGCGGGTGTCTTTTGTGAACAGCTTGAGGTGTCGCTGTCAGTCCATCTTCCCAATTTTTCTAGTTTCTTCCAAGCGGAAGTTCCAGGTATAGAGAGTTTGTGTACGCTCCTCTCAGAGGACTCGGTAGGAGGGAGCGAGGTGTGTTTTACTCAGATAGCTAAGCAGCGCTCATGTCGCTTAACTCCCCAATCACTTCGTCCAAGGTCGTCAGTAGCTGCAAAATGTCGCTTGAAGAAGCAGCTAACTTCGCAAACATAACCCTGGTCACAGGAGCATCGAGGACAACGAGAAGACAGATGATGTTGCAAGGGTAGGGGCACTGCCTGAAAGCGGCCGAGATGCATCATTTATTTACATCAATCAAAACAAACATATATAGCAGATTCAACGAGTTAGCAGTCTCCAACTGATACCCCTCAGACAACTGCAAGATAATTAATAGAACCTTGCCGAATTAAAATAGAAAAAGAACAGACGACCTACTTACTTATTTACTTAATTGTCACTTAACCGTTTAAATGGTTATGACCATCCAACAAGGCTTCTTCGCTTTTTCGCTCTTCCAACTGGCACCAATTGGTCACACCAAGGGAGTTTAAATCATTCTCCGCCTGGTCTTTCCAGCGGAATGGAGGCCGCCCGCTTCCTCTGCTTCCATAGGCGGGTTCCGATAGAAATACTTTCTTAGCATGAGCGTCATTTTTCATTCGCTTAACATGGCCTAGGCAGCGGAGCCGCTGCATTTTATTCCCTTGGACTATGGCTATGTCTGCGTATAGCTCGTACAGCTTATCGTTGAATCTTCTGCGGTACTCACTATCGCTAACGCGTAGAGGTCGCAGAATCTTTCGAAGAACTTTTCTTTAGAACACTCCCAGAGCCGCTTCATCTGATGTTGTCATGGTCCATGCTTCTGCACCATATAGCCGGACGGATACGATAACTGCCTTGTAGAGCATGATTTTCGTTTGCCGAGAGAGGACTTTACTTTTCAGTTGCCACCTGGTCCAAAGTAGCATTGGCAAAAGTGATTCTTCGCAGGATTTCAGAGATGATGCTGTTGTTAGTGTTAATGCTGGTTCCGAAATAAACGAAGTCTGTTACTACTTCGAAATTATGTCTGCCAGTAGTAGTGTGGTTGCCAAGGCACATGACTCTTTGCTCGATGACAGCAGGTACTTCGTTTTGTCCTAATTCGCCATCAAACCCATCTTACCGCTTCTTTTTCCAGTTTGGAGTAAGCAGAACTAACGGCGCGGGTGGACAGGCCGATGATATCATTGTCATGCCAGCAAAACGATGTACTACATATTGGCAAGTTTTACGAATATGTGAAAGATGAACAGACGTTAAATCCATAACAAATTAACGTATCATTAATACTCAAGGCAAGATCTTGATTATGTCAGCCCACTTAGGTTGTAAGTTTTGTTGCTCACAATTTAGTGCACTGCTCGCAACTCTGGTTTTGTAGTAGTGTACGATGGAATATTACCAACTCGAAAACAGAAAAAACTAATTAAGTGTACCGTTTGTTCTCTTCATGAAAAATACATTCATTGTACTCAAGTCAACTTAATAACACACTTTGCAAATACATATGGGCAAGTCCTTGGTAACGGACTCGAAATTCGCACTCATTTCAACCTGCATAAAAGAGAACATGGGCAGCGGCATGAGCGGATATTACAGTATTTGAAGCAACAATTGTGGGTACCTCAAAAATGTATGTATATATATGACCATTAGGCCGTGTCGATTTGTGGGGAGGCAAAAAAATCACCCATTGCTCTGTGAAAATCATATTCTAGGGACCAAAATAAAAAACTTTGCCGAAGGAACCATACCTCTAAAACGAATTCTGATGTCCCCCCTTTGGGTCGTAGGGACAAATTTTGAAAAATCCCACTTTGAAATGCCTATGTTTTTCTTTTTGGAGTTTATTTTTCCCTTTAGAAATTTATTTAGTCAGAACATATGTAAATGAAAAAATGAATTTAACTTAGTAATAGAAAAGAAATTAAAAAAAGTTATTAGAAATTAGCGTTTTTACAACCCCCTTTTAAAACCAAGGCATCACTGTGATGCATTTGCATGTCGTAAACATAGTTGTGTGGGTTTTTTATTCAACCGTTTTAAAAAATGAAGGTATCACTGTGACACAATTGCAGATCGTAAAATTGCTTGTGTTGTTTTTTTTAAGACACCACAAGACATAGCAGGTAGAATTGAAATTGCCCCTACCCAAAAGTTCGACCCAAAGGGGGGGGGGGGGGGGACATCAGAATTCGTTTTAGAGGTATGGTTCCTTCGGCAAAGTTTCTTATTTTGATCCCCAGAATACGATTTTCACAGAGCAATGAGCGATTTTTTAATCGACCCGCCTAGTATATATATATATAGTATATATCTCATACAACCGATTGTTCAGATAAGAAACTTTGCGTAATTTCTGCCCCATCTTAACAGCTAGTAGCTTCAAATTTCTCCAAATGCTTATGTATAAAGCATATATTGTTGTCTGAAAAAATCATAGAGATCGGTGGTATATATATTATATACCCCATATAAAGTGTCATTTTTGCCCCTTTTTTTCGGCTAGAAGCTTCAAAATTCATCAAATTTCAACAAATAGTTACGTTTACGTAAAATATTGTTGAAATACGTGATTCGTAGTCATAGTACCTACCTATTTTTTATTTTATATTTATCTTAAAAATCGTTTAGGTATGTACATCTGTTCAATATATATTTCTTATCTTATACATCCGATTATTTGGAGATTACGAACAGGATAAGATTATTATTCAGCCCCATTCATGAAAGATATGAGGTCTTCGGAACAGCCGAAGACAGTCCCGTCCTTACTTGTTTTATTGGAAATTTAGCAAAAATTTATTTAAAAATATCTTAAAAAAATAAAGTCCAAAATTTTATATTTTTTAAGTTAAGTACACAATTTTTTTCTGTTTTGACATTTCATAAATTTTTTAAGAATCCGAACTTTGATTTGTTATTGATTTTCTTCTTTTGTTTTTTTTTTTTTTGTTTGAAAATTTCGAGAAAGTAAAAAAAATTTGAAATAAGTAATTTGTTAATCGATTTGTAATCGGATTTTTTTTTGTTTGTTTTAAATTAAGCAATGTTGTGTTTTTTTATTGGAAATATAGCAAAAATGAATTAAAAACACCTAAAAAAATAAAGTCCAAAATCTTATATTTTTTAAGTTAAGTACGCAATATTTACTGGTTTCACTGTTCATTTATTTTTTAAGAATCCTAACCTTGATTTATTATGGATTTTCTTATTTTTATTATTATTTTTTTTTTTTTTTTGAAATTTCGAGAAAGGAAAAAAAATTAGAAATAAGTTTTTTGTTCATTAGAGGTTTTGTATATTTTTTTAAGCAACATAATTTAAAAAAAATGAGCTTAAATATATTTTCAATTTTAAAGTACAGCTCACTGATTTTCAATTTATTTTTTAGTAATTTCAGTGAATTTTTTATTATTTTGTATAAACTAGAAAAATTGCTTAAACTAGAAAAATTGTTTAAAAAAAAAATTTATTTCAACTGGCAAGTCAGCATCGTCAATTCGGAAAACAAACACAGCACCCCTCGCAACTTAAACTTAATTTTTCATCTCTTACTATTCTTTTTCTTAGACTTGCAGTTGGTTAGTTGTGAATAAATGAAATTGACTATATCGTTATAGAAATATTTGCTTGCGTAGCTTCTTTGAATGCTATGCGTTTCTATGCAAATTCGATTTCTCGAAAAATCATAAATTGTGTGAGTGCTGAATTTGAAGCATGCTTCCTAACAAAGCAGGATTATTTCTGATGCTTAGACAACTGAATTCTGTTGATTGCTTAAGAAGAAATTTCCAGCTACAGTAAGTAGAAATTTGGTGTTTGAAAACACTTCAAAGTATTTTGTTTGACAATTTGAATATTTATTTCCTTTGAGAGTGTATTTAACATCACATTGTGCTTGATGTCCTTCCGCTTGAGTGTGGACTAAGCAAGTTTAATCTTACATCTTCCTTAATGGCTTAAAACTGGTCAACGTTGAGTGCATCAAAGAGAATTTAATATACGACCTATAGTATATACCAATTTTTATATCAGGATAGCCAAGCGGGACTACTGCATGATCGCCTATCGAAAAGAAGACTTGAACGGGTCTGCGCGGATCAGAAAATGTCTCGCAGGAAATCCTTTCCTTTTGGGTAACTTGAGGGATGTGAATGGTAGATACAAAAAAAATAAAGAGGAGTCCATTAAAATTTTATTGGGCAATGATTTTCTTTATTTTATTATCTCATTCTGTACTATCGGCGATTGGCAGTGCAGAGATCCGATGGACAAAAGCTTATGAGGCTTAACAAAATTAGCAGAAATTTTTTTCCATGCAGTCAAAACTTGGGTCTTTGCATGTTTAAAAAAAAAGAAGCCCTTCAACTGTGTCCGAATTTCTCCGTAAGCTATGGTTAGACTTAGCACTGGCTTCGGTAGTAGCTTTCACTTTTATCTAAATTGCTTGGATACTGGCGTTATTGAGTATCGCAGTTTTTGGAATATTTTCCTTAGCATACAATACCAATTAACAGGCGGATTTCAGTTCATCGTCTTCTAAGAGAAGCTTGAATCTTAATTTCTGCATTTTTCCCCAATACATTCACGTACTAAGCCAGTTGGCACACCGACCCAGGTAAGTTGCAAACCGCACACATTTAAGTTTAAATCAAATTAAAATTGTACAAAAGTTTTATATACACACGTATATGTATGTGGAGGTGAAGATTTATCCTTGCATACATATCCATGGCATGTGTGGTTATATAAAGTTTTTGCAAAATTTTTACACGCTTTGCTTTTAGCTTGCACACGTTCAATGGGTTAATTAAAAGCTTTGCATTTTGATGAGAAATTTAAATATTCCAAAAAACTATTTCAAACTATTTTCGATTTAATTCAATTTCATTTCATTTATTTTAAAAGCTTTGAGAACACTAATATAAATAATTTTTAATTTCTTACTTCAAATTTTAAATGAATTAATTACTGTTAAGTTAGGTTAGGTTAGGTTGAACTGGCCGCTCCATGAGGACCTCACATAGACTGAATAAGTCCGTAGTGTTACCAGAAGTTTCTTTTAACGACCATACTGAAAATCCCTATCAAAAACTAGGACCTATGTTAAAAATAACTCCTTCCTCTTGGCAAATACTAGAAGCTTCCTAGGACTTAAGCCACTTGCTGCTTCTAGAGGGCAAGAGTACAGAACGTGCTCGATCGTTTCCTCCTCCAGTCCGCATTTCCCACATCTGCTATCACTGATGGGGTCTAATTTAAAGGCATGTGACGTCAGAAGGCAGTGTCCAGTCAGAATACCCGTCATGAGTCTACAGTCCTCTCTTTATCTTAATGATAGAAGAAACTTAGTTAGTCTAAGGTTGTAAGACCTACACATAATCTTCGACAATTTACAGCCCCGCGTTTGAACCCACGCCTTTCCCGCTTGGTCGATCATGTGCACCTCGCCTTCGCTTAATCTCGCCCAGTCTAATTGGGACGTCTACGGAGCAAGCTTCAAGGAATGGGCCCTTAGTTATCAGTAACTTTGACCTAGTGAAAAATCCATAACTAAGGAGCCGCAATTGTATTATATTGAAAAAGTAAAAAAATAACTCTTAAATAAAGATTTTTGAGTTAAAATTAAAATTGCTATTAACGGTCCCTGCGAAACAAACAATATTAACTGCTAAATAAATAAAAAAGCTTATAATTAAAGACTTTTTTACAAAGTTCACTAAGGTTAGCCTTCCAATTATTGAAAGCACATTCAGACTATACATTAATTCTAAAAGCTTTCTAAGCTTTATGCTAACAGTTAGTATCAATGCTGAGCTTTTTTTTAAGCCCAGGACATTTTGATTATTCTACCTCTTTTATTTAATGAAAGCCACCAAAAAAGCTACAAACTGCTAGCGTGGCTAAGTTAGAGCTAGAAGCAAAAGCTTAAAGCTGATTGAGAGCTTTAAACTAAAAGCATTACAACTCAATTCGTAAACTTTTTGTCATAGAAATGCGTTACTGTAGACCTGGTAGCAAAGAACATAGCGTTAACAACTGCAACCAGACTCGGTGCCTCGGGGCAGCTTGAGTGCCGACCATATGGCCATAGTAGTATAGCGTCATCAATCACAAGACGAACAGACTACCTGATTCCCTATCTGCGCTTCGAGGGAGATATTAAGGCCACAATAGAGGTGAACGGTTGGCGCAAGGGTGCTCAAATGGCGGACGAGGCAATATATGTGTACACGGATGGTTCCAAAGTAGTGGAAGCAGTAGGGTCTGCGGTATACTGTGCTGATCCGGAAATAAACAGATCCCACAGGCTGCCGGATTACTGTTGCGTTTTCCAAGCGGAAATGGTAGCCGTAACCAAAGCAGTAGAAACCCTGGAAGAAAATATCCCAAGCTGCAATCGTGTTAACTTTTATATCGACAGTCAAGCAGCAATTAAGGCGATAATCTCGCATCTAAATACGTGTTAGAGTGTAAGCAGTCTCTGGAGAGAATCGGGACAGGGAGAAGCATACATCTATATTGGGTCCCAGGGCATATGGGAATAGATGGGAATGAAAAAGCGGACGAACTAGCTAAAAAGGGCGCATCCCTTGAAGCTTGCTCCGTAGACGTCCCAATTAGATTGGGTGGTTAAGTCCTAGGAAGCTTCTGGTATTTGCCAAGAGGACGGAGTTATTTTTAACATAGGTCCTGGTTTTTGATAGGGGTTTTCAGTTTGGTCGTTAAACACAAACTTCTTGTAACACTACGGACTCATTCAGTATATGTGAGGTCCTCATGGACCGGCCAGTTTAACATAACCTAATACTTAATCAGTCATAAAGCTCAGCTTAACCGAGTAAGTATTCAGCTGTCCAATGTTAAGGTCTGTGAATAAAAAGTTTACTTCGAATATGTTCCTCATGCTGATGAACTTGTTCACTTTCCTGTATCGTCACTTCGAGTAACCTTTTCCATTTCCTTGTATTTGTTATGATTACTTCGATCGCCTCCCGCTACTACACAGTTAGAGCTAGATTCGGCCTGACGATTTAACCAATCAGTGCTTTCGAAAATAGGTGGGGTAGTTAAAATTGAGTGAGTGTGAAAAGCTTTAACTGCGGGTAGATATTAATAAGGGCCGAAACTCAGGCGAACAACGGGAAGATAATGGCGGCCTGGTATCCAACAAGGCGTACTTATGGCCTGCGAGGGAATATGCGTTCCGTTTATGACGATTTGATAATATTAGTATCGTGAAAAAAAATAACAAAATAGAATTAATTGCTGAGATTTTCATGATTTGGAAATCTGGAAGCAGAATGCGATAACGACTTGGCCTAGACCGAATTGCTATAAACATCCACTTAGCTAGGAGAGACAGATGGAAAAAAACTAAATCTCCCTTGGTGAGACTTACTAACCAGCTGTCATGAGCGCCTAGGCGGTTAAGGGCAAATAATGATGATGATGATGATGTTAATCGGGCTATATGTCTCTTCTTCATTTAGTGGGTTTATAATCAAAGGGTTTATCGGGCGATATGATCGTCGCTAAAAATAAACTCCTAGCGTTCTCTTATTTATATATGATTCGATCGCATGGAATTTTATATTTCCTGAATCTTCTGATAACTCGCTTCGATGAACAAGAATGGCTGCTTCAGCTTGCGAGAATTGAACTCGTACTACGAGACCGCACGTCATTAAATCCCTCATTTGAGTCCCATTTTGTCCCAAATTTTCCCTCATTTGAGTCCCAAATTTTCAATTAATATCAATTCACAGCATGGATTATTATTATTATTATAACTGGGACTGAAGTGATGCCGCAATTTTATCTTAATCCCAGATAGCGGCGGATCGTAAAAGGGGCGGTGCCAGGTCCATTTTTTAAAATTTGACGTTTTTCCTATTTATTGTTATAAATCCACTTGAGAAATGAAATACCATTGATATGAAGCTATTTTTGCAAAGATATGGCTCATCTCATTCGTCCACGACCCATTTAAAAATCTTTTACATAAAAGTGGGCGTGGTCCTTAACCGATTTCGTTAATTTTTCTTCAAAGCATTCCCAATAGTAAAGGCAGCCTCTCTGTCGAATTTTGTTCCGATGGGTTTAACGATTTTTTGATTAATATTATTTGAAAAATTGATTTTGTCACAGGTGGGCGGTGCCACGCCCATTTTAACAAATTTCTAAAATTTTCATCAAAAGTCTCAATGTCAGTCCGCACGTCAAATTTCAACATTCTAGGTGTATTATTTACTTACTATTCAGGTTTTTTGTGTTTTCAAAAATGTTATATATATAAAAAGTGGGCGTGGTTATCATCCGATCTCGCTCATTTTCAATACCAATCTATTCTGGGTCCAGGTAAGTACGTGTATCAAATTTGGTGAAGAAATCTGAATATTTACTGAAGTTATCGTTCTAGTGGGAAGACGGCGGACGGACGGACATGGTTCAATCAAATATTTTTTCGATACTGATGATTTTGATATATGGACGTCTATATCCATCTCGCTTCCTTTATGCCTGTACAACCAACCATTATCCAAATCAAAGTTATAATACCCTGTGTACAAGCACAGCTGGGTATAAAAAGAAAGTCGAAGACAAAAATTGCAAAGCGTCTGCCCAACAAGATGGGCCAATGTCGTGAAGCGGTATCCACTTACATTGAACTTCAGCCAGCTATATTCGAAGTCTTTGAAAAGTTAGCAGAAGGGAAAAGTGACAAAACTTCAGCACAAGCTTCTCAGTTTCAAGCTGCTATTTCTAGCGAGCAATTCCAAACGTTTGTTATTGTTTTTGTAGCAATGAGTACACTCCTCGAAGGCCTTGGGGAGTGTTATCGATGTTGATGGTCCTTTGCCAGATGCAGATCCGACACGTTCCGGTAACAAGCACAATAAAAGTACCAGCCCGACCATCTCGGGAAACGATTTGATATGACCACATGAAACTTTCTAGGCCATACCGCCCTCCCACCCCCTTGAGCCACCAAATTGTTGTGAATTGTTCCAAAACCGAGTTTGCAATGGAAGTCAAAATGTGGAGAAGGCGAGTCGATGGTCAGAATTTTAAAAACGTGTTTGATGCACTTGAGGTGGGTAGAATTTTGATGATTACCTACAAAATTTGTATGCTATATTTCTTATTTATCTTATTTTTTCGGATGGTGAATCCAAATGCTTGTAAGTAAGATATTGCGCATATTAGCCGCTCAACAGCAACACCAGAACGCACATTTTCTGCCCTCAAAAGGTTAAAATCATACTTGCGGAGTACAATCAGTCAAGAAGATTTTAATGGACTTGCTTCGTTGAATATCAATATTGATATACCACTTTCTGTGAACGAAGTACTAGAAGATTTTTTCAAAAACCCAGGCGATTGTTGGGAAATAGTTATGGGAAAAATTAGTTGCTTTATACTGTGTGTGTTTAAAGCTTGAATATACAGCCATATTTTACTGACCGATTTTGGCTACGAACCAATTTTCATGTCATAAAAAAGATACGAAAAATACATCACATCTACACCATCTTCTTCTTTGAACCGGAAACCCCCGCTCCCTCCCGTAAATCCGCCTCTGATCCCAGATCACGCTGCAACATCATCAACAGCACCATGATTATTATCTACAAAGCAAACAAGAAACCACAACACCACTTACATTTTACACGAAAATATTAACACCATCACGAGAAAACAATAACTATAAAACTTACATACACACCTACACTAAAAATATACACACACACAAACACATTGGAAAAATCAACACTTTAGATTTACTGTGCTCAGGAAACTTCAAACCAACTCATAATACTTAACTAAATGCCTTAAACTAACCAAACGTAGCAAACAAGGAAAAGCCAAACCAAAACAAGTTGAGCAACAACAATCAAACAACTAAAGCAACCAAAGAAACAACCAAAACTATCAACACCAGAAAAATCAACAAAATTCAAACTAAAAGATGACGTATAATAATAAACAGAGCGATGCGAGACGGGTGTGGTCGATGCAGATTAAGGTAGACGTAGATTATGGTAAACGATGGGAACGGCTGGCTTTGCAAGAAGTACGCCGAATGTTATGGTTACATAAGAGGGGAAACAGAGGCAGAGAAATTATTGTAGAACGTCTGCTAATGAGACCTTTCCGAGGTGTAAAGATATGTGTGCATGCACTTGCGTTTGTATGTGTGTAAGTTTGTAGGTGTAAATCACGCCCAAAAACACTATTAACAATGCCACACTAAAAGAGCGAACAATAGCTCAGTAGTAGAGGCCAAATATTTACACAACGATAACAAAAATAAACAATGCACATACATATGTACATATACAAGTAAATAAAAGTACTCAAAGCCAAAAACAAAGGCACTGAAGAAGCAAAAACTGCAAAAGTTATTAACATAAATTCTTATTCATATTTTTGCATTCATCTCAGTAGGGGTGCCCCGCTGGACTGTGAGGTGCAAAAGCATTTTCTTCCTATTTCTTCTTTTTATGCATCGCTCTCTCTCATCCAGATATACGACTGACGTCATTAACGCATTAGCGTCTAAGGTGTTACAATTACTTTTCCGCTAAATTCGTAAAAAGGAGGTACTGGTATTACTTATGCCTACAGTTTTTACAAGAAAGTTTTTGTAACTATAACAACGGCAATAGAAAGTTCACTAAAAACTTAGTTATATTTTAAAACACACCTAGATTTGTGGTATTTCAAATATTAGGAGAAAGTATTACCAACTTGAGAGTATACCATATAAGGAACAAGAGTGGCTGCCTTTTACCTTAGCAGAGACGCCTACTTCAGTTTGTTGGCTCATTGTAGTTTTCCTAATATCAGATAGCGTGCTTCCTTCTTTAGATTCGCAGAAGTTGAAACATGTAGTAGGTATTTGTGCCGACACTTCGTTTAACACTTCCCCTTACCTCTTCGAATGCAATATAGGCAAGTTTTTGAGATTTTCAGGCAGTCTCCAACAATGCGTCAATCAGTGCCACTAGCAAGAGAATATAAAGAATTATAATGAGTACCTCGTTGATGCTGAGTTTATCTGGAGGCACATGAACTCAGGAGGAGGCTAAAGATTGCTCCATTGGTTCTTTTTGGTCCGCTTAACGCAGTGGCATCGTAACCTAAACGAATATTAATATATTTTACTTATTGTTAGTGTTAGAAAGCTGACATCGATAAGGGATCAAGCTTGACTTTCAGAGTATATTAACACGGAAGAAGCACAATGACTTTTCACAATCACTTGCAACACCGACGCTATTTAAAGAACTAAGATGCAAATCCTTAACACAATTTTTTGAAACAGGATCGTTTTGCACAATCAATTGGCAAGCCTTCAATAGTATTTCTGTCGGAGTAGTACAGATATTCCGAGCCGTAGGGTATCACTTCTCCACACATTCTCACTTCCCATAACTGTAAGACTGCACACTCGATGGAAACTACAGAAGTCTCGGGTTATAAAGTCATTTCAGTTTCCAAACTAGGTTGTTAGAGAAAAAGCTTTGATTGAGATTCTTCAGTACACCTTAACCTTTTCCGTACCTTTATCTCCCTCCTCTTCTCCCTCTACATCTCTGACTCCCTTTGCCTTTCTTCTAGTGTCTCCCCTCCTAGTTTAGGTCAATATCTCAAAAAAACCTCCTCGCAGACCTAGTAAATATAAGTAAAAAATTAAAAAGACGGTAAAATAGTTTCGCTAAAATGATGAACAAAAGTCAGGTCGCTCATCATACCTGTCCTGATGTATGGCTTAAAATAATAGACAGTGTGGAGAGGAGATGAGATGCCCCTGGAGTGTTAGAGAAAAAGTTCATCTTCTAAAGAATATTCTCCAAAAAACCAGCTGTACGAAATAACTGATATACTTAGGACTTGCGATACTATCAAAATTTCCTAGTACTTGTTGGAGGCAATAATATATATTCCAACCATTTATTGTCTACAGAACGAAGACATGTCAAACCAGTTCTCTCATAGCTCTTTTATTTAAACTCTCAACAATAAAGCTAAGAGGCTAGTGAGGCTAGTGAGGCTTGGAGGTTTTCTGAATCCAGTACTGTCGGACTATGCGAAGTTGGTATCGTATTTGGTACCTCATTTCAGAAGACAGAAGTGTTTACCCTTGTTTGAGATTAAAGCAAACTCTACGTCTTGCAATCTCCTCATGCTTCACCAGCCCTTTTTAAATACAATCTGGAAATTACTTTCCGCCTATATGCTCATGGGCCCCAATATCTTGCACACGGAAGGCGTGACTATTTAGGAGAATGTGTACTCAGTTTTCTCGGTTTTCTAAGCTAGCTAGGGGACTACTTTTGCTGTGTGAGCATATGATAAAGACTTAGTTGCGGTTCGTGTTGTCTTTGAAGACATTACGAAAAAAATAAAAATGTGTTTCTTTGGCTAATCCTAGACCTTTGAATAGTATCTAGCACGGCCTGACAAAATAAAATCAAACTTCTAAGCAGTAACGATGCTATTGTTAAAAGTGTGAAAGCGTTTATTAGGTTCAGGCTTTACGAAAAGCGAAAATTAACTTTTCTCTCGGACTCCCTGAAGAAGACGTGAAAGTGTCAAAACGCGTAGAAGGTCTGAAGAGAATTTTATGTTTTCTCCACAATTTACAGGCCGCAAAATCACATTATTTTAAACAAAATTTAAGATATTGGAACAATAGTAATTTGAAATCATTGCCATGAATAATTGGCGCTTAACCGCCTAAGCGATTTTGGCCCTTTCATAGCAAGTTATATACTCCATCTACCCCCGTTTCACCAATTAAGAATACCAAGGGAGGTCAATTCTTCCTCCAACTGCCGCTCCCAACATAGTAGAGGTCTCCCCCTTTCTCTGCTTTGCAGCTGAGGTATCGACTGAGATACTACTTTACTTAACACGATCCAACCAGAGAAGCCTTTGGGATTTAACTCGCTTAGCTATCTTTATATTTGCGTAAATCTCATACAGCTCTTCGGTGCGCCTTCTTTGATACTCGCTGTCGACCTCACGCATAGGACCATTAGTTTTACGTAGCACTTTTCCCTCAATGACTCCAATAAATTGGAATTTGCGCTTTAAATATGAATTGCTATAATAGCTGGTCGCCAATGGGTTAATATATTATGATACTTTTCACGTTATGATCGCAAAGTAAGTTGAAAATTGTGTTTGAACAAAACTTTGCTAAGCAAAAGTTTTGTGCCACACGCAACGCAAACTTTTACCTACCTTGTTGCAACCTTAAAACTTTAGGACATGTCGCTCGTCACTCGCCACCACATTATCGTAATACTCATCCTCGAGCACCATACCACACCACATTGTGGTATAACTAACACATTACCCTTAAGCTATTGACGCCTTATAACTTGCTGTCTTTTTCTTTGATATTTTATTGTTGCAATTTTAGTTTACTACCTTCCCCCTCAACTAACACATACATATAGACTGCTAGTATCAATATAGCAGATATATACGTACTTTCTAACTATCCATTTTTCTTCGTCTTCTTAACCAAATAGCGTCTGCATTATATTTAGAAAGTCAACTTCAATGTTATCTTTGTCTTTTTACATCTAAACCTTGTTTGATTTTATAACATACATACATACATATATACAAGTATGTGAATATATCATGAATATCTCCTTGCGGTGTCATAACAAACTTGAAATTCATATCCTTAAATTATCAGAGTATCGTCGGATAATTAAAGCTTTCTTAGTATGATCCGAGGTGACTTTGGTAGAGTTTTTATTATTTAATCTGCACAGTATCGTCATATATTTGTTTTTGTTACTGTCAGCTGCGAGTGTTGTTGTAGCAGTTTTCTGACATTACCTTGCACTTATTGAAAATTTTCGGCGTTTTAACTGAGATTTTGAGAGAACTATGAATAATATATTGAGAAATAATGAGAGTAAGAAGCTTTAAAATATTTTTTTCACACACAGATTATAGCGCCACCTATCGACTGTTTATTAGTCTTTGAAGCACTTTAGGAGTGTAGTTATGTAGTTATACTACAGCAAATCTCTAATTTGTTGAACTCCTTTGTATAAACCTGCCTACCCGGTCAAAATAAGTAGATAATGATTGGAAACAAAGGTAAACTGCATCCTAAATTTCTAGATCGGGTTTATAACACTCATCTGGCCTGAACATACATAGTTCGTAGCCTTGATAAACCTCAGCTGGGAAAACCTATGCATACTCTCTCGCGATAAGTGAAGTTTGGTTCTTCTTCTTTTTATTATTGGATCATATCCGAATATAGCTTTGAAGCATTCAGCATAGTTTGTGTACTGTCTGAAAACGGGCTTAGTATTAAGATGTAAAGTGGCAGCAGCAATCAATTGATTGTGGAACTACAAAGGGAGAGTGGATGATGGGCAATAGCTGAGTAGACCATCACTAGAATTGTCGAATAATTGAGGGTAGCTAAGAAAGGAGGGGTTAGCTAGGGTGAGATTGAACTGGCCAGTTCATGGGGACCTCACATAGACTTAATGAGTTATTGTGTTACCAAAAGTTTGAACAGCGGTCAAACATAAAAACCACATCGAAAACCAGGACAAATAGTTAGAAGCTTTCTATGACCTATGCTGCTCTGATAGTTGTGTGACATCTTATAGCTTGTGTATTAGGCTTAGGAGCGCAGAACATAACCACTTCCTACGCCTGTCATCACTGACAAAACCTTATGTAAAAGCTTGTGAAGGCAGTTACCAGTCAGAATACCCATCACCAACCCACACTCTTTTTCCTATAGTGACAAGAGTAACTTTGTTAGTGTAGGGTGTTTGAAACTTCCCAGCCACAGGCTTAGGCTACCCCTTTCCTGCTTGTTCTATCATGTGCTGGCAGCATTATAGGGACAGCAAGAGTTAAGCAATAGCTAAGCAGCAATAAAATGCGGGCGGTAAAAGACGAGTAGCGGGTAGTAAAACTGGGCGCGATACACACAAGCGAGTACTAGGACCTAGCGTCGCGTGCTACTTTTGATTTAAATATTTTATACCGACACCGAACGACGTCTTCTCAAAGCAGATAAGCTTGCGCTAAGAATCTTTTCACCACAGATATACACTCAGAGTACGTTCTAAGACTGTGCCGAGTACTGAAAACGCTTACGGACACTGCTTTTAAAGTATTTTGATATTGCTACTTCCGGGACTTGAAATCAGGTTCTGCAATGTGTTGGGCGTGCGCGTACCATCCATGCCACGGGGCGGCGGATTGTCATTTACGAAGCAAATTACGAGTAAGTGTAATCAATTGCTCACTAGCAAAACGATGCACATTAGTTTAAGTCACGAGGTGGACGTAGTGCTCCAGCACTGCATTGGTCGATTTTCGGGATAAGAAAATATACCAAGCGACAAATAAGAATAAGGTAATCGATACCTCTGCGTTACCTGCATGGAATGAAGTGTCAGCAGCAAGTACGCAACTTTTAAATGCCATTCATTGTGACGTGACATCTACAATGCTTATTGTGAACTTCAGTGCAATGCTATTGGATTTCGAAAGTCAGCTGTTTGCTCAGCTGATGTATGTTTGCTGTACTATTGTATTATAGTGTGGTTTAAGACGGATGAAGTTGCAGTGGGGGTCGTATTATTGTAATTAAACATTAAACCCTTCATTGTACCGTATCTTCTTATTTCAAGCCCTTTAAGGGTTAATTACAAACTTGAGAAGCCACTTATTTGTTAGTTTAAACATTATATCATTTTTTGCACCAACGCCCCTCACATTTCACAAAACTTCCGAGAACACTCATTTTACAAAGATAAACTCAACATAGATAAATAATCACATTTCCACTGCTTCTTTTAATAAATATCCCACAAGTGCATGCATAATGATGGCTATTAAATAAGCACCTAAGTAAGCGTTTAAGTTTTTATGCATTTAACAAAATAAAATAAAACCTACAACTATTTTACGTGCAGTTTACCACACATGTGACATTGCTTACTTACATAGCTGTGAGAACGTGCAGCATTGGGGTACAAAAACAACAACAGACGCAGCAATCTAAACAAACAACAAGTTACACAATTTGAATATTTTAACAAAAATACTTACGAAAAATAGAAAATTATTTTCAACCGAGTGAAAGAGCAAAGCTGCAGTAGACAAGGTACTTTGAGACAACAATAATATAAAGAACAACAAATATACAAAAAAACATAACAACAACTAATAACAAGGCAAAGACAAAAAATCCCATTTGAAATCCTTAATCACCGACAAAAATCCTTTGGAAAATATAAATATTCAGCATAAACTTTGAGCATAAACTCATCGTTGAAGCACCTCATGCACCAGCACCAAGTTGGTGCCACCAATACACAAGCATACACGCACACACATAGGCATACATACATACTAAACGGAAGTGAAATTCCCTCTGTATTAGTGTTGTAGCGATACGAGTATTTACAGCAACGGTTCTTACAAGTTCGTACTAGTATATTTGTACTGATTCTGATAGCGCCAGCAAAACAAGTCTAGATATGAAGGCCGCCCATTTTTGTGAGTGGCTATAAAAATATTTTTTGCAAAAAGCTCTCCCAAAGAGAGCGCAGCTTGCGAATTGTGAAGACTGAAAGTCGAAGTCTCAGTTGATAATCTCGCACAAAGGAGAAAGAAAATGCTTGCCTCTGCGACGAGATTTGATCAGCATGTCTTTGAAAGAGAAGGGTGCAACGCCCATTTTTGAAAGTTTTTCTTAGATGCTTTTTGACTACTCAGGAAATGCATTTCTTAGAAGTCTATATCTAAAGTACGGGAAGTGTTTAAAAAATTGCAAGCTTGTTAAAATTTCAATTGAGTGTGCCGCGCAAAGGCGAGGAGACCTCCTAGTCTCTCTGACGGGACTTCAGGGACCAGAGGTTACTTAGTTGAAACCCAAATTTGGAAAAACTAAAGTATTTTTGCGGCAGCGCCCCACCTGAGCAGTCAGCATCTTTCAGTGATGTCTTGTGGAAGTGTGTCAGGTGTATGCATATGAAACCGATATTTTTTATTAAAAAAGAACACATTTATTTCAAGAGCATGGTAACGAATATTTTATTCAAGGTAAGCGCCCTCGCTAGCAACACATTTTGACCACCTCTCAGGCAATTTATGGATACCTCGCCGAAAAAGGTCTTCGTTTTTTGAAGCAAACCAGTCATCGAGCCATTTTCCAACATTTTCGTAAGAAGTGAAGCGCTGTTCGCTTAGTGCGTGCCCCATCGATGTAAGTAAGTGAAAGTCGGATGGAGCCAAGTCTGGTGAGTAAGTGGGGTGGGGTAGCGGTTGCCAGCTGTACAACTCAACCAATTCCCGAGTCTGTTTTGTTCGGTGTGATAGTGCATTGTCATCAAGGAAAATCATTTTGTCATTCCTAATTTCATATTCTGGGCGTTTTTGGCGCAGGGCATGGTTCAAATTGGCCAATTGTTGTTGGTAGCGTTGACCATTAACAGTTTCGCCTGGTTTTAGAAGCTCATACCAGATTACACCACGCTGATCCCAGAAAACACATAGCGTTGTATTTTTTCCGAAGCGATTTGGTCTTGGGGACGATTGTGCTGGTTGTCCTGGGTCAATATACGATCTCTTACGTTTGGGATTCACGAAATAAATCCACTTTTCATCGCCAGTAACGATCCGATGCAAAAACGACTTTCTTTTTTGTCTGGATAGCAGCATTTCACATGTTGTTTTACCATTTTCCTGCTGTCTATCGCTCAGCTCATATGGCAACCATCTTCCGCTTTCATGCTCTTTCCCATGGATTTCAAACGTGTGGAAATGGTTGTCTGGGATACATTTAGTTGTTCTGCGAGCTGTCTCTGCATCATCCAGCACAGCCTGCAATTACACGTCCTCGAACAATTTCGATGGTTTGCCGCGGTCAGCGTTTTCCACATCAAAATTACCACTTTTAAACTTGTTGAACCACTCATTATACTGCGTACGACCAAAAGCGTGCTCTCCGTAAGCTTCGACAAGCATTTGATGAGATTCTATCGCCAATTTATTCAAATGGAAGCAGAAAATTAATGCTCCCCGCAAATCGTTGTTTGAGGGCACGTATTTTGACATTTTCAAGAGCGAAAAAAACACGATGTTGTATGAAACTTGAAATGTTTGGTATTGGATATTTTTGACAGATCATAAGACGCCAACAAGCGCCAATGGTAAGGTGGGACTGTTCCTACAATTGTGCCTACTGATCGCTAGATGCCAATACTGGTTTCATATGCATACACCTGATATCAATAAACATTCTGTCTTCCGCAAACAGGTGATGAGGAAAGACGATAGCACTATTAGTGCCCCCTTCTCGAAAAGCCTAGCTTTCTATCAACTTCAGTGAAGATACCACCGGCTTTTCTACGCCGCATAATTATGTAGTACTTCAAATTCCCCTCTAACCACAACAGAACATGACTTTACATAACTTTACATAACATAAAATAGCATACATAATATAGCATAATATAAGATAACATAACATAACATGACATAACCTAACAAAACTAATATAACAAAAATTAAATTACATAACATAGCATAACATAAAAAACATAACATAAAAATACATAATATAACATAACATAGCATAACATAGCATAACATAACATAACACAACATAACATAGCATTCCATAACACAACATAACAATACATAATATAACATCACATAACATAACATAACATCACATAACATAACATAACATAATATAACATAACATAACATAACATAACATTACATTACATTACATTGCATAACATAATATAACATAACATAATATAACATAACATAACATTACATTACATAACATAACATAACATACCATAACGTTGTATGACGGCCGCCGTGGTCTGGTAGCGTGCCCTGCCTACCACACCGGAGGCCCTGAGCTCAAGCCTGGATAAAGCAACGCCAAAAATTTAGTAAAAAAAATTTTTAATTAGAAAAATGTTTTTCTAAAAAGTTCGCCCCTCGGCAGGGATTCGGCAAACACTTCGTCCGTATTTTTGCCATGAAAAGTTGATCATTGAAAATTATCCGCCGTTTTGCTGCCGTTTCGAGTCGGCATAAAACATTTAGGTCATGTCCCGCCAATTTGTAGGGAAGCTTAAAATGAACACGACGTATTTATTTTATTTTTAAACTTAACATAACATAACATACAATTATTTGCTATGTTTCGTTAAGGAACCCGGTTTCTCGAGTTCAGTTCCCCCTTCGGTGCATTACTACCAAAAAAATTAAAGCTTGGCACAGAAAATCTAAATTCACATGCTTACGCTATGCTGTTGAAAAATTGCAACATCCGTGTCTGTTACATAGTGCAACCAGAGGTTAGGTGGATAACATGCAGAAGAAGAGGAAGAATCAAGGTGCACACGTGTGTGTGTGAGCATGTGCCAAAGTTGCAAGTTGCATGCATATTTATGTGACTTTTATTGTTGAAAACATTTAAAAATCCCTTAAAACTATCCACCATTTTAAGCAGGCGGATACTAGCACTCACATGAACCTTAACTTACTGTGTATGTGAATAAGTGTGTAACACATTCATGAAACCGCAGCAAAAGGTGTTCACAATGAGCCCTGTAGCAAAGACGTACATAAGTTAAAGTACTCTATCCTTTAATGAGATTGCCGATCCTCTAAGTGAAGTCTCTCCCATTCTGAGGGATTCATAAATAAATGGTGCCTTACAAAAACCTTTATCTTCTAATTTCCTTGGCCATTATCTTGAAAATCCTGCACTAGATCCTGTGCAGAGTAAGTATATCGTAAACATTGCTAAACTATCTCTGAGTCTAGGTTTGTCAAAACCTGCATGACAATGTTTTATTCAGCAGCCAGTTTCTCAAATAGTTGGCTCATCAATATTCATGGCCCCTGGTACATTACTTTTCTTTCCGATATCTCATTGCATCCACCAAACAGTCGGAAGCTGGTGTAAGCAGCTTCTCTGTATATGATTTTAAGCTTCACTTATATTCACAATAGTTCGGGCAGCTCTTTCGTAGGCTTCTCCAATGTGTTCCAAGAAGGTGACCTTACTGCTTTCCCTCAAAAATATAACATAAAAGGCGCGATATACCTTCCAAGAAATTTAAGCCGAACTGCCCTTCAAAATTTCAGTCATTCTGCTTTTACATTTTTCTTACAAATTGGTGAAACGGGTCTTACATATTTTATGCTGATTACGGACAGCATCTGCAAGCAAATCACCTTTCACTGAGACGCTTTTCATGGCAGAAATATGTTCGGAGCTTTTGCCAAATCAATGCGAAGTAGCGAACCCTCTTCAGAAAATGATTTTTTCGATGTGGTTTTTGCTTGTTTGTGTTTTGTTTTTTTGTTTTTGCTGGTCCTCAAACATCATATCTCCGCTATCAGTAGATCGACCTCTGCGGTCAGCTGTAGACCGTGATCAGTCATGTATCTCTTTACGCTGCGTATGACCTGGTTAAGTTTAAGCTATGTCAACTAGCTACTTTGTGCTGTTATAACAGCGCCCACGTAGTCTTCGAAAGGGTCGAGGAAATTACTTTCGGATATGTCCAGCTGAAGACGACCGTCGAGGGAATATGCCAAAATATTAGAACAGTATCGAACGTTCTGCTGCTCCGAATGTTTTCTTCACGTTTTTTTGGCCGTGTCTTAGATTAGACAGTCTCTCCAAATTTCTGACAGATATTTCGAAACCTTGACAGAGCGTTTCAAGCTTGTCGTCCCACCTGGCCCGCGTCTATCACTCATGTTATGGCATCGGTTGCATATTTCACCGCTCCTGAAACCATCCTGTCGATTTGTCGATTCTGAATTTCTGTATTACGACATTATATTCTTGTTCCCAGAAGTATCGACACACTTTCTGGCAAAGCGCTTTGTTTGACGGCGGCATAGAAAACTTTTTTCGCTCATTTGTGCGTTTCGGACTTTTCCAGTCCAAGTTCTCCAAAGAGGAAGCGCTTATTTAATATAAGTTCTCTGTGAAACTTCCAAATTTTCTTCTGATACTTTATTTTCCTACAGGGCCCTTTCGAAAGCGTGAGAAATACAACACATTTTGTTATGTAAGTATGTACGCAACGTACATGAGCATTTATCCGCTCGCCCAAATAAATTTGTTAACAAATTCATAACAACAGACGGGACAGTTGGGTGAAACGGTGACATAAACAAAATACTATAAAATGAGAAGAAAAAGAGATCAAAACGATATCATAAGCATGATAAACATATATGCACAGGCAAACTTTTATATATCTGCGTATGTAGTAGTCTTAGCTGTTGATAAATATGTACATGTGTATAAATGTGTAAAAAAAGTTTACAACAGAGAACAGGTGTTAATCCTACCAAAACAAAGTAGCAGCCAAAAGGTTTAAAAAATACAAAAGCACAAAAAAACAGCATAAAGAGCTCAAAGGTTAGCACTGACAAACAAACAGCTTGCAAGCTCTTACAAGGCAAGCAAGAGCAACAACAATGCAAGAATGCTACAAATACTGACAACTGTGTGGTAAATACTGAGAATGAAATGTAATGGAAAGATATACAAGGTCCTTTTTGGTGCTAGAATATGCTACATTTAATTTCTATGAAAACAAAAAAGGAACAAAAAATATGCCGTAAGGAGACTGTGTGCGTATGGTCCAGGGACATAATTTTTGCCGGTTCCCTGGTATTATACTTTGTTCTTATTATTTATGCTAGTAATTAGTTTAGTTTTTTACTACTTTCAGGACCTTTGCTTGAGCTTCACTGCATAGCTCTTTAAAAACAAGTTGCACAACCAAATGTAGCTGAGTGCTAGATCTTAGAGTGGAAGAGTTGCAGACAAATGTTCTTTTGAACAATTTTGTGAGCAACTAACCTGTATAACGAAGCGTTGCAATGGCATGACCCCCACTATTATGCCTAAAACCTTACCATCAGCTAACTATCAGTCAAAATTCAAAGAAAATGAAAAAAATGGTATGCTTCTCTACCGTTTTATGAATTTTGCGATTTAAGTTGATTGATGTGCCAAATATATCAGTACCTTGAGTTAACAGGAGATAGAGTCCCAGACGACTTTATATGCTGTTCTTGGGTTTAAAATGGGAATGACGCATTATTTTAACAACGCCTCTCGTAAGTTCTGGCTATATCTGTGATCACGGAAGGCTACCATTGTACCTTAATACCTGTGCTTAGCTGATCAGTTTTTCGCCGGATATTAATCCGATAATTCGTCTAGCTTCTTCTGTTATCAGCCTTTATTTCATAAGAGCAACTTGTTTTATCTCTCGAACCTGCGAACCAAAATTTAACAGGCTTACTTGTCCTTCAAAAGTTCAGTAAAAAATAAAGACTGCTAGTACCAAACATCTGCTGAAGGAAAAACAGTTTTGTTGAATTGATCCGCAGGTTCGCTCTTGCGATATAAGTGCTAGCATCAGAAAGAGCTAGAATCGGTGCTTACCTTATTAATATCTGGCAGAAAATTGATATTCTTCGAAGAAAAGCAAATTTGTTCCAGCGGTAGCAATTATAGTTTTATCATCTGAAGCACTAGTATCACCTTTTCGACTCTATGAAACTACCGACCCTTCACGGTATCCAAAAAATATGGACAGCAGATTAATCTTCTTCCGTGTACTTTAACTTGTAGGCTATCTGGTATCTGCATACCAAAGATTTTAGGTTCATATTCTAAGGCAGGTATTATCAAAAAGCTCTTAAAACGATTTGTTTCTTAAAATGCCTATAATCAGTAGTGCGTAAATTCTATTACGTCAAATATGGTCATAACTCCAGATTTATTGTAGTTTGCTTCGCGATTCCACAAACCGCACCAATGGTTGGCTTATTATGCGAATGGTTGAAGCCCATTGTTGACGAACTGATTGGACCTTATCAGTGCGGCTGGTCATCTAGTAATGCTTTTACCTGCCTTGAATGAGGGTAACTGTGAAAAGCACCATTTATCTGGAGGGCAGCATAAAATGCAAAGCTTACAGTTCGTAGAGTGAGCCGCTTTTGGAGACAAAAGCTATTTTAAACTGAGTAGGCATCTGAAAATAAAGTTCTTCCTCGACGAACCACGCTTCATAAGTCTCCGATTATACTTGTCTTTATACGTGGTTCGGAATTGTAGAAAGTGTTCAAGGAAGATGGGATGACTCTTAGTGCTTATACAGCATGTTTCTAAAGCCTTACTCAGCTTCATTTTTCGAATTAAAAAAAAACTATGAACGGACTAATGGTGCAGAGTTGATGCGACATGCTGTTAAAACTAGGTTTTGTTTCTTGAATAAATGAAGTTGAACAGACCATTGGACTAAGTTTTTCATTAAGTAGTAGGAAGTTGATGCAGTATGCTGCTAAAGGCGTGCTTAGTCGAGAGAGAAATTTACTTTTAAGTTGCGCACTCAATCTAGAGTGGCACTTGTTGGTAAGAGTCATTCTTCGTTTAATTTCTATTGATTGGTTTTGTTGTTAATGCTATTTCCCAAATAGACGAATTCCTTCACAGTTTCGAATTTATATCCGTCAACAGTAACAGTAACTGCCGGGGTTCGATTCGCCGATACGCGATATTAAGCCGTCTGATTGCGCGGTAGTTGGCGTGGTTTGCTGGATCGCCTTTCTTGCGGATTGGGCAGAGTACACTTAAGTTGCAATCTGGAGGCATGCACTTATCTGATCATATTTTGCATAGGAGTTGTTGAATATGTAGATCGAATGCAAAAATCGAGTCTGGTCTGGGCGGTCTGTCTTTTCACATGGCGTGTTTTCTGTGAACTCTCACATTTCTGTTTTCCTTCTACTTGCGAAATCGGTGGAAAAGATACAGAATCGTGGATATGCAAATTGGTTTCAAAGCTGGACAACTCACTGCTAATAAAGCCATACAATACATTTCTACGAAAATAAGTTCAGCACCGCTTTAAATTCAAAGGAAGCTTGGAATACGATCAAGAAAATTGGAATTGGCAAATCTTCTGTTCTCCCCGATGTAGATGTTAACGTTATCAATGATAGTTTTTTAAAGTTACCTCCTTCGGCTGCTAATGCATGTATTGACAACTACTGTGATGGTGTTAATGTTGATGCAAGTCCTCTCGAGTTTGTTCGTGTCGATGACAGTGATGTTGTGAAAGCCATACTTTCTGTGAAATCCAACGCTATAGGTCTAAACGAAATTTGTGCAAAATTTTTGAAAATTATTCAAACCGTAATCCTGCCCCACATAACCTATTTAATAAACTCCATACTAACCATCTGTGTCTTTCCAAAATGCTGGAAAGCTGTTAAAGTTATCCCTATTCCCAAACAAAGCAAAGAGTACAGGCCGATATCCATAGTGCCTTCATTGAGCGCATCTTAAATGGGCAAATCGCCACATATGTGCACGAAAGTCAACTTTTGACGGACCATCAATCTGGTTTCAGAACAAAAATAAGCTGTACTACGACACTTATTTCTGTGGTAGAAGATATACGGGAGCACATAGAGGATAACCTTACAACTTTCCTAACCCTTCTTGACCGCTCCAAATCCTTTGACTCTGTTGAGCATACCCTACTATGTAAGAAGCTGGAAAACATGTTTAATTTTTCCAGTCATGCAACCAACCTAATCAGATCTTATTTAGATGGCAGAACGCATGCTGCCTGTGTAGATAGTAGAAAGTGAAATTTCTAAGACGTTTCGCGAGGTGTACCCAAGGCCCAATCCTTGGTCCTTTGTTATTTCTATTGTACATTAATGATCTGCCACGTGTCCTTAAGTATTGTGATGTCCACACTTACACTGACGATGTTCAATTGTATACGTGCTGTCCTGTCGATTGTATGAGTTCATGTATAAGTAGTTTGAATTATGACCCATGTCATATAGGTGCATGGGCTTCTATGAACCGTTTATGTCTAAATCCTAGAAAGTCGAAGTGTATTGTCATCCGCAGAAAGCCGCTAGCTACAAATGGCTTAGACAATATTATGTTTGAAAATTCTGTTATAGAATATGTTGACACGGCAAGAACATTGACCTGGAAAGACCATATCTTTAGTAATGTAGGAAAAGTGTACGGTATGCTCCGTACACTGTGGTTGACACAGTATTTCACTCCGCTACATGTACGACTACTTTTATCCAAAGCGTACTTAATACCTACGCTCCTCTACGGCTGTGAGATTTTTTCTAACTGGGACGCAGTGAGTTGCTAGACATTTCTTTTGACAACCTTTTAAAGGTTAGAACACTTATAACCTTACATAAGATAATCTACACGAAGCAGCCTTTTTACCTATATCGAAGGCTTCAATTTCTTCACTCTACGAGGACAATGGTTCCTGCACATGTTAAATACCATATGCTAATTGCAGAACGACAATTCTTCGTTAATTCCATCCATCTTTGGAACTCCCTTCCAGCTAGAATAAGACAAATAGGTAACGCACTGCATTTCAAAAAAGAAATAATTTTGTTTTATAACTGACTCACTTCTCTTTCTTCAACTGACTATCCTTACTATTCTTCTATCCGTTTTTCTCGCCACCTTCCTATTTTCTCAGAGGTTAAAACCTAATAATTATTACCGTAATACCATTACAAAATCTCATGTTTTCTTATTTCTGTTTCTGCGTCCCTAGGCTAAGATCTATAAATTTATATTGTAACCATTATGTCCTAGTTTACAAATTATCTACTGTTTATCTACGTTATTGAAATATTATTGAATTTTCGTTTTTGTTCTCTGTCACTGTTCTGACTAGCACTGTAAAATAATTTTGCCAAATTGTTGTGCTAAGAAAATTTAATAAAATACAAATACAAATATGACTCAATCCTAAACAAGTTTACGCGGCTATCAGATACCAAAATTTTCTCTAAGTACAGGTGACGTGGAACATTTTTTAAGAGCCCTTCTAATGCATTGCAAAGACTGTAGTCAGCCATAAAAGGCTTCCTCACCCCGCGAGCTCTTTTAACAGGAACTTTTGTTATTTTCCCTTTAGCAAATATGGACTGTTATCGTATTAACTGAAAATAGCAAACCGTTGTAGTTTTGAAAAACAAAAAATTTTAAATTTCCCCAATACTGCAACCAACATTGTATCACCCTCTCTGTTGAGAAACATGTCGGACGCGGGGCATCAATATAGAGAAACCCGCGGTGTCAACACCATTGTGCAGATGGAAATACATTTCTTGTAGTGAATAGCTTACGCAACTTACACGCGTGGTAGGCCTGATGCTGTTATGTCGTCCTGTCCATGATATAAGTGAGAATGAGCACTCGAAAAGATGCAGAACACAATTACTAAACGAACCCAAAATTATCTTTACACAATCTTGATATACATATGTATACCTAAAAAGATTCCCCAACCAGTCCCAAACAGTACCTGAAATGCTCATGAAATAGCCATGGGAGATCCAGAGCACAATGCCGCAATAGTAATGAAATAATCTAAAAATATTCGCGAAATTGTTCCAAGCACAGTCCCGAAACGGCACAAAATGGTCACATTTTCCCCGAAACGCTGCCGAAACGGATCCAAATAGTAGCAAAGCTATCCCGAAATGTTCGCGATATAATTCCAAAAGTAGTTCAAAAACTATTTCAAAATGATGTGAAAATGATCCTGATACTGCTCACTTTACCACAATCCATTTAGCTTCTCCCTAGGGCGAGAGGTGGTACTTATCAAACGTTACAACATTAAAGAGGCTCAGATTTATAACAATAACAGGGTGTGAGCAGTTTGGAAGGTAATAAGACAGAGAAAGGGTTACGAAACCTAAATCTAAGGGACCTACCTATCAAATATTATGGGCTTAGGTAAACAGTCGTAGAGTCATAGCGATAAAATATGTCTTTCCACGGCAGGGTGTTGCACTGTCCACTTTTCTAATCCTCTTTACAACAGCAATCCATAGAGCTCCCATATACTCAATCACATTCTAAGATCAATATGATTTGAGTTATAATGATACTTTTTTTTTAAATCTACGCTCCCAGGGGCGTTTGACCACTACACCTTTTTCACAAAAACATAGTCAGCAGATCCTTATTTTAAATTTCAACTGTTCAAAAGGAGCGCAGGGAATACCTTTCGAAAAATTAGGCAGTAGATCCTTCCACGCAGCAATTTCAGAGTTACTGAGTGACTAAGATAAACTGCTGGACATCCAAATGTCTTAAACTCTAAACATTCACAATTATAATATCCATAAGATATTGATAGCCTCAATCTTTTGTAACCGAGTGGCAAAATATATATATACTTATTATGAGTGAGAGGTGTTGCCAACCCAGATAATGACGAATAAAATAAGCCGTGACCCGGAAATAAAGAGAAATTACATCACACAAAGATATGAATTACACTCGATGCATATCTGTCAGTAATATTTTAAACAAATTACAATGCAATTATTGGCGGTAATCCAAAAAGTATAGGAAATTAATCTTGGCACTTGGAATAAATATAAGAACCTTGAATTTGTTATTTTGGTAGATCAAAAGCTGATTTAGAAATTGTATTACGCTTGAGGCATTAACCATAAAAAAGTAAAAAAAAAAGAATAATAATAACACTATGCGACAAAATCAACCTTTTTTCTGGGTATTGGACCAAACCAACTTTTTTGAGTAGATTGAGGCTTAAGTATAAAAAGTACTATCCCCGTTTTTCGAAGTTAGCCTCCAAAAAATAGATATCGGTTTTCGAAGTTCGAAAATCTACATTTCGAAATTTATTATTTTTTTTTATTTAAATGTGTGTAAAAACGACAACTAAATCAGTCCCTACATAAAAATTGTGTACAATTAAATCAAGTAAAGCTTGACTATACAGTAGAACTGCAGTTAAACTTGTGTTTTGTTAAGCTAAATTTATTAAAAGATATACATATTACAAATGATTTTACATATTGTTTGAAACAAGATTGTTTTCTTAATCTAAACCGTTAAGGCATTGGTCGCCGTCAATTTCGTTCTGGTCCTCGTCCAAGCTTCCCTCAGCAATCTTTAGCCACCAACATATATCAGTTATAATGGCATTTAGCTTTTTGCCTTTGTATCGAGACTCCATTGCTTTAGCTGTTTGGTGGAAGGGTTCTCCCTGTTCATCGGATTTGGTAGAAAGTTTTCTCTCTAACCAGTCGAGATGAGCATGCATCAAATGTACTTTTATAGTCATATCAACGTCTGCTTTTGAAAACGTTTCCACTAGGTTGTTGACATACTCTCGAAAATTGTCATCACGCTGATTTCAAAGAACCTTAGTAATAAAAACCTTTAACGGACAGTGGACATAAGTACTGTCAAGAGCTCATAAGTATAAAAACGCAGTGCTTTGATTTGAAAATAGCACATTTAATGCAGGTGTATGATTTATTTAATATTCAGCAGTTTTACCAGCTGGAAATTGTGCTGGTTACAATAAATTTTTGGTAAAAAGTGGAATTTTTGGCTTAAACAGGGGCTTGCCAAAATTTTCTTCATAAAGTTTAAAGATGTGCATATCAAAATAAAGGCCATTTAACCACTTTCACAGCAATATTAAGATTTTTTTATATGGGTTGCGAATATTCGGAAATATGAGGTTTTTCATATTTTCGAAGTTTTGACTTTTCACATCGTATAACAGTTGTATACTAAATTTTTCAAAAAAAAGTATTCAGCCATTCAAATAAAAGAAAAAGGCGGACTACGACCGCATTTTTACTTTTTCAATTTACTGAACGCGTTAACAAAAAAAAACAAAAAATAATAAAAATCTGGAAATGTAGATTTTCGAAAGCCGATATCTTTTTTTGGAGGCTAACTTCGAAAAACGGAGATGGTATTTTGTCTACTTAAGCCTCAATCTCTACAAAAAAGTGGGTTTGGTCCAATACCCAGCCGGCTGTTGCACAGTGTAATTAGTGCTTGACGCGATTTATCTCCGAGAAGATTTAGGCCGAACTTATCTTCGAATTTGCGTTTTGCTCCCTTTTTATTTTCCCTACAAATCGGCAGACGGCCCTACATGTTTTATGCCGATTCCAAACGGAAGCTGATGCAAGAAAGATGCATTTTCCCTGAAAAGCTTTTCATAGTAGAAATACGGTTGGAGCTCAGGACCTTCGGTGTGGTATGCGAAGCACACTCCCACCACACCACGGCAATATGAAATAAGTCTTATATATCACTTAACTTATGTGAACTTAATACCACAATTCAACTGAACAAATATAGAAACGAGCAATTAAGTACAACTAAACTTTCCTTTGTAAAAAAAAAAGCAAATTATTTTACCAAGCGCTAATTTCATTTCGTTGGAATAAACATAGCAACCTTGAATTTGTCATTTTGATAGATCAAAAGCTGTTTTAGAATTCGTATTACGCTTGACGCATTAACCATAATAAATAAAATAGAAAAAAATGTGTGCTTGGCGCGATTTATCTCCGACAAGATTTAGGCCGAACTTCTCGTCGAATTTGCGTTTTGCTCCCTTTTGATTTTCCCTACAAATTGGCAGACGGCCCTACATGTTTTATGCCGATTCCAAACGGAAACTGATGCAAGGAAGATGCATTTACCCAGACAAGCTTTTCATAGTAGAAATACGCTTAGTTGGGCCTTTGGAGGGAGCGTACATACGGGCACGGCCGTATCCTGCTCAATATTAACGACTCCCGCACCTTGTCAAAAACGGACTACATATGTCCATGGAAAGTCTTCGACACAAACTACACAATTCTCTTCCCCACAAGGAAACATTGGAAAGGGGGGATCACTCAGAGATTCGACATCTCGGTTTTCACAGATGGTTCTAAAATGGTTTGCGGAGTGGGAGCGGGAGTATTTGCGACTGTCCCGCCCACGTCCTTATGTATGTGGCTTTCCGACTCGACAAGCGTGTTTCAAGCTGAGATTTTAGCTATCCAAGAGGCGTGTAAAGCGTTAATGGCTATTAAAGGTAACGGTAACAGGGTGGCCATTTTCTCCGATAGCCAGGCGGCTCTTGGGGCCCTCGGGTCAGAGACGATATCATCAAACCTGGTTGGGCAGTGTAGGGAGAGCGCCATGATTCTGAAGAGCCGGCAGATCGTTACCCTGATATGGGTGTCAGGGCATCGAAACATACAGTGTAACGAGATGGTGGATGAGCTGGCACGACGTGGAGCGGCTCTTGATGTCTCAGGAGCGAAGGAGGCCCTTGCACCCCTGAGACTCATCAAGGGTCGCATCTCCCAGCACTGTTTGAGTGAGGCCAACAATAGGTGGAATCGGCTGCGGACCTGTAGAGTTTCCAAGAGCATGTGGTCATTATATACCGAAAAATGATCGGCAGCTGTCCTTAAGATGAACAGAAGGGATATATCCAGAGTAGTTGTGGTGCTCGCGGCGCATTGGACAATTCGGGTACAAGCGGATGAGACTGGAACACAATACCTCCTGTCGCAGCTGCAAGCGTCCGGAGGCGGAGGAAACGGTTGAGCATCTGCTGTGCGAATGCCCAGCACACTGTGGAAGCAGAATAAAGTTTCTTGCCCTTTTTCGAAAGCCTCCCAGAACTCAAGGATGTTAGGACGGTAGAGCTTCTCAAATTTAAAAACTCCACGGGATGCATATAGGGGGATGGGTTTTCCCTGAGGCGCGTGAAAATGTCTATTAGTCTTTTTACAATACCTTTTAATTTGTCAACTCACGAGTTTGTGGTATCAAAACGGCGCATGAGCGCTAATTGGAGTCAATTGGGATCGCCACTCCAACCAACCAGAAATACGCTTGGATCCCAGAACCTTCGGTGTGGTATGCGAAGTACACTCCCACCATACCACGGCAATATGAAATAAGTCTTATATATCACTTAACTTATGTAAACTTAATACCACAATTCAATTGTGCAAATATAAAAACGAGCAATTAAGTACAATGAAATTTTCCCTTGAATAGCAAAATATTTTAGCAAACACGCGTTAATTTCATTGCGTTGGAATAAACATAAAAACCTGGAATTTGTTGTTTTGGTAGATCAAAAGCTGATTTAAAATTTGTATTGCGCTTGACGCATTAACCATAAAAAATTGGTTTGAAATTTTGGCTGACACACGGTAAAAAGTTTGAACCTAAATCTGAAATAGATTATAACGGTCTTCCTGATGATGAGTGCGTAGAACTGGGTTTCAATTTGCAACTGGAGAAGTCTACACTTACGAGATAAAAAAAATAGTTCCCTGAAATTCTTTCAATCAATAACAAGTGATACACATTTCTGTTTCGGAACTAGACCTAAATTTCCAAATAAGTAAAACTTCGATACTAACAAGATTTTACCCAGTTATAAAATCGACAGCTTGGGCTTTTGTTTTTCATATTTATTTTGAGAAATATGTTAGCTACAAAAAACCTGCTACCAGCTTTAAGTAACTTGGACTGTGAATGCGATTTCTTTTCCAAAACTTTCCCACTGGCTCGGAAGTATCGATAAATGCTCTTTAATATCGTTTTAGAAGCAGCATTTCGAATTTCTCTTCGGTACGGAACCACCGAAATAGTACCAAGAAAACTAGTAAGCTGTCATTTTAACACTAGTTTGGAACTACCGAAATTGTTCCAATAAACCAACTAGTGCCAAAATGGAAATATGTATCTAGTTCGAAACTATAGAAAAGTTAATGCAACTAAAACAATGGAACCATGCAAATATAGAGGGCGAACTTACTAGAAACGCACCAGTTTTGAGCCAGAGATCTAAAGCGTCGCTCTACCTACGGTGTAAGAAAACATTACAAGGTGTTAGTATGTATAACGAAATTTTTTGAAAAAGATTCGATTACTTGCAGCACTTTTCACAAATAAAATTTGTTACTTTTGATTTTCAGCACAAAATTTAAACTCTTAGGATAAGTTTTAAGATCATACGTTTCTATTTCAATTTCTATTTTTAGAATTTTAAAATCTTTTGCTTTTGTTTCAGACCCAGAAATGACTGCAAGTTTGTACTTCTGCATTTTTTGAAACTTTTTTGATTTTGTTTTAAAACAATTTCAATATTTTAAACTTATTGTTTCAACACGATTTAAATTGAAATCGAATAAAATTAAAAATGACAATAGTAAATTGTGCAGTCTCCAATTTAGTAGCAAATTGTTACAAAAAGTGTTTAAACCGATGAATGGTTAAAAATTTAGGCTCAGATTTCTAACCGTGCATTTGCACCCGAAAATTTCATCAAGCTTCGCCACTGTGTATAAATAGCACCCACAAAACTTTTCTTGCTTTAGTTACTTTAAACTTCTTTATACTTAACAAGTAGCGGCAAAAGTCAAGAAAAAAATGAACTTGCACAATTGCATCGGGATCCTGATTATCCTGCTTAGCTATCTATTAACCCGCATAAATTCGCAACCTGATGATCTGCGTTATTTGGTAGCATTAGAACACAATCAGGACCGCCGAACTTTATGCAGTGGGTCATTAGTTTCTATGCAAATAGTGATCACAGCTGCGAAATGCCTGAAACGATATAGTAAAGAATCATTCAACGTTGTACCTAATACAAAAGATTTCAGAAGAAAACAACGCCAAGTGAAAGACGTATTTTATATAAATGGTTGCAAAGGCTATATGGATATAGCTGGACTTAATCTGACTATACCCTTTATTGAAGATGATGGAGTGAGGGCAATACCGCTTTGCTCAAGTCAACTTCCGGTGGGCACACCGATGCAAATTGTTCAATGGAAAGGAGGACATAAACGCCGAAGTTGTTTTACATATTACGTTTCTATAGTAGAACCAGAGCAATGTGTGGATTACCCCAAAGAAAAAAATATGTATTGTATTGACGGTAATGATAACGTTTTTTTTGGATTACCTGGAGCACCGGGCGTCGCGAATGAACAACTTTGTTCGGTGGTAATAGATACGAAATTTAAGGGGGACGGCGAATATACGAAGAAACTTCATGCAATTGTAGGTGATCCAGAAGTTCTGCGTGCCATAAGAGAATGGATTAATAATAATTAATCTGGAAGGTGTTTTTGTATCTAATTGTGACTTATTACTCTAACTCGGCTGAACGTTCCATTTCAGAATTGCTTCATAAACGTCTCAGCTCACGTCAAAATACATTGAATTTAAACTAATATAGGGCATTTTGGAATAAAATAATGAAGGGATGTTCCATTAGAAAGTGAAGTTTGGTGCGAGAAAAATGTATCTTATAAAACTGGGGATAGTATGTATACAAAAAAATTAAATTTATCCTTTAAACAATTTTCAATTTTTCTTATTCTTTTTAAAATAAAGTGCTGATTTAACTTTTTCAATAAGGTTGAAATAGTATATTCAATCACACTATTTAATTAACAACTTGTGGTTCTCTAACGGGGCTCAAATGTAAGATTCCATGCCTCAGTATTTTCACGAAAATAAAACTAAATATTTGTAATTTATTTTGGATTAATTACGTTTCATTACTGTCCTATCTTATCTTAACTCGTAACAAAATAAAAATAAATATAAAAAAATCTTTATATAAAATGTTCACTTATTTAACAATGTAGTATATGTATTATTTCCAACTGTTATGTATAATACTCAGCTGATGATTTTCATTCTGTACTTGAGCAGTTTTAGATCTCAACGCTTAACAAACCTCCACCTATCAACAACTCGGTCTCGAGATATAGGCCAAAACGTGGGCCCATGTACCCCTAGACAGTGTTTATACAATATGGATATCAAATAAAAGCTGTTGCTGAGAGCTTTAAAGTAATTTTCATTGTGATATTCGATTTAGTCGCATCAACCTGGCAAAACTGATAAATATGCATGCGAAACGGAAACAAAAAGACATGAATTAATAATACCCACATACCTATTTACATACGTCCTATCCGATTTGCCTGAAATTTGGTATATAAATTTGCCTATGCTAGTATTTACGATCCTTTTTTCCCCGAAGTAGACCAGAGACGGACTGGGACTGGGATTAGGACTAAGACTGTCACTGAGACTCGGAGTGGGATTGGAACAAAATACATACCACCCTCTAGTAGTGGCAACAACGGATGAAGAAGTATGAGAAGAACTTAGGATAAGAGAAAAGATGGAAGGAGAATACTGAGAAAGAGATAGAGTAAGACGAAGATAGAGATAGAGGGGGACCTGGAAATGAATTATAGTTAGTGTCGGCTTGCTAGCTGGACACCACCGCCTCCATGCCTGCACCACGGCAGGGCGGGACGCGGAGTTGTACCAGCCGGAACTCCGTAGGCCGATCCGTGGGCTGAGGGGAAGAGCACCCTGGCGGCACAGCGGTAACCCTTTTAGCTGGTGAATCGGTTTCGGCCTTAAGGCGACGAGCCCCCACGGGCACGAGATAGCCTTAAAGGCGCGATCCGTTGCCCCCGCAAGCGAAGGGTGGCCAGTGCCGTTACGGCACTCCCCTTTGCCTCTGGAAGTGGGATTGGCTCGTTTGCTCTACATCGCCAATCCCGTGTTCGCACACTAAAGTAAGGTGCCGGGGTGCGGTGCGCCAGCTCTGTACTTGCCGGTTCGTAGGCTGCGAGGAGAATCTGGGCCTGAAGGGGCCACGCTACGCAGCTGTAGAACCGGGTCGGGTGGAGCCTTGGCTCAGGGGAAAGGATGGGGTAGCAATGCAGCATATTGCTTAGGACCAGCTCTGTGCTTTCTTCCTGCTTGCATACTTAGACAATGAATGAACTAATGGCGGAGGCTCGAAGTGTCAGTATGCAATGTTAATGTTAAGCTTTTGTCGAGTACAAAACTTTATAAAACATGTTGCTAAACATTTGACTAATTCTTTTTCTTCGATACAGAGAATACGAACGGACGAATGGTGAAGGCTCGAAGTGTTAGTATGCAATGTTAAACTTTATGCAGGAAGTAAGTTGACATAACACATTGCTAGGAACTTGCTCAACTTTTTTTTTGGAAGAACTATGAACGCACTAATGGTAGAAAGTCGAAGTGTCAATGTGCAATGTTAAGACTTGCTCAATTTTATTTCCTGAGAAGAAAGACTATGAACACACTAATAGTGTAGGCTTGAAGTATCAGTATGCAATCTTGAGGTTTTTGCAAGGAGCTAGTTTCTGCAACATGTTGCTAAAGAGTTTCTCAACTTTATTTCTTGAACACTAACACAATGAACAGATTAATGGTGGGTAGTTGAAGTATCAGTATGAAATGTTAAGCTTTTTACGAGGGGCAAGTTGAAGCAACATGTTGCTAAACATTTGAACGATTTCAAATTTAAATGGCCATAAGAAAGAAAATTTAATAAAGAATACAAACCGCTTGGGTACTTCCTCCTCAGTTGGAGCTACGGCAATTTCACAGTGTCATCTAAAGCTTCTTGAAAATCTCTGAGGCAATAAACGTTAGTTTTTGTATGCCCACCTCTGTTTATTAACAAGTTTAAACCCTCCTTACTTTGCTAAGGACATCCATATTCATTAACTCAATCAGTGTTTATTAATAAAAAGCCCACAACAACAAATATAATTACTAACCAAACATCATTGCAGAAATGAAGTAGAAATTATAAATAAGTCAAAGAAAAATACTTCTGCATGAAGGCAAAAATACTACAACTAATATGACTGCGCCGACATGAAATAGGCTTAGGAAATAACAACAACAAAATAATAAATTCATATGAAAGCGACCAACTGTCGTGTTGCCAGCGGTAACCGTCGTCGCTTTGTCTTTAGTTATTACCTTGCGCGCACCCCTCTAGACAGCAAGCTATATTTGCATTAGGCCACCCTCTGATGTACGTTAAGGTGAAATAAACAAACTTTTGCTTTTTTTTGCGCTGATTCTTGGCGCTACCAGGCGCCACTCTGCAAACAAACAACTGCCACAACAACGCGTCGCAACATCAAAACGTGGCCGACTGTTGTGTTTAGTGCGCATTTCCTTTTTGTAGAAGCTTTGCGAATAAATAAAGAAATCTTTTTAATTAAAAGCAGACTTCCTGTTGCTAAACTAAGCTAAAAAAAAGTTTTATTAAAATTTATAGCTGAAATCGTTTTAAATATATGCAAAAACAATTAAATATTGTTATTGTGCGAATTGTTGTTGTTAGCTACAAACATATGCACATGCAGCAGTTGGCAACACTGCATATCGTTTTAAAGTTTTTGACATTTGTGTGCAATAAAGTGGCGAAAATTCATTTTGCAACAACACAAAACTATTCATATACTTGTTGTCATGTCATCGGGCTTAAACAGTGTTGGAAAGTGAAAGTTTTATATAAACAAATGCAAGTTTTTAATAACCCACCGATTTTTGACAGTAACCAGTTAAAATCTTTAAAGCGCATTATTTCAATTATTTTGGAAACAAATTTTGAGGCATTTCTACTTTTTGCTACAAACTATACAAGCTCTAAGTCTATGGACAAATGGTTCGGTGAGAAGCGTTTGTGGTTGTTTGGCGATCGTCTTCCACTACTGCCAAGAAGGTAAGTCAATTAGAATTATGTACTTTTCTAATGAGTTTTAAGAAAATTTGGAAAATAAATCAAATAAATGTTTAACCTGCAAATTTTGTGGTTGGAATCGGCGCCAAAACTAATGATGCGAGCCAGGAGCACCGCACGCCAAGTAATCATGTACCGAAACTGTCCTTTTACTTATAAAGAGAGAGATGAATAAAAAGCGCACACCTTCTGGTGCTTCACACAAGGTGACTCGGTTTCGTTCGCCCTTGTGCGATAGAGACGCCTATTGAGAATAAGAAAACAGTAAGTCAGAAATGCGCGAGTGCGTGCAGCTTCAAATGCGGGCTGATAAGAATAACGCTAAAGAATTTTATGGAAAAATCCGGGAGAAACCTGGAGGTTTCAGAACCGCGGAAATGTTATGTTAGATTGAAGTAGCCTATCCGTGGGGAAGACTGAATGAGTCAGCATTGCTACCAGAAGTTTTTTTAACGCCCAAACTGCAAAAAACCCAATCAAAACCCAGGTCCTATGTTATAAAATAGCTCCGTCCTCTTGGCAAATACTAGTCCACTCCTTTTAATGATAGGAATAACTTTATAAGTCTATAATTGTAGGACATACACATGATCTTCGACACTTTACAGCCCCGCACTTAGGTCCACGCCTTTTCCGCTTGGTAGATCATGTGAAACTCACGCATTCTCTTAATCTCGGCCAATCTATAGAGCAGTCTTCGAGGGATGCACCCTTTTTAGCTAGTTCATCCGCGGTTTTAGTTGCTATGCTATGTGAGACTATTTGCCTTATTTGCTGCTTAGCTGTCAATACAAAAGTTGACACGGCTAGAATTTAAACTATTTTCTTCCATTGCTACTCTTCTTTCGCCTGAAAAACGCTACAGTGATCTGCCAGTATGTAGGATCTGTTAATTTCCAGTTCAGCACAGTATACCGCAGACCCTAAGACCAAGACAAACTTCAGCAATAATGACTTCGTAACTGTCGTACAAAGCGTGTTTGAGCTGTGGCGAGGTAGAAGACGAGCCCGATACCATAGACGCTGATAACAGAAAACAGCCGTTAGTTATGGCTAAATAGATAGAAAGCAGGCATAATTTGTTCCGAGATGGCCAAATTCGCATAGGCTGTAAAGCGCCAATAACTATTCAAGTTGACTGCAAATTCCAAGTGTAGGACCAAATACACCTTCCTTAAACACCGGTAAAGTTGTTAAGCATGTTCTCGATGCCATAGAGGGGCTCCCATTCTTACTTTTTCTATTTCTTCATAAAAGAATACCTATCCACGTCAGTCGTGTTATTAATTGGCTTAAAGATGCAGATATATTGTATATTGAGAAACCTCACTTTAATGCATTTTATGGTTAAACGCTCGTTCATAGCCATGAACAATACTACTTAGGAAGGAAGTCTCTGCTCCACCACAAAACTGACACCATTAGTTCGATTTGTGCTTCCTTCCTTTTGGCCACTGCAGGTAAATATGGTAAGAGCTTCTATTTCCTTCCCACCTTGCCCCGACGATCGCTGCAAGTCTTGGTAGGCAAGCTTTTAAGCCTGATAATCTCCAGAGTCTGCCTTTATGCCGTAATGCTGGGTGTCACACGATTTGATAACCACTCACATGGATCCCCGAATATCCGATTGGATAGGTAAGTTGGCGAGAAGTAAATCTGTAAACGGTGCACGGGTGGTTTACGCTAAACCTGCCGGTGTGAGACTTGCTGGCTAGTCGTTGATTGATGCGATGTGCCGAGAAGGTAAAAATGCACGTTTTTTATTGTTTTGTGCTGAATTGCGGTTTAACGATAAAAAATCGAAAAATTTCGATAACGATTTTCTAAGATTTTGATAAAAGATTTTCAACCACTTTTCGATACCAAATTAATAAATTTTCGATACTAAATCGATAAATTTTTCATAACTTTTTGATAGAAATTCGATAAGTAATCGATAGCATTTATCATCGATTTAAATTTAGCACAATTTGAGAACAATTGCATAATAATAAATGGATAATAAACCAATAGCTCGTCATTAGCGGTACTTATCGATATTCTTCAATAAAAATCGACCAATTTTCTATAACACATCTCAGCTTTTGTATAAAAAATTGCAAACTTTTCCACAACAAATCGATAAGTTTTCGATAACATTTCCGTACCAAATCAATAAACTTTCGATGACATCGATAAATTTTACGCAACTTTTTGATGGAAACCCGCTAAATAAACGAAAGCATTTTTTATCGATAGCAAATTTTTCACAATTTGAGAACAATCGTCTAAATAATAAATGAGTAACAAACAATAGCTCGTCATTAGTGGTATTTATCGATATTCTTCAATAAAAATCGACATATTTTCGATGACACATCTATGAGTTTTTGGAGCTGAAACTCTTTCCATAACAAATCGATATATTTTCGATAACATTTCGATATCGAATCGATAAACTTTCCAAATACATTGATAACTTTCTCCCAACTTTTTGATGGAAAATCGATTAATGATCGATAACATTTTTATCGATAGAAAATTTATCACAATTCGATAACTATCGTCTAAGACCCTTCGATAGCACATAAATACATAACAAGAGAATAAATCATCGATAACGGTGCATATCGATAACACACCTTTAACACTTCCATGGTAAATCCATACCACGCCGTCTTGTTTTGGTTTCGGTTTCTACTGTTTCCGTTTCCTTCCTCCAACCACTGCCACACGTTATGCCTTTACTTACACTTACCCTACGCTTACATTATGGATGCCGTGAGCAACGATATTTACAAAATAGCGGCAACTGTGCGGAGGTCCGATCATCGCGTTTGTAAGAGCGACCACGCCCTATCTCAGATATTGTTGAAGGCTTTATTTCAAAAAACAACATCATTCAAAAGTCTGACGTATCAAAATATTATTTAAAATACTGTAATTGCTACCTATGTACATTAACCTGGGTCGATTTGTATGGACGAAAGTTAACCGATATCGCGCCATCGATTTTTCGATAGGATTTGGGCTCAGGAAAAAAGTTCCACTACGCATTCCCAAAAAAAAATTTTCGAGCCTGCGAAAAAAATGGCGACAGGGCAAATTTTTCGACCAAAACACTCCCTAAAACCCAAAATATATTTTTTTAAACTGTTTTAAAACGTTGGTGATATCAGTTTAAAAAAAAATTTTGGTTTTAGGGAGTGCTTTGGGTGAAAAATTTACCCTTTCGCCATTTTTTTTCGCAGGCTCGAAAATTATTTTTTTGGGAATGCGTAGTGGAACTTTTTTTTACTGAGCCCAAATTCTATCGAAAAATCGATGGCGCGTTATCGGTTAATAAATCGGCCGTCTAATGGGTGCGCTACAAGTTCTATCTCGAGTGCCTGAATTTTTCGTATGGACCTAACTGGGTTCTTTTCCAGACGGAACCCAGAGCTTAAAGGACAGGACAGTAAATTTAGGCTGCCTTGGGAAAAGCCATATTTTTTCCTAGCTGTTGAAATAAAAATTTTAACGGAAATAAAGCTCTACTTAAATGCATACGCAATGTACGCGCATCGTAAATGTGTAAATGTGGTTTTAGGGTAGTGTAAGCTCGCAGTTCGCTCAATATCAGTTAGCCTTTTGATAAGGCTCCGTGGTTAATTTAAAAAACCAAAATCTGTAAAACAGATTCAACCAAGCTAAGTCTTTATGGAAGAGTTGAACAGTGCAGCTGCCCAGCAACGGCTAATAAACGTCAACAAGCGCGACCAAAAAACAACAGCAACAAAAATTAATACCACAACAAGCAAATGAGTATTACAAGCAAAGTAATTGTTATTTAACGAGCCAATTTGTCACAATCGATTGCTTGATATGTTTGTGTGTGTGTATGTGTCCAATGTATTTGGTTGTATGTAATTTCACTCTTAGTGGAAGGATAAAGTTGTTGTTGTTGCTGCTATTTTATTTAATTTTTTATATTTTAATATCCACTTAAACAATTCTGGCTAAAAGTATCAACTCGACTGTTTGCATAAATAAAATATCATTTCCACACGTTTACAGCGAATCAAAGTGGATTTTGCGGAATGAGCAAATGCCACAAACAGTTGAAACCACAACAAAGGATTTACAGTTTTTAGTGTTCATGCTTTTGGTAACATCAACAATAAAGAGCATACGAATCAGCCAAAGGGCAAAAGTTCTTAATCAATTGCCGGCAATGGATTGACATACAAAAAAAAAATTGGATTGAGCATGTCATTTGTGGGCGTGGAAGTCAAATGGAATGCGAAAATATTGCCAAAGTAGAAGTAGGTTAAAAGTGGGCGGATCTCGACGAGTTTACAAGAAATTAATATGTTTGGCTTAGTTTTTATAGGAAGTAATTGAAATTCAAACAAACTTGTTTAGCTTATAGTTTTCTCCGCCTGCAGGTAAAAGCCGGCAAAGGATGTTACTGGTCTTCTTTGAAAGCTTAGCCGGCTGATTTTTCCTTTTATTTTACATAATCTTAAGAACTGCTATAGCGTGAGCTGCAGGACGAAATGGTTGACAACTTTCTGTGTTCGTGTCTTGCTCTCGCGCGGTCAATGCTACAGCTACTAGGGGCGGCAAAGTTTCTAGATCTCGAGGCAGCAATTAAGCTAGGTCCTAGAAAGCTTCTAGTAAGTACTTTACGAGAGGACAGAATTATTCATTGACATAAGTCCTGGTATCTAATTGTAGTTTTTCCAATTGTTCGTCAAACAAATTCTGTTAACACTATGTACACACGCACTCTTTGTGAGATCCTTATTGAACTAACCTTAGAATGACTGTAGCCTGTTTTTCGTTTAATGTTGACCGCATTGCTTAGAAACTCTGCAGGACTGTGTTTAGAGATGCACCCTTTTATGAGTCCCAGAGCTGTCGACAATTTCTTCGCTCTGGCTACATCAAAAGTTGACGACATGGACGTGGTAGCTGCTGGTTCCCCGGTTTTCCCGTATTATATGACTGGCAAGCAGCCAAATCTAACAAACGCTATGTAGACACGCTAGAATAAAGGCACACTACCTACACAAACCATACTTAATATCCTAAAGCCTGAAAAGACTATCTATCGGCTATCGGAGAATATGACTACCTTCTTAATGGTATTAGTTGTATTCGGAATAGTCTCATTCCGCCTAGATGCAGGGAGATATGTACACGGTCGAGAGTATTGCCAACAATTCCGCGCTTGCTCCCAAGCCATTTTAAAGCTGTCCGAGAAAATGGAACTATCGAAACTCTGAATGAGCTCTCGATATTTACAATTTTATTATTTTTTTACACGCAAAACGCTCCTAGATGCGTAGGAGAGTCTATAAATGTGGGTAGGGCTGTACGCAGTCCGTTTTTGTTGTGACAGAAGAGTCATAAGAAATAAGCCTACATGCACGCTACTCTAGAGGATCAACTTCCCAAAATTAAGGCTACCCTAGTATTGCCGTTTGCTTCATAAAGACATCGATCAGTGAAATATTGACAATGACATTTGAATCAACCAAAGAGCATGACCCCATCAGCCCTAGACCGCACCACAGGCGGATCGTTTCAGTTTCCTTTGTGATCTGCAAAACTGTTCACTGAACATAGAAATATTGGAATTTCTAAATCTACAGGATATATACCTTTCCTGGACTTGCTGAGAGGCGAACCCATAGGGAAAGGGGTAATGAAAAAGGAAATAGACAGCTGAAGTGGTGGACGGAACAACAAAAAAAGATAGTGAAACATGTGGAAAGCAAGAAGGAGCACGGAAGAGATGTAGAAAGGAAGGGGAAAAAGTAGTGGAAGAGAACAAAAGAAATATCATGTAGGAGGAACTGGAAAAGAGTTGAAGTACGTAAAGGAAAACGCAGGGAGGAAAAGATGGCAGCAAGAGGGAGCGAAAGGGCTAATGAAAAAATAAAGGTTCAAGAAAATAGGATCGATTCCTGCTAAAACTGGTAAAAGTAAAGAAAGATAGGGGTTTGGAAATGAAAAGGAAGAAGGAGCGTAACTTTTGAGAAAGAGGGTGGTAGAGTTGGAAGATAGAGTAAACTAGAAGTAGAGGGATAAGAAGAGGACAATGAGGGGACAACGAGAGTAGTGAAAAAGGAAAGACTGTTGGCTTAGATGGTGCCAATGCGAATGTTTTTAGAGGGTTTCCACATGTTTGAATTTTTAATTTTGTAATTTCTGCCAAAGCTGTTATAATTCTAAAGGTATTTATTTTGTGAGTCAGTCATTTTATAGAAAATTATTAACTGTACACTATTACGTAATAAAACCAGACAGGTGAATCAACTACTAAAAAATAGAGTCGCATTTGACAATACTCGCCCTCATAAAAGAGACTTTTGACATCAATGAGATGATTGAACAATTTCATAAAATCGCAGGAGACTATCTGTGGCTTGTGATACGAAAGCTATGGATCGGCGGTGCGCGTTCACGAGACCAAACATTTATCTATGTAAACGAAACGTAAAGAGATTCATTAAGCAGAAATGGTGGCTGGCATAAAAATATAAAGCTGCAGAGGTTTCAAAGCAACGATGCTTCAAAAAGTCAGAGCTTATAGAAGTTCATTGATTTAAAAAAAGATATATGTGGCCTATTAAAACTTTATTTCAAACATCTCCTGCTGACCCTGGAAACGTTTGGGCAAGCACGAAATAGTCGTATGATCAAACCGGACCCACATGGTTCCGACTTTATCTAGCTATCCACCTGCCGCACCTCTAACTAACCCTATTCATGCTCTCTTGTTTCCTTTCCACTCTCATTTTCTGGTTTACCTTAATCGGCCCATTCAATTTCCCTATCCTTAAATTTTCCCTATCCTATAAATTTCCCTATTCTTACTCTTCCTGTAACTTTGTTTTGCTAATTTCTCCCAAGCCATGACCTTTATTCGTACTTTGGCTTTTACTCTCACTCCCACTCTTCCTCTTGCTGTCTTTACTTTTCGCACTTCTCTCCAACTTCCTCCACTTTTTCTTCCTATTGTCTCTGTTTTCTCATCACTTTTCTGTCATGTTCCCGATTCGAGTGTGTGAGATATATCAAGTTTGGCACTTTTCGGCACATTACATTGCTAAATTACTAAAAAAAAGTAGCAAAATAGTACCAAAAATGTTCCCTTCCTACTACTTTAAAATTCATTACCGAATTATGTAACTTTTGTTTTTGTAGTACTATTGAGATCACCTGCCTGGTTTTACTGCGTGATGCTCTAGACTGAGAATTTATCTTCCGTTGAAATGACTGAAACAATTTGTGTTCTTGGTAAAAACAAAACTGGGTGAGATTGATTAGAATGAGATTAACTTTGCCGAATTTCTTTTAATTCAAGAGTAACAAACCCGATTTGTTGACATAACTAGAGTTATTATTTTCAGTGTTAAATTTAATTAAAATCTGTTGGTGTTTTTGTTCTCGTAGTACTGATAAGGATACTCCCCGAAGGCCTTGGGGTCCTTCGCCGGATGTAGATCCGCTACGTTGCGGTAACTAGCCCGACCATCTCGGGAACTATTTGGTATGAATACATGAAGCCTTCTAGGCCATACCGCCCTCCCACCCCCTAGATTCATCAGGGTTTCGGGGTCGCCAGATCTTCGGCTGTTAATGAAACAGGATTCGCCACGGGTAGGTGAGGTTGAAAATGTGCTACACAATCCCTTTAATCAATTTGGTATTTTAGTCGCATCTAACGACAGGCATACCTACCGCGGGTATATTCTAAGCTCCTTAACCCGGTAGGGCGATTAAAAAAACAAAAACAAATCTGTCATATGGATTTATTCAAATATTTAGATTATGAAGTATGTTTTGCTTAGATATTGCTGTGCGATATTAAATTTTCACTTAATCCTGTTTGAGGCACACAAAATATCAAATAACACATTTCCCCACATTAAATCATCAAATTTTAAAAAGTCAAAAATCAGAAACTAAATGGCGTCAAATGTAAACACGTCCATTGCCAACTGCATTCTATTTGACAAGAGTTACCCAAATCCTTTTGCAGCGCTTTGTATACTGAAGCCAATATGATGCATGTTTACATATCAAATGAACAGTAATTTCTGCCACAATAATTGCCACCCTCATTATCTCAATCCAATCCCAGAGTGGCTCATTATTTAAACCAAATTGCATTATTGAGATTTCCGACCGTCCTTTAAACGCATTTTTCGTGTTCACCTCAATTCCAAATACCCAAATCGCGAATGCCCAAATGCAATTTATCAAATGAATACGCGGGGATCGGAGGCGTAAGCTTGTGTGCTGTCATTTTAATCTGTCGCATTTTCCATATTTCACATGTTTTTCTGATGACATTTTTATGGTGACAATGGCGGTTTTTGGCTAAATTAAAATGCAGTATAAAATTTTCATTTGTAAAGTATACAACTACGAGTTGTGAGTGGTCGGAGATATCGGAATACGGGAAATATTTAAGACTGGAAGCCGTTTAGTTTAAGTCTAAGGCAGGTAAAGGACAAAGAACATAAAGTCCTATTAATAATGTGAAATTGTAAAAAAGAAATAATTCCCCAAAAACAAAATTTGGAAACACAAAGATATTTCGTGCAATACCAGAAACAATTTTGCTAGTTGCCCTTCTTGCGTTAACAGGCATTCGGTAAAATCAACCGCAATATGGCTAAGTCAACCGAGTTGTTTTTTTTTTTTTTTTTGCTTTTAAGAAAGCAAATTAGTTCAGTAATTTCAACAGAAGAAAAATTGTTTGTCTCAATTTCACAATGTTCTGTTAAAAGTACAGATTCTCAAATAACTCAACTTATTTTTTTTGCTAAACGTACTGTTCTCTATGGTCATTTTAACAGCGCACAGCTGTTAATATTATGCAAATGCATTAGCTACTACTTTGCTTTTATGAAAATAATGCCACAAAAATATCTGTCATGTCAACAGCCTTTACTGTTGATCCGCTAACTATAATTTTCACTGGTATTGTTAGGTTGACAGTTAGGATTGTTAAGTTAACAGGGCTATGGCTTACGTATAATAAATTTTTTTTATTGATTTCAATTTTGAGACGCTCAATTTAAAATCAACAATTTGTGCGTAGTTGATTAAAGAGATATATCCAAAGGGGTTAAAATTGACAGAATTTTACGTTAAAATTACCGGTAATGCGGTTGATTTTACCAATTTTCTTTTACAGTTTACAATAAAAATCTTCGAATGTTTGAAAAAATGTATTCAAACGACGTTGGATTGATTGATATGAGGGACTATCAGAGCCAAAATTAATGGAGATCTTTTTACACTGCAATCTCTAAAACAAAATTTTTTTGGAAGAATTGTTCTTGTTTTTCGGCCTATTTGATTTGCTTGATGGTGGGTTCGAATACGTGCTCGAGGCTTTAGCCTTAGTAAGCTTTACTGGTGGTGGACAAAGACGAAAAAAATAGCTCGCAGTCATCGAAAAATTAGCCAATGCATTTGACTGCCACTTAACTGTTAATAGCCACTCTTTCGAAATAGTAAAGAACTCCGTTTGTTAACTCCAACAACAATATCCACTTCGGGAAAACCATTCTAGGAATATCCAAGGGAAACATTTTCTTAGAGATTTATGGACCTCAATGCGTTAGTGATGTCAAGTACTGAAGAAGGTATGAAGACTTGAAAATTTTCAGGCTCATCCTAAACTACTGGACCGATTTTAGGTAGAAAGAAATTGCGTAGTGGTAGTAAGAGTTGGAGCGTGTATGTTGGAGTTGAGTATGAGTTAAAGTTGAAGTTGAAGTTGAAGTTGAAGTGGGAGCTGGAGTGGTAGTGGAAATAGAAGTGGGCGTGCAAGTGAGGGCGAGATTAGGTGTTCCACTGGCAGCGAGAACATGGAACAAAATATTAATAAGAATAAGAAAAAATGAAAGATAGACGTAGAATAGAAAATGATAAGGGAAAGCGATGACCACTTTTTAAATGGGCGCAAACCAATTTTCGAGTAGGGCAAAGTCTCTTGGATACACTGGTACTTGCGATTTTACTCTATAAACAACATATGTGAAAATATACTAAGCAATAACTAGATATAAATTTAAGAAACCTTTGGAAAGGGTATTTTAATACCTTTGGAGCAACTGCCTACAACAGCGACTACGTGAATAAGTATTAGTTAATTGCATTGTTTATAGGGTTGGCCTGTCGTGACTAATTAATAATTAATGTATATTTAATAACTATACTAAAGAGTTCATGGGTTAGAGGCGAACAGAACTAAATTAATGACTCACACGAGCGCGACATTCACAATATTTACGTCCATATACCGTTAGCTACATTTTCTTAATGATTGCTGTTATAAATTTTTCAAATGTAATTATATAACACAAATGCTTCTCATCCTTTTTGCCAGCAGTGCTTTAGTGTCTTTCTTATTCACCTTTACTTTCCTTGACCGTCAAATCCAATATCTACAGTCTATGACATGTTATGTAAGCATGCACAACACTGAAGCCTAACTGTTGAGGGGGGAGGCAGCTGTCAGTTGTGTTTGGATAGGGAGCATGAGTATGTAAAGAGAATAAACTTAAAGTAATGACAGTAGAATGAAAATTTTAACATACATGAGACACACAGTTATACTAAATCAAACAAGAACAGGGCCGTATCAATCAGTGGCGCAGTATAGAGGACTAAGTATGCAGGGAAGCATGCAGTAAGATAAAATACTTCGAATTACTTTATTAACTCCTCTTCACGACTTCATCTCTTGAGTTCTCTGTAGAATACGCGAGCCACTTTCTCATAATCTGCTTTTCATAGTCCGATATTAAGATATTTTTCCTTTCTGGTAGTTCTAGCTTTCTAATTTTTTAGTCTACTAGATCCGAAAAAGTCTGTTACCTTGTCAGATTATCATGCTACCGTGCCGCGAGACTTACTAAAGTGCATTTAAAACATAATGGAAATCTAAAAGAACGTGAGAGAAAATAAAGACATTCAGACAGCCGGACCCGTGCGCATTTTGAGCAACCAATATAAAAGTCTTTTATCAACAGAAATCAATTTATTAAAACTTACAGCTTGCGCTGCCATCTGGCGTATGGTAGCAACTGCCGGTAATAGTGCCTTAGTACAAATAGATTTCTTTGTGTGCTCACAATTGTTTATTTTTAATAAATTATTTTATTTAAATATGGCTAAACAAAAGCACAACGACCAAAATTGCCCAAAGCTCGCTAATAGCCAGAATCCATCTTTACAACCAAAACTTTATTAATAGATTTCAATTCCAAATAAGAGCGAAAAAGGGACCCGTACATAAAAACAGCAATTAGAAATAGTATACATGATAAAACAATGTTCCCAACTCTATTCAATCTCGAGATCGGCCAGAGATAAATAATAATTTCAAAATTTGGCCTAGAAGGTCACCGTGGTCCTATTAAATAGTTCCCAAGATAGTTGGGCTAGGAACTTTATGGTGCTTGTTACCGGAACGTACAGGATCTGTATATCTTCCAAAGGACTATCAACATCGTTAACCGTTAATGTGTTCATCGGAATCATGCAGGGATTACTGAGAATGAGCGTATATCGCAGGGGTTAGGGTGAATTCTTCAGATGTGGAAATAAAACTCGGTCTTCCTTAATAAAATGCCAGGGAAGCCTGAATACATGTAGTGTACCAGCGATCGATCTTCTTATCAAGAGAAAGGGCATCTCATATTGCCTTTGTTTTCTGAAGTAAGGACCTCTGGAAAAAGCGTACATACAGACACGGCTAGAAACAATCCTACAGTTTTCCATACAATCTATATTCCGAGACTCAAATTATTAGTTTCCTGAGGCGAATCTAAAATGGTCTGAAGAATGTGAGTGGAAATCTTGGCAACTTTTCCGCATGACGACATCAATATGTCATCCTGCCATGTCTTCAATATATGAGCCACATAAAACATTACTGATTACTATGCTGTTCTTCGAGTTAATACCTACAACGCCAAGTCTAGTTCCTAATGTAGATACTGATCATATATCTGACATAGCGTTTCTGTCACTTTGGTGTTGGGCATCGTAAAACACAGGTTAATGAGAAAGCTAGGAGCACAGGAGATTATTGCAACTCAAGGTCTTATATAAGGACAAAAGTCTCAATATTAGCATAGGAAAGCTTATAGTAAGTAAAAGGGATTGCAGTTCTAGAGTTTCTTAAAGCAAGTTGCTATCATACAATGAAGTAACGTTACCGACCGGCACTGTAAGGGTTCCTGCTACGTGAATGCGGTGGGAACAGAATGCCGTAGCTGAAATATTCCCACGCTGCGATTGCTAAGTGCGCCGTCGAGGCAGAATGAAGTTTCGTGGAAAATCCTTTCGACAGTCTCCCAAAACTAAAGGACGCCAGGCTGAGCGAGCTTCTTAAATATATAAACTCTACGGAATAGATAAAGCGAATATTCTTACACAATTTTCATTGATTCATTTACATGGTTTGGTATAAAATTTTTGCGTATTAGCGCCATTTCTGTTCAGAGACGATTCAGCACAGCAACCAGCCAAAAAACTAGAACTAGTAGTACTTTTCATGCTTACTCTTATTGTCACAAAGACAAATTTTGGGATATTCAAGGATATTAGATCAGAAATTACACTTCCTAGGTGCTTTCAAGCATGCCTGATCCGACCCTGCATATATCAAAGTAAACACATACACATGCCTATATGTCAGCCTTATGGCACTGTCGATTGCTGATATTATCGCACTCTCCAACTTTTTTTGAATCTGGTTGTCAGTCTGTCGACCAAATGCAAGGCGAATTGTGACAATATCACGCCAACGCATATGAGAAAATGTCATTTAATTCAAATTTGTAAGGCAAGAAAAGAGAAGTAAAAAAAATCAGTGAAAAATTATGCCAATTTTAAATAATTAAATAATCATAAAGTTTGTCTTTCATATAAATAATGCATATTTAATGACTTTTTCTATGTCCTTTGTGTGCGTTTAAAAGTGAAATCCTCGCGCGAGCGTAAAATGTGGCCACAACAGTCGCTGTTATCGCGCTTTTTGCAGAAAATGCATTTTCGCAGCGCCTACGGGTATGCAACGAATAGTAGTTATTAAGTAAAATTATTGGTATAAATTGACCCTCATTGCGGATTTTTTTTCAATAAAGCTACTTATAAAACAATAACTAAATTTATACGCTGCACACACGCAAATTTTAAGTTCATTTAAAGGTCAAAAGTTTAGCAAAAGTATGCTAAAATATGGTACAAATGTACGCAAACAAACAAAACCGAACTTCGTGAGCTAAATAAACTTTGCAACACATTTTTCGGTGCAAAGTTTCACAGATAATGAGGTAGAAACTTTAATTACTGCATTATAATTTTAGACTTTTGCAATGAAATATTTTCAAGGTCGCATGCAATGTTTTTGTTTGTGGTGTAAACTTAAGAAAAGTGCGCCTAAAATTAGTCGAATATTCAAGTTTAAACATAAAACTTCAAAACGATTACATTAAGCAAAATGAGGTTGTAATTTGCAGGAAGCAAATGCACAGATATAGGTCGCTTGTATTTAAGAAGGGTTTACGGAGTTCGTAATAATAACGGCCGGAAAAACATACACATGATATTGCTTTCAAAGATGTTGGCTACAGTATTTTGGTAAAGATATTGCTAAGAGCTTTACCATTGCCTAAAGGCTAACAAATTGTCAGTTCACTTGGACTCCAAAATTATTCGTCGTGATCCCAAATTCACTGCCGGTGACACCAGCCTGCAAAGGGCATTGAGATGAACTCTGCCGAAAGCCGTGCAGCGCAGATGGATAGAAACTTTAACATATGTAATGCAACTTTTTACAGAAGCAATTTTCCAAGCTATCACTGGTAATTTGTCTTAGTAGCCCTAAGGAATGATAAGTATCTGCACAGATTTCGCTTAGCTGACTAAGTGCACAGCTATCAAAGAAAAGCATGTGGCTAAGCCCAGCGTCTTAAAATGTGACTAAAATCTACAGACCCGACCTTTTCAAAAAAAAACATTCCTGTCGGGCTAGTACCAGAATATGTGACTAAGACCTCCCAAGCACCGCAACACTCTCCTAAATAGTTTGTCATAACGCCGGGTATTTTTTACCTCTCAAGTGGTGGAGTCGACATGATGTATGCTTATCAAAAATAAACAGTACTCCACCCTGCTAAGGGAGCATAAGGACTCATGAAAACCTAAGTAAACAGGCATTTTAAACCGAAGTGGGCCAAAATGAAGTTGTTGTTATAAGAAATCGTTCCTTTAAACAATTGTTCGTCACGGGGTGATTCAGATGTAGGTTAGGTTAGGTTGGATGTTAGCCATCTTGGCAGGGGAGCTCACTTGAGCAACATGAAGGCCCGTTGTGATACCATATGAAGTAACGGCAGCGTAAGCTATAGTTACTTAGAGGGTCGGTCCTTGAATAAGTCCTTTGAAGATCCGAGTGAACCTACACAGAAACACTGTCGTCTAGATCTGGCAAACGCTGGTCAGCCAGCTCATAGTCCTCTACGCAGTTGTAGCAGGAGAATTTTTCCAGCATGCCAAGACGTACCTCGCGGATTAAAATTGCACAATGACACGTCAAAATCCGGGAAGGTGAGACTAATTTTATCCATTATTTTTGAAAGAGTGCTGCTATTTACTTTCACTTTCGGCCAGATGGATATCGCCACTGTGCAAGTGGTAGTGTGGGTCCAGCATTTGCTTAGCTAAACGAGGCCCTTCTATATAGAGTAGACCACAAATATCTAAATTAGTTGTACACATTAAAAATGTCCCCTTGGCTCTTCCATCCCAGCATATTATCCATCGCATCGTTAACCGCAGCACTGACAGCAGACAATGATCGGCCAACTTAATATTTCCTTCTTTCCAAGCTTCTAAAGCTACAAATTAGCCCCTTTTCCCACTACTATATAGAGGGGATGACCACGGGTTCTTGTTCAGCAGGATATTCAATACCGAGTTAAGGGAGCTGGTTATACCAAGTAGTACTGTCCGTTGCATCCCACTAGACTAGTAATTCTCATCCCGGTGTCCTACTTTGGCCCTTCAGATAGGTTTCCCGCCAATATAATCTATAAATATTAAACTCCAACAGAAAGTTCTAATGACACTCCTCCAGTTGAGGGTGCAAGATTTGCCAGGGTTGATTGTCCAGAAATTTATTCCTGACAAGGATTTCCAAGTCAACCTCGTAGGCAGCCACTTTCTTCTAGCTCTACCAGAAGGTCGTTTACTTCCACGAAAAGAGTAGAGAAGACATCACACCACTCTGTGACATAACACCTCTCTGTTACTCTCTCGATTGTGTCCTCTTCCCAAACGGTTAAGCTCATCTAAACATCAATATGAGAACCTTACTTTTGACAATCTTCAACTAAGCTCACCCCCCCCCCCCCACAATGTTCTTCGACATACGTAGTTCAACTGGAATATATATCTTATTCTGTATGTTCCTCAACCTTGGCCTTTAGGCGTAATTTTTGTAAAATGAGTGCGCAAAAACGCCTTGAAATATGCAACAGTTTTTTTAGTAAATACGCATATAGAGTAACAGGCACGAAATAAATTCACATTACACGTGTAATGCCATTAGCAAATACTTAATAAACAGTTGTCATTGTGCGTCCTTCCAAGCCAAAATGAATTATTTTATTGAAACGGAAGCATGTACATATCAGTAACATTGTTTGTGCTGCTTTTAATGAGTTGTTGTTGTTGTTGTTGTTGTTGTAGCAATGCTCGCCCCACCTAATAGCCGCGACCGATCACAAATTGTCATCAATATCCTCTAACGGGAGTCCAAGGAAACTTGCCGTTTCAACAGGGGTGGACCATAAGGAAAGGGGTGTTAGAGGCGTTGGTTCCACATTACAATTAAAGAGATTGCATTGCAAGCAGGGCATACATTTTGTATGTCGGGGTTGATTCTGGATAGGTAAGAGTTTAACCTGTTACAGTATCCAGAACGAAGTTGAGCAAGAGTGACACGCATTTCCCTGGGGAGTATTCGTTCCTCTTCCGCGAGTTCTGGATATTTTTCTTCAAGTACTGGATTCACCGGGCAATTCCCGACATAAAGGTCCGACGCCTGTCTATGGAGTTCACCAAGGACCTGCTTGCGTTTTTCCGCTTCATACGGCTGGGTTCTCAGGTGCCGTATTTCCTCAAAATGCTTACGGAGATGACTCCTTAGGCCTCTAGGCGGTGCTGGTTCGTCAATCAGATGTCTGTTGGGATGCCCAGGTTTCTGGGTATTCAACAGAAACTGTTTGGTCAGCATCTCATTTCTCTCCCTGATGGGGAGTATTCTCGCCTCATTATGCAGATGGTGTTCTGCGGACATAAGAAGACAGCCCGTGGCGATTCTGAGAGCAGTATTTTGGCAGGCCTGTAGTTTCTTCCAGTGGGTGGTTTTTAGGCTTGGCGACCATATGGGTGACGCGTAGCACGTAATCGGCTGGCTAATTGCTTTGTATGTGGTCAAGAGCGTTTCTTTATCTTTTCCCCAGGTACTGCCAGCAAGGGATTTGAGGATTTTATTACGGCTCTGAATTCTTGGAACAATTGCGGTTGCGTGCGCACCAAAATGTAGATCCTGATCGAACATCACACCCAAGATTTTGGGGTGTAGGACAGTCGGTAGCGTAGTGCTATCGACGTGGATGTTCAATATGGTCGACATTTGGGGCGTCCATGTTGTAAACAAGGTCGCGGAAGATTTAGTCGGTGACAATGCCAGGTTTCGCGAGGCGAAAAAACTGGAGAGATCAGGGAGATAGCCGTTTATTTTATTGCATAGCTCATCGATCTTTGGGCCTGGGCCTGTGGCCATTATTGTGCAGTCATCGGCGTAGGAAACGATTGTGACTCCTTCCGGTGGTGAAGGTAGCTTAGATATGTAGAAATTAAACAGAAGCGGGGATAGGACACCACCCTGTGGCACCCCTTGTTTAATTCTCCTTTGTTTTGATGTTTCGTTTCTGAATTGCACCGATGCCTGCCGACCACCCAGATAATTTGCGGTCCACCTTTTAAGACATGGGGGAAGGGTGGACCCTTCCAGGTCTTGCAGTAACGAGCCATGGTTGACCGTATCAAAAGCTTTTGATAGGTCTAACGCTACGAGTACTGTTCTATGGTGGGGATATTGATTCAAAACGCAATTTATCTGGGTGCTAATGACATTTAGCGCGGAGGTAGTGCTATGGAGTTTTCTGAAGCCATGCTGATGAGGGGCTAGCTGCAAATGTGCTTGGAAATAAGGGAGCAAAATGGCTTCAAGCGTCTTTGCCACTGGCGATAGGAGAGATATCGGACGATATGACTCACCTACGTTAGCTGGTTTCCCAGGCTTTAGTAGCGGGACCACCTTGGCCATTTTCCATTTCTCGGGTATGACAAAGGTGGAAAGAGACAGGTTGAAGACATGCGCTAAATATTTGAAACCCTCTTTCCCTAGGTATTTAAGCATCGGCATGGCTATGCCGTCTGGGCCCACTGCTTTGGATGGTTTAGCGCGACCAATGGCGTCCTCAACCTCTCTAGTGGTGATGGTAATTGGTGACGCGCTGAGTTTGTGTTTGTGTGCGTGTCTATTGGCTCTCCGTCTATCTTTGTCGACCGTAGGATGCATTATATATTGTCGGCAGAAAGCGCTCGCGCATTTTTTCGCATCCGACAGCACCTTATCGCCAAAGGCGAAGGAAACTTTGTCTTTGTGCTTAGTCGGATTCGATAGGGACTTTACGGTGGACCAAAGTTTACCTACACCGGTAGAGAGGTTACAACCTCTTAGGTGCTCTTCCCATTTCGCCCGCTTGTGTTCGTCCACAAGCAATCTGATGCGTTGGTTTATATCCCTTATTTGGGGGTCGCCAGGATCAAGCTGTCTTATAAGGTCGCGTTCCCTCGCTAAGCTCGCGGCCTCCGCCGGGAAGTGGGGCCGGATTTCGGGAATTCTCCCGGCGGGAATGAAATGTGCCGAGGCGGATTCAATGACCTTACGGAAGGCACGCTCCCCTTGGCGGGCATCAGTCGGGATAGGGAGGGCAGCAAAGCTGCTGTCTGTTGCAGATTTATATTCTTCCCACTTTCCTTTTTTGAAGTTTATGAAAGTGCGTTTTTCGGTGACGATGAAGTCGGCGGTACGCTCGAACGAAATAAGTATGGGCAGGTGGTCGGATGCCAATGTTACCATCGGCTGCCAGTTGACGCATTTTACGAGTTCTGCGCTTACGATTGAGATATCTGGCGAGCTATGACAGCTTCCTACCATACGTGTGGGGGCGTCTCCGTTTATTGTGCAGAACGTCGTTTCGTCTATTTGATCCGCCAACATCTCACCCCTACTGTCCGCCCGCAAGTTTGAATGCCATAGATCATGATGGGCATTGAAATCGCCTAAGATAATGCGATTGTTGCCAGTGAGTAAGGCCTCGATATTAGGGCGGTATCCACTGGGACAACAGGTGACAGGAGGGATGTAGATGTTGATGATTTCTAGATTTGCATCGCCTGACCGGACAGATAGGCCTTGACGTTCTAAGACATTGTCACTGCGGTCGATGCCAGGATCAAAGATATGATATTGCACAGAGTGGTGTATTATAAACGCGAGGCCGCCTCCATTTCCGCTCTCGCGGTCTTTCCTGTGGACATTATAACCAGAGCAGGTCTGCAATGCAGATCTTGCTGTGAGTTTAGTCTCTTGAATCGCAGCAATGCGGATGTTGTGCCGCTTCATGAAATCGACTATCTCCGTAATCTTCCCAGTTAGTCCATTACCGTTGAACTGCAGAATTCTGAAGTGCATGAGGGTGACGCCGCCACTCTAGGGGTAAGTGAGGGGTGACTACGCCTAGGTTGTGGAAGGCCAGGACGCAATTGCTGTTGTGGCCTTGGGACTGGGCGCCCTTGGGCAAGCATTGGGGTACCCGGATGATTTGGGTTTGCGACCTGGCAACATGGCGCGATGAAACCCGTCGAGGAGTTGCCGTCGCGGAGACCAGAACATCTAGGAAAGTGGCACCACCCAAGGCAGGAGCTGCATTGAGCGGATGTCGCAAACCTATATATTCTGTGCTGGCAGACGGTGCAAACGGAGGCAGGGACTAAGAGTCTGTTTCCCTGACCTGCACGATTGCTGCCAGAAAAGAGGGGGGGAGAAGAAGACGGGGGAGTTTTTGTTCTAACAGTTCTGTATTTGCGGTTAAAACTGTCATATGGAATAACTACTCTTAGGAACTCGGCTACAAAGTATTTGAATACTGCAACTATGGGTTAACTAAATAACCTATAAGCTCACAATGTTTCGACAAGCTCCCCATGGAAATCTCGTTAAAAGAGAACACAATCTGTCGAAATGCGCCCCACCAAATGCAATCTTCACTCGACATTCGCACCGGCTGCTTGTTGGAATTCCAAAAGGACGCAAGTTCGCTTCAAGATGATGAGGTTGTGATTGGAGTGTTCGGGTTAAAGGTTTTCCGGAAAATATTTGGTTATTTTCAACATCAAAGGCATGGATGCTCAGAGAGTGTTACAGGTTCTAGGCCGTATTAAATTCGATACGCTCCCATACAACCACTATTCGGTACTAGCCCAACTGCGTGAAAAATAATTTTTTCTAGCCTCCAACCTGCATGTCTGTAGATATTGGTCGCCCTTTATGACTGACATGACTACCGCGGGAAATTTCAAGCCGCTTACGTCTTTGGTGCTCCCAATTAGGCGTCAGTAATATGAAATTAGGGATTTTATTAAAAAACAAGTAAAGGTGTCTAAGTTCGGGTGTAACCAAACATTATATACTCAGCGTGAGCTTCAGTTGTACATTTCATTTCCGATAAATTACTTTTCTACATAATACATGGCACCGTCCGTTTAAAAAAAATGTCTCCCCATTTCCTCTTACAATAAAACTTGATAAGTGAAATATCATTTATTCAAAACTATTTTTTGCTAAGTTATAGCTTTTTATTCTAGTCTACGACCCTTTTACATTTGCTTTATATCTAAGTTGCCGTGATCTTTAACCGATCCCGCCCATTTTTCCTGGAAATATTGTCTGCTATAAGGAAAATGTGTGTACCCAATTTTATTACGATCCGTTAATTTTTCTTCGAGTTATGGCTCCCGAGACATAGAAAATTGCGTAGTCATAAAAGGGGCGGTGCCACGCCCATTTTTTAAAAATTGAATTTTTCCTATTTACTGTTATAAATCCACTTGGGAAAAGAAATACCATTGACACAAAGCTCTTTTTTGCAAAGATATAGCTTATTTTATTCGTCCACAACCCTTTTAAAAATCTTTTATATAAAAGTGGGCGCGGTCCTTAACCGATTTCGTAATTTTTTCTTCAAAGCATTCCTTATAGTAAAGGCATCCTCTCTGCCGAATTTTGTTACGATAGGTTTAACGTTTTTTGATTTATGATTAATAATATTTGTAAAATAGATTTTATCCTAAGTAGGCGGTCTCACGCCCATTTTAAATAATTTTTTCAAATTTTTATCAAGAGACTTAATATCAGTCCACATGTCAAATTTCAGGTATATTATTTACTAAATAATCAGGTTTTTTGTGTTTTCCAAAATGTTATATATATAAAAAGTGGGCGTGGTTATCATCCGATCTCGCTCGTTTTCAATACCAATCTATTCTGGGTCCAGATAAACTCGTGTACCAAATTTGGTGGAGATATCTCAATATTTACTCAAGTTATCGTGTTAACGGACGGACGGACGGACAGACGGACATGGGTCAATTAAATTTTTTTCGATACTGATGATTTTGATATATGGAAGTCTATATCTATCTCGATTCCTTTATACCTGTACAACCAACCGTTATCCAATCAAAGTTAATATACTATGTGTGCAAATCACGCTGAGTATAAAAAAAAACTGAATCATCTAATCGTACCCACTTGACAAAAGGATCGCGTCTGGGAATGCAGACTCGTTTGCATTGTAGTGATTGAGGTATAACCTATTGCGCCAGTTTTGAGCATATAGGTCAGTAAAGTACGCACATCCACTACAGGCGGGTTGTCAGCGGTGGATAGTCTGAAGTCAGAAAATTTCAATTTTTAAGTGCATAAATGTTCTTAACATATTACGCGTCGCAAATGGATAGTTTGTGATCGCTCACTCTTGGTCAGTTTGCATAAGTTCATATTTCTGGGATATGATAGTATACTTTTAGGCGTAAGTTGGGATGCGATGTTACGCTGGAATGTAGGTGAGGTTACAGTGGTTGGTCCACAGTAATGCAGAGAGCCACACTACGGCCGGCAGGACATGTGTATTTCGAGATGAATCACTTTTACAGCGCGATTTTCTGGTACTCTATGGAAATTATAATTTTGATAGCTCAAGAGCCATAGTCTTAGCTCTCTATATTAGTGAAACCTAAAGTGGGATAAGCTAAAAAAATAACATCTTCCAGAGGGGATTCGATGCCGAAAATCATACAAGTCTCCCAATATCCACTGTTTTCGATGTTGTAGCAGTGCTTCATTCCGTCCAGTAGGTGCGACCACTTACTAATTGTCATATATATGCTCCAACGAGATTCCGAGGAAGCTTGCAGTTTAAACAGGGTTGGACCCGAGAGGGTGTTACAGGTGCTGTTTTCACGTTGCAATTGAAAAGGTGGTTGATGTCATGTGGGGATACATTACAAGCGTTACATACATTGAGTTTGTCGGTGTTGATTTTGGACAAGTAAGAGGTAAACCTATTACAGTGTCCAGATCGAAGTTGACCTAGCATGGCATGCATCTCCCTTGGAAGGTTGCTTTCGTCCACTGCAAGTTTGGGGTATTTGTTTTTATGAACGGGATTTACTTTGCATTCCCTCACATAATAAGCTGACGCCTTTTTATGAATGCCTATAAGGGCCTTATCATCCTTCTTTTTTCACACGGCTGTAGTGTCGGATTTTTTCAGAATGCTTACGTAGATGACCCTCTAAGTTCAGTTTTGAGCCTGTGTTATATATCATTGACTATAACTTTAATTCCTTAACTGCTTGATAGCTGCCGCAAACTTGCATTGGTCGACGCCTAAAAATATGTTACCTGACAAATACTTACAATGAAAACTCTGTGGCGAAGCTGTCTAACTGCCCAGCCTTATTAGAAAACACTCAAACTGCTGAACCGCTAATGCCATCCTGGCTAAGAATTTACTCATAGCTCAAATTCCACAACACCACTTTTGCTCAAAGCAAAATTTGAACTCTCACCAAAATATGCTAATTAGCCAAACCACTTACCACACCATTACTCACTGAAGCACTGAGAGCGTACTTATATATTTATACTTGAACACTTTGCTCATATTCTCCAATTATCGTAACAAGAATCAAGATTGCTAACAAATTCTAAGAGTAGCAAATAAGCAGGTAAGCAATGTAAGTGAAGTAAAATAGAAAGCAAAAAGAAAATTCAAAACTAGCCCAAAGAATGCAGAAATATATGATAGGAAGTGGTAGTTATGCAAATTTAAGTCGTCTAAATGGCTTTGAGAGAGGGCTGCGGTTGCGATACTTAGGTGGAAAATAAGCAAATTCGTGGAATTGAAATGTAGAATTTTGTAAACCCTGCAGAAATAGAAATGTGACACACCCTGAAAAATAAAATTATAGTTCAGCGCCTAAAAGTAGGCAACGAAGAAGTGTTGGAAAGAAAAAGCAGGTTAGTTTGGGTAAAAGGTAAATTCAGCGAATTTCTCAATAGTATTTTAAAAAAAGCCGCTAGAAATATAACCACACTTTTCCTAACTTTTTTACTCAAAACAATAATAACAATTTTCAAACTTCGTGTCAACAACAGCACCAACGTTTTTATACAAAGGTCAAAAGCGCGCCACAAACCGTTAGATCAGCCTTCCTTTGATGCGAATATCGATTGAATTAATGGCGTGTGCTTGGCATTCTATTGTCGAATGTATGTATGTATGTGTGAAAGTGTGTATATATATTTCTGTAACCCTCTGTTTATTTACGGAAGTAATGTTACCGCATGCTAAAACGCTATAAATGTTATACAGACCGCAAAGCAAATGATTACAAGCGAAATTCTGTGGTGGACAGAATACGAAATCAGATGTGCGAACATCAGACAAGCTCTGGCGACCTAAACAGTCGCACTATGACGCAAATGAATGTATTTCGCTAATTGTTTTTATACTCGAAATATTTATATAGAAAGCCGTATACCAAATTTTCATACAACAAAGGAGGGGACATTTTTTTAAATATAATTCCCGTATTATCTGCAATGTGGATGAATTCCTGACTAAGCTATTGAAGAACTGAGTTTATAAACGGCATATAGGATACGGATTGTCTCCTATAAGCAGAGTTAGTGTGAAGCTGGCGCCGCTGCTGAGTGCCTATCGTATGTATAGAGCACATCTTAAGAAGCTGTGGGTTTGAGAAGCTCTGTCAAAGACACAGCACTAGGTAAACATTCAGCATTAAACAGCGCTTAACCGCTCCAGATGAAACCAAACTACATTCACCACTTTCTGACAAATCTGAAATCTATAAGGTCACTTGCTCGGTCGCAACGTCTTTATCCTTTCGCATAAGACAATATAGCTAGTAAAGTTTACCTTTTATGTATGTATGTATGTACATTTCAGCATAACTCTCGTTTATCTCATATCGTGGTTGTTGCCGTAATAGTAATGTGCTGCATGGTTGGCCGCATTGAATCCAGTAATAGCAATAGAAGGGCTTTGGGAAAATATCTCTTTGACTTCTTGAAACTTTACGTCTGTGGATTTTAGTCATCCCTTACGACAGGCATGTCTAAAGAACATTCAAAGCCCTTCAACCCGCACTCCTCATAACTAAGCCTGCTTCTGGGGAGGACTTCTGACGTGTCAGTTCTTTGCAGCAATTGGTTCGTTGCTCCCGCATACTAATATTTTCAGGTACGAACCCCACACTTCGCGGGCACAATTTTGTATGACTGCCCACTCTTTTTTCTTTCATTTTCTTTACCTTACTAAGCAAAATTTAGGCAAAGGGTTTCGTTCTTGAAGAATGAAAATAAACTAGTTTTGGAACGGTTTTGGTTTAATTTGTTGCTAAAAAAAAGTTTCAAACTGCAAAAACTCTACCCTAAGGCAGGGAGGTGTTACCGATAGGGCAGTCTTTTGAATTGAATCCGGTACACTCCGTAATTAAAATCGTCTGTTATCAGCCCAACTCTCTCAGGAACAAGTTTGCTACTCCTTCGGCTTTTGCGTCTATCGAATGCTCTAAGCTATTTTAACCCATAGAGAACATTTCCTGATTCCTTCACGATTAATCGGAACTATATACATATCGGTACGCCGTGGTGTGATTTTTGAAACAAGTTTTTTCAATGAGAAGAAAATTTTACTAAGCGGGGTCGCCCCACGACAGTGTTTGCGTATTATTTCTGTCATGAAAAGCTTCTCAGTTAAAACTCATCTGCCTTGCAGATGCCGTTCGAAGTCGGCATAAAAACAAGTAGGTCCCATCCCATTAGTTTGTAGGGAAAATTTAAAAAAGGAGCACAACGCAAATTGGTAGAGAAGCTCGGCCTAAACTCTCTTCGGAGGTTATCGCGCCTTACATTTATTTATTTTATATATCGCACGGTGCGTTATTTGATCAACCTAGCTGGCCAAAACTAAAACAGCAGTTATTTCTGTTCAAAAAGCGGTTGTCTCACTTCATTGTTATGAAAGGAAATATTTATTTTTTATTTAGTTACTAGAAGACCCGGCAGACATTGTTCTGCCCTAAATTTGGCCTATCTGCATAGATTTTAATGAGCTTTTTCCGTCTAACTCTGCTCTCCCGCCCTCTTCACTTTTTCTTAATCCTTTTATCCACTCCCCCAAATGCAGATATTCGTTGCTTTTGAAATTCCGCTTAAAAATTGCACGTGGAAACACTAAAGACTCTCCTGAATTAAAAAAAATGTGTTAGTACATACCTCAAATCGCGGGCACCCTCAGAAACCGCGGGCCCCTTTCGCCGGCCCTGGCGATATGCTATATATATATATATATATATATATATATGTAAAGTTAAACAAGCACGTGCGCAAATATATCCATACCAACTGAAAAGAGGTACACCACTGCGTATACGTAACATTTTATTATTGCGTATAAACAAATAAAAAAAATTGCTATAAAATAATATTGCAACTATAGACTGAGTTATAACCTATCCTATGTTTCAAGTTAGATCAAACTACACACGGGGTGCAAAACTAATTCAAAATCGGTTCAGTAGTTTAGGAGTCCATCGCGGCCGAAAATGTTGTGACACGTGTTTTTTATATATTAAGATTTATTTATGTCTAAAATACAGCAGACACTTATGTTTAAATTTTAATTTGACAGTAAATTCACGGTGTTCCGCGCAGTCGTTTCTGTGGATCGGGCCCTCGGTTTCGGATGAACCCTGGGTCATTTTTGACATTACATGTGATAGGTCAATATGGATATCAAACGAAAGGTGTTTTAATCACCATTTCTATTGACTTTTTAAGTAGGGTTGCCACTTAGGGTTGCCACCTCACCTTCTTTTTTATATTTCTTTGTATATGCACTACCATCTCGGAAACGCCTTCACCCTTTTGAATCAAATTTCGTACATCGATATAGTATTACATTTTAAGACTTTTCACCTAGGTGTTGCCATGAGGATGTGTTCACAAAGTTGCCACATTTTGAAAGTATAATGGAACACCACCCAAAAAATCGCGGGTATGCGCAGCCGTTTTTGCTATTAAACTTTATAAAAAAATGTAAGATATAAATTAAAACCACATTTACGTATCCTAAAAGAAAATGTAACTATATTTGATTAAGGCTAAACAAGTGAACAAGTATTTGGAATTATATTGCTTTTTAATCCAAAAATACATCGAACTACGCACAATTTTTATACAAATTTAGATGTGCGCGGCCAGCTCCGTTGACGTTGCAGATGGGTTTCGGGGTATGTATAGTCTTCAGTGGGCATCTAGGAACGCCAGGGAGTATATTTAAAAAAAAGTTGGAACATTTTGAAAAATCGACTTTTGGCCAGCTAAATTGATGAGATACCCCACCGTGTGTCGGTACGTACATCTCTGTTCCTATCTATGTATGTATATGTGAACAAAGGTAATAGTCAAAATAATTCCTAATCTAATCTATAATTAAGGGATGGATTTGAAGGATACGTACACGCATATTTTAATTAAGTTTTGTTACTGAAACACGCATATCAGTCGTAAGCGTGGCTGTCGGCAATAACTGCTGCGTTTATCGATTACAACCACAACGAAAGTGGTGTGAAGTTTACTTACAGAATTCTTTTATAAAGTAGCATGATGTGATATAAATTCGACTTTGCGTGCATATTGCACTTAGCCCCTTGTTTGACCGGCTACACAAAACCATGGCTGCCACATATTGTTTTTTTTTTTTTTAATAAATAAATAATATTAGTTGCTTCTTTCGGCATACGACACTATAATTTCATTCGCGCAATGGATTAAACGTAGAATTGTGAAAGGGCTTAGCTTTCGTAGCGCTATTAAAACCTATATTCAATTCACGGCGTTGTAAGTATTCTCAATGTTTTGAGTTGGTAATTTCATCCCATGGCTCGTCGAGTGAGAAACTTTAGTTTTATTTTTAAGCCTGAAACATGCTGATTTCACTCGCATCTGCAGTCGTAAGTGTAAACATATACTTAGTTTTTGCTGTAATGTTGTTTGTAACTATAAAGAGGCTTCAATGAATTATTCTAAATTTTTTTGAGCATCTTATTTTAACGTCGAATTCTTCTTTTTTCTGTTTATCATTATCAACATCATTGTCATCATTACTCTGACTATCTATTTCCTTTCGTAGCTGTTTTTGCTTTAGATTTTGTTAATGATCGCTTTTTTATTCCTTTTTTGTCTTCTTCATTGTCTAGTCCTTTCTCTTTTTCGAATTATTCTTTTTTCCCCGTTCGGTCTTCTTTTCCTTTTCTTTCTCTTCTTCCTCCACTTTTTCTTTTCCATCTGCTTCACTTTCTCCCTCCTCCTTGTTTGCTTCTTCTTTTATCTTTTTCTTCATGCTTAAATGCTTACCCTTGATTTTCTTCTTCGTCTTCATCCTCTTCTCCTTCTTGTTTTACTTCTTGTATTTCATTTATTTTCATTTTTCTCCTTTTTTATTTATTCCTGTTTTCACATAGGTCACCTTATACCTTTCCATTTTCTACCCCTCTTTCTCTTTTTCTTCCTCTACTTCTTCGATTCTAGTGTTTCTTATACCCCTTGCGCCTTTTCTCTCTGTTCTCAGTCATCTTAGTTTTTTTTTTCTGCTTCTCCTCCATCTTCTTTCTCTTCTTCGTTTTCCCAACTTTTTCTTTTTATTTTACTCATTCCTCCTTGTGTTCTTTTTTTCTTCTCTTAATCGTTTGCCTTGTCAACTTCTGACACTTCTTCCCTTTTTTCATTTATTCCTTTTATCTCTCAACTTCTTATAATCCATCCCCTTTTTTCACTTATTCCTTTTATCTCTCAACTTCTTATATTCCATCTACTCTACCTTTCTCTTCTTTCACACCACCTCATATTCTCTTTCTTCATGTTCTTCTTTCTATTGTTCTTTTCATCTTACTTAAATTCCTTTTGCGCATACTCATCTTTATTTCTTCATGATTTCCACCCCATGTTTTCTTCATATTCTCCTTTTCTTCGTCTCTTGTTTTTCGTATTCCTTTGCTCTTTTTCTTCCCTATCTTATCTTCAATTTTCATGTTCTCCGTCTTCCCCAGTTTGCATAGTATTTTTTCCCTCCGGCTTCTCTTTTATCTTCTTAATTTTTATTTTTTTTATTTATTTTTTTCATAATATCTATTTTATTTCATAATATCTTTATTCTCCTTCGTGTTCTCCTTCTTCCCCTTTTTCCTCTTCTTCTTATTCTTTTTCCTCTTCTTCTTCTTCTTATTCCACTTCTGCTTCCGGCAACTTATTCCACTTGTCTTACTTAGCCCGTTTCTTATACTTCCTCCCCTTTTTCCTTTTCTTCCCCTTCTCTTTCTGCTTTCTCCACACTTTTTTCTCCTATACATCCTGTTATTTCTATTCTTCACCTTACTCTTTCCCTCCTTTTTTTGTTCACTTTCTTTTTCTTTCTCCTCTTCTTCCTCCTCCTCGTATTCATCTTCTTTAACCTTTCGCATTCCATTTCCAATTAATTTTCACTTCTCCATTACTTTCCTTCCTCTATATCCTTCTCCTTTTCTCTTCAACTTATACTTCCCCATTCACTCTCCCTTTCTCTTTTGGCGCTAACCAAAATTACCAATTTTGCTGCAAAATTAGCGCAAGTGGCAACCATGCCCTCAACAAAGTAAGCGCCTACACGGCGTATGAGTAACTTTAACTAATTGAAATTCAACAATTCCATGTGCCATTTTGCGGCATACCGCCATTACATATGAAATACAAAACCAAAACACCACCACCGGCATTACAAAATAGATCACGACAATTGCTAGCCAATCACAAACACACACACACACATACGAAGGCGCAACATGCCATATGCCACATGTTATATGTCCACCACATCGCATTCCACGTTTTACAGAAATTATTCTTTGTATTTGTATTTGTATTTATATTGTATGAAGGTATTTACTTAAAGCGATACCAAAAAATACGTCAGCAAACTTGGACTCTTATGTAGTTGGACATTTTGTACAGTTGTCTTGAGTTGAACGGGCGGTTTAATTGTGTTTACGGCGTTACATAAAACAAAAATAAAAATTAAAAACTGTTGTTGTACTCTCTAAAGTATTCTTAGTTAAGAAAAACATAAAACATTAAATGCGTTTCTATTTTTAATCACACAATCGCTGTTGGCTGACGTCATAAGTCTTCGTGTTGAAAGTGTTTGTGAAATTTATTTTTGACACGATTTGCGTACGAACGCCAGTTTTATACAAATTTCTTTTATTTAGCTGAGAAAGTTTCCAAAAATGTTTGAACTATCAAAATTATTTACATTAAGACGGTAAGTAAGTTCGTTGCTATTTATAGTAATTAGAGCTTCTCTTGCATGCCTTTGTACATTATTTTGAGGTTTATGCGTATCCATGCGCCTGCTAACTTTAAGTCGTAATATAATGAGGTAATAAGCCAGCTGACTTCATCAGTTGCCATTTAACGCGCCGAACAGTTGCAACTTATCGCTGCGATCTTGATTGGTTTAGTTAAATCTAAATTGAAGTCTCAAGTGATTAAGTGCTTAACTGATATCCTGATTGAAAGTCAATTTGTATAAATAAAATATCGCAAATATCATAAATGACACAATCTCGCCAGGGAAAAAAGAAAAGGTGGTGTAATTGAGCTTCAAACTATTAAATATTATTCTATTTATTCATTTGTGTAAACGAATTGCCACTTTGTAATTAATTACTCGTATCTATACTCAGCTTAAGACAGTTTTGATTAAAACTTTGAAACAGTGTTTAGATACTCAGCGTGCTTTTCACACAGAGTATATTAACTTAGATTGGAAAACGGTTGGTTGTACAGTAGGCCGGGTCGATTTGTGGGGAGGCAAATCGCCCATTGCTCTGTGAAAATCATATTCTAGGGATCAAAATAAGAAACTTTGTCGAAGGAACTATACCTCTAAAACGAATTCTGATGTCCCCCCCTTTGGGTCGTAGGGGCAAATTTTGAAAAATCCCACTTTGAAATACCTATGTTTTTTCTTTTTGGAGTTTATTTTTCTCTTTAGAAATTTATTTAGTCAGAACATATGTAAATGAAAAAATGAATTTAACTTAGTAATAGAAAAGAAATTAAAAAAAATTATTAGAAATTAACGTTTTTACAACCCCCTTTTAAAACCAAGGCAACACTGTGATGCATTTGCATGTCGTAAACATAGTTGTGTGGGTTTTTTATTCAACCGTTTTAAAAAATGAAGGTATCACTGTGACACAATTGCAGATCGTAAAATTGCTTGTGTTGTTTTTTTTAAGTCACCACAAGACACAGCAGGTAGAATTGAAATTGCCCCTACCCAAAAGTTCGACCCAATGGGGGACATCAGTTTTAGAGGTATGGTTCCTTCGGCAAAGTGTCTTATTTCGATCCCTAGAATACGATTTTCACAGAGCAATGATCGATTTTTAAATCGACCCGCCCTATTGTACAGGTATAAAGGAATCGAGATATATATAATCTTCCATATATCGAACTCATCAAAATCATCATTGAGCCATGTCCGTCCGTCTGTCCATTAACACGATAACTTGATTAAATATTGAGATATCTTCACCAAATTTAGTACACGAGCTTATCTGGACCAAGAATAGATTGTTATAAAAAAAGAGCGAAATCAGATGATAACCACACCCATTTTTTATATATATAACATTTTGGAAAACACAGAAAACCTGATTATTTAGTAAATAATAAACTAGAATGCTGAAATTTGGCATGTGGACTGATATTGAGACCCTTGAAAAAATTTGAAAAAATTTGTTTAAATGGGCGTGGCACCACCCACTTGTGATAAAATCAATTTTACAAATATTATTAATCATAAATCAAAAATCGTTAAACCTATCGTAACAAAATTCGGCAGAGAGGTTGTGTTTACTATAAGGAATGCTTTGAAGAAAAATCAACGTAATCGGTTGAGGACCACGCCCACTTTTATATAAAAGATTTTTAAAAGGGTCGTGGACGAAGATAATAAGCTATATCTTAGCGAAAAAGATCTTTGTATTAATAGAATTTTACTTTCTATATTGAATTATAACACTAAATTGGAAAACACTTAAATTTGAAAAAAATGGGTGTGGCATCGCCCCTTTTTTGTCTAATCAATTTTCAATGTTTCGGGAGCCATAACTCGAAGAAAACTTTACATATCGTAACAAAATTGGGTACACATATTGTCCTTATATTTCTAGTAAAAATGGACGGGATCGGTTAAAGACCACGGAGTTTCGAGAAGCTCGCAAGCTTTATCAGTATATCTGGATTTAAGAAACTCGCGAGAAAACGAGCTTCGCGCGAAATCTCTTCTCAAATAAGTTCGAGAAATCGTAAGCTCTAGTTCTTTGATGTTTATGGGAATGTTGTTTTTTGGCCCCATCGATTTTAGTCTGAAAAAGCTTAAGTTATGGGTCTTTAAAACTTCGCATTGATTTTTTTTAATTTTTTTCGATGGGGGTTTTAGATTTCCTAGATTAGACAGAGAACACCATATAAAAAGTTCAACATTTTTCTTAAAATGTTCTTGAATTTTCGAACGCTTTCGAAAACGTTTTTGAGATTGCAGAGTTTCAGTCACAAAATTCAGAGTTTTTTCTTAAAACATCAAAAATAAAGAAATACGATCTATAAAAGGTATGACCATACCAAGTGGGCGTAGGCGTTTCCATTTTCAAGTTTTTTTTTTGTATACGTGTTCAAGTCGTCCTTACGAGAGTTTGCCTTAAAAATTTGAGCATTGCAGCTTTTTGAATAACAGAGATATCACGTTACTTGTGTCTCCCAAAAGCTCTTTTAATAAGTAGGCCTTGAAACGCCCTTTTTTTACATTTTATTCTGATTGATTAATCTCATTGGCCGGCTGCCGTAGTGTGGTGATAGCATGATCCGCCTACCACAGCGCAAGTTTTTTTCAATGATAAAAAAGTTTTTCAAATTAGAGTCGCAGCGCGGCCAATACGGGTTTAGTTTATGTCTACTCCCTGAATATTTTTCTGTGTGTCTAATTACCTAGAGCTTCCTATGTTATATCAAACCGTGACCAAATATGTTTACAATTCAAACAAATATTATTAGCCAATATCTTCCTATTTACCTTTTTTTCAAAACTTCTCGATTCCGCACATTTAGAGAGCATTTTAACCACATTGTAAACTAAAAAGTATGCACAAGTAAAATGACTTACATTTTAACACCAATATCATAAAAAAATACACCCCTTACTGCACCACCACCATTCACCCAACTTAACGATTTGTTGTGGTCTACGTAGACACAGCAACGATTGCTTAGTTACCGGACGCCGACAAGTGCAGCAAACAAAACAAAATAAAAGCAAATAGAACAAAAAACTATACAATTTATTAAAGGACAATAGTAATAAAGACACATAATAAAATAGGTAGAATTTTTTTATATTTGAAAAAAAACGGCAGGTGCAACTAAAGCCAAACTAGAGGTGAAGCATACTTACAGGCGCAAAAGTAGCAACAGTACAAATCAAACAACAGCTGCGTGATTTACAATAACGCTTAGCAAAAGGAACGAGAAAAAGATTGTTATAGAGGATTGTGTGGAAATTTGTTGAGTAGAAAATTGTATAGAAAAAGAGTTACGAAGGGGGAAGGTGGCAGTAAAATTGTGTGATTCAAGTGACATTATTTTATAGTTTGTGGCTAGTGAAGGGTCATTTTTGTGTGCGCAGTGCGGCGAGTTCAATCACCTTTTCCGGGGTCGTAAAAAACTCATTGACATTAATGGCATTGAAACGACGTTAACAGCGTACTTGCATTAACTTGAGAATATATATTTATCGACGTATATATGTTCATATGTGACTCATGAACTTTCTTTATGTAAACCGACAAAAAATATTTAATTATCGATTTTCCAGCGCGCAGCTGTTTGTATTTCGTGTGAAAAAACTTCGACTTTTGTGTGTTGAATATATGTTCACTAACACAATCAAACATTTAAGTACATAATTTTTTAGTACGCTTGTGTGCATGTGTAAGCCAAAAAGTATTAACTAAGAATTAATTTATAAAAGCCGATTACAACATTGTTCAAACTCCTATGAAAGTGCCTAAAATTTTTTTAATAAAATTGAAGCTTGTTTACATCGTAGCGCTTTTAAATATACTGCTTCTTCTTTTAAACACTTTTTACCCTGCAGTGAAAATAAAAACCAGTCAGCCAACTTACTAGTTCATTATTTAGTTCATAGCTGTTCTGCTCGTTAGTGCCTAGAGTTTAAATGAGTTATAAAATGGCAGTTCGCCGAAGGCAGATAAATTTACCTGTTCTAGTCTAATCTTATATAAGGAGAGGAAGCGAGAGAAGGAGAAAGAGAAGGAGATGCGTGAAAAGTGCGAAAACCCAAGCAGTGAGAGGAGGAGAAAGAGAGGGAGAGGAGTAGAAAGTGAGTTAGACAAGGCAAGGGAACGGATGAGAACAATCAAGAAAAAAACTGAATTGTGAAATAAGGTGTAAACTAATAGGTATGGAGACAGGAGAGGAGAAAAACAGAGGAGTGGAAGAGTAAAAGGTAGACAATTTTGGAACTACTTTTGAAACTATTCAGATAAATCAAAGTCACATAATAGGCGCTTGGTTGGTTAAACGTCCTTAGCCGTCCCTCAAGTTGCGCAAATCGCTTCTCGCCATCGCCAACTCGTATAGGCAGAAATTCACTTTTCTTCTAAACTCCCTGAAGAAGACAGGGAAGTGTGAAAATGCGTAGGTGGGTGTAGTAGAATTAAATATTTGCCATCTAAGTAATTTACCAGTCATAACATTACAATACAGTATATCTCAGTGATAATTTGTGAACCATAAGTGTGGTACGAGCCCTAGGCCAGCGGCATTTTTTGTTTGACCATAGGATAGGATAGGATAGGTTAGGTGGTAGCTTCCCTGATAAGGATAGCTCACTTGGACAACACGAAGGTCCGTTGTGATACCACATACACCAAAAATAACGGTGACCTAGATCCAGCTACTTAGAGAATCGTTGGGTAGCAACGATAAAGCTCCGAATGATACCGATCTCAACTTTGGATATATCCTCGGGAGATCCAAGTGAGTCGCGACCGAAGTACTTTCGCCTAATTCTGGCAAAAGCTGGACAATCAAGCATAAAGTGATTTGGTGATTCCACCTCATCATCCTCCATACAGCTGCAGCAGGATGGAGTTTCCAGTATATAGAGACGTAACGCATGGATACCCATGGGACAGTGCCCTGTCAAAACCCCAATGACCATTGATAGGTGAGCCTTAGTGAACCCAATTATTTCAGCAGACCTCCTGCCATCCACTTTCGGCCAGAAAGATCTTGCTACCCTGCAAGACGTGGTATCCGCCCAACGTTTGCTGAGCTGATTCGAGGCCCAGCTATGGAGGAGCAATCCACAGGTGGCCAGCGGGATCCCGAAGTCCCTACAGCCATCTTCATCCGGTTCAGTTGTACCGATGCGGGCTAAGAGATCCGCTTGACAGTTACCCGGGATATCACTATGGCCCGGGACCCAGATAATCTTAATTGTAAAATAATTCGATGCAATCGCAAGCGAGGTCAGGCACTCCCAGACCACCCTCGATCGCACTGTAGTTGAGCTCAAGGCCTTGATAGCCGATTGGCTATCAGAGTAGATGTTAAATTCCCTAACCGTGGTAGCACTGGATAGCATTCCATCCACCGCATCCTTAATCGCAGCAATTTCCGCTTGGAATACACTGCAGTGATCAGCCAACTTAAACTTGCGGCTTAAATTTAGCTCTTGACAAAAGACCCCCCCACCAACCTTTCCATCCAGCTTTGACCCATCCGTGAACAAGTTAACCGGTCCCATGCCCCAGATAATTCCTCTTCCCCAATCCTCTCTCTCTGGAATAACTGGGGTGAAGGTTGTATAGGGAGCTGTTATCGGCATACAGTAGTCCGTTCTGTCCGGGATGAAGTCGAAACTGGTAAGAAGGCTAGAGTGTCCGCGGTCAGAAAGTCTATATCCCATATCACGAAGCCTGACCAACGACCTTGCCGCGGCCGCCTTTCCCGCAATATCTACTGGGTATATGTTCAGCATGACGTTCAGTGCCAAGGTAGGCGTTGTTCTGAGAGCGCCACTGATACCGATCAGCGCCGTCCGTTGCACTGACACTAACATTTTGGAGGTGCTCGCCGTGTCCAGTGCTTTCCACCAGACCAGCACCCCATATAGCAGAATCGGTTTGACCACCATCTCATAAAGCCAGTGTACTATTCTTGGCGAGAGTCCCCATCTCTTTCCGATAGCTCCTCTGCAGCAGTACAAGGCAATGGCGGCCTTCCTGGCCCGATCTTCCGCATTGGGTCTCCAGGACAGTTTCTTGTCCAAAACAATCCCCAAATATTTAACCCTATCAGAAAGTACCAACGGTACCCCTGCAATCGAGGGAGTTCTGAAATCGGGCACCTTATATCTTCTTGTGAAAAGGACCAATTCCGTTTTTCCCGGGTTGACCGCCAATCCACATGATTCAGCCCACCTAGCCACAGTATCCAGGTAGCCCTGAAGAACATCGCGCAGGGCGCCCAGAAATTTGCCTCTGACTAGGATAGCGAGGTCATCTGCATAGGCAACCACCCGACAACCATTGGCTTCCAGCTCCACAAGAAGCTCGTTGACTACCACAACCCAGAGGAGAGGAGATAGGACACCCCCCTGTGGCGTGCCCCTGCACACCTTCCTCTTAATTATGGCCCCTCCCCACTCCGCTGCGACAATTCTGCCGCATAGAAGTTTGCTAATAAATTCAACCAGAGCCGCCTCGACTCCTAAACCCACCAGAGCTCTTTCGATTGACCCCGGTAAGACATTGTTAAAAGCTCCCTCGATGTCTAGAAAGGCACCCAGAGCATACTCTTTGTGTTCTAGGGACCCCTCTATTTGCTTTACAATCGAATGGAGAGCCGTTTCCGTCGATCTGCCCTTGCAGTACGCATGTTGTGAAGCCGACAGTAACCCCCGAGGTATCCTTTCCCGTAGGTACAGGTCAATCAACCGCTCAAACGTCTTAAGAAGAAACGACGAGAGACTGATTGGCCTGAAATCCTTAGGTGATACATGAGAGCTTCTGCCGGCCTTCGGAATGAAAATAACCCTAACCGTGTGCCAAGACTTCGGGATATAGTTAAGCCTGAGGCAGTTAGTATATATGATGGCCAACCAGCGGCAGGAAATCCCCAAAGACCTTTGAAGCTGCGCAGGAATGATTCCATCCGGGCCCGGAGACTTATAGGGCTTGAACGACCCTATAGCCCAGGTTATCTGACTTTCCCGTATTGGAATGGCAGGCACTTCTGCATGGCCAACGACCGCCGACCATGCAGGCGAAGATCCCTGCGCAACTCGGACATCGGGAAAATGATTGTCCAGTAAAAGCCTTAGGGACTCCTCGCTACTCATCGACCAGTCCCCACCATCATCTCTCAGATACCCCAGAGGAGCGGGGTTCCTAGAGAGTATTTTTCTAAATCTCGCGGATTCATTGCAGCCTTCTACGTTTTCGCAGAAGCTTCGCCATGCATCTCGCTTGGCTATCCTTATTTCATATTTATAAATCTCCAGACTCACCTTATAGAGCTCCCAGTCCGAGGGTAATTTACTCCTCCTGGCTCTGTTGAAGAGCGGCCGACTGGACGCTCTTAGGTCGTCAAGAGAATCCGACCACCAGGGCGGCTTGCCCTTCCCCCTGTAAGTTTTCAATGGGCAGGACAGCTGAAAGGCGCTATTGCTTGCCGAGGTGAAGTTTTCCACCAGAACGTCTATCTCAGATTCGGACAGGCCCGAACTAATGATAGGCACCGCAGGCAGTAGCTCTCCCAGCTTCCTACAATACAAGTCCCAGTTAGTACTTTTAGGGTTCCTAAAAGATATTTTACCGGGACGTTCTTCGTTCACTGAGAACTGAATATATCGGTGATCAGAGAAGGAGTGCTCGTTGAGAACCCTCCATCCAGATATCCGACCTTCCAGTTCTCTACTAACCAGGGTGAGGTCCAGGACCTCCTCCCTTAACGCAGTAATAAAAGTCGGGTCATTCCCCCTATTACATATACAAAGTCCCTCATCTACAATAAAAGTAAATAAAGACTCACCTCTAGTGTTGGTATCCGAGCTTCCCCAAATGCTATGATGGGCATTTGCATCGGCACCGATGATCACGCCAACACCTCTCCGCCTTGCTTCAGCGGTGATTTCACCCAGTATCGCAGGTGGTGGTCCCACTACGTCCCCGTGGGGCATGTACGCTGAGACCACTCACATTTCATTACTTCCTCGCTCGAGGCAGACCGTGGTTACGTCAGCATTGCTGAAATTAGAGAGAATAAAAGCTTTAATCTCTTTTTTAACAAGCACACAGGATCTAGGCCTACTTGCCTCCGCATGCACCAAGGTGTTGAATTTTCCAGTCCTTAATCCAGAAATCTTACTGCCGTTACTACTCAGCCACGGCTCCTGGACAAGGACTATATCCACTCCGCCTTTTTCAAGGCAGAGCAACAAATTTGCGGAAGCCGCCTTAGAGTGCTGAAGATTGATTTGACGGATTTCCATCAAAAGCGCTCTTCTTCCGCACCCCATCCTTGGCGGATTCGTATTAGTATTGTCCATTCTAAAAAAGTCCCCCCTCAAGGCCGCTATCCGGAGCCGATTGTGTAGTCGCCCTTTAACGATCTCGTGGTTATCTATGCTACGCAGGGAGGCCACGCGAGGGTTGACGCATTACCTTATGAGTAATGCGTTCAGAGCCAGACCGGACGCGAAGCGGGAAAATCTTCAACCGCACCTACACCACCAACTTAACGGCGACGGAGCCGGAACGTACCTTGAGGCCCGCCACGGTTTTAACGGGACGTGGGCAGGTGCAGCATTAGCCTACCAGCCATTTTGGTAGGGTTTCACCCCGACCTACTAAAGTGGCAGAATACCGCACCTACCAGCCCAATGTCATCAAGTCAAAATGTAAAGTGAAATCAAAGTCCTTAAACAGTCCAGTTCGTCACCGTTGTGTACCGATCTTGACTCTCCCTCCCCTGAGCTCGGCACAATGACTCAAGGGGTGCGGGTTTTATCGAGTTGTCCTCTCTAGATCCGCCATTATCAGTAGAAGCAGGGGCACCTCGTGCAGGACGTGATAACTAATCACGCGTGACATTCGTCACTATGGCCGGTCTAAGACTGATATCAGTCCCTGATCCAAAGCCTGAAACCACTTATGATATCCAAGCCAAGTATCTTATTTGACCATAATCAGTCCAGCTCTAATTAATGACACTGATCTGTTGTGTGAATCGAGCGATCTGCATTGGTTCTATTCTTGCAACATACAAGAACTAATTTTAGTTTGTAAGTTTGTACCGATTCAAAAGGGGAAGGACTTTTCCTTATTGCTATTACAACGGAGCTTCCCTGTATACACCATAGCGCCAGAGAAACCTGACTTAGTGGAAGCAAGTTTGCGACTGCATTTTGTTTTATGTAGCTGGCGCATTGCCACTGACTTGCACTGAGAGAAGGCACTCCAAAAGTTTTGCCTTTTCTCTTTCATCTGGGCTTGATTAGTTGCTAAGACTAAATATAAGATGATGGCCAAAATTGTTGTATATTAGACTGCGTCGGTCTATAAATGTACATAACAAAAAAATGCTTAAAACTGTAAGTAGATTTGAAGATTGTGATAAGAGATTCGAGGAAAAAAATATTTTAGTTTCTTTATCCTTGCAAATACAGGCGGAAGTGTATACTTTTTTAAGATATAATTTATCAATTTTTTGGTCTTGAGAATCTTTTAAATTTCCTAAAATGTCCTTTGGATTATGAACAAGACTTCAGAGCTCAGAAGGGCGTTAGAAGGACAGGAAATTTAGAGCTGCTCAAAATAATGACGCTTCCCAAGGCAGTCGGTTCTATGTACCGGAGCGACTCGGGATTTTTCCCGACCAAGGACTGCCATGTCAGTGTAATCCCATTTAATTTGTTGCGTCCCTCCCACAAATTGTCATCCTCCCAGCAGCTCCTTGCAGCAGGACTGCTCCATATTCTCTTGCTTCGGGAAGGTATCGAATCCAATCCGGGTCTGTCTCCTGACCCCGGTACTGAGAAATGGTTTTGCTGCATCTGCCGGAAAAGAGTCTTTTTAGGACGGTCATACTCTGTTCAGTGTGTCTCGTGTAAGGGATGGTTGCATCGGACAGGTTGTTCTGGGCTTGATCCCAAAACCCGACGTCCACGTAACTTTTATAAATCTTTTGTGGCTCCTTGTTGTTCACGCCCAAGGGCGTCCCGTAGTCTACGCCTAAGCGCCCCCCCCACTACCTTCCAGCAGCCCCGCTGCTGCTCGCGCCCCACGGCGCCAACAACTCAAACAGCTGCTACCACTCATAACTACTATCTTCGTAGTAGAGTCGGTAGCAATGCTGAGCATCAGCCCCTGCCCCCGTCTTCTCCCACCCCTCTTTTCCGGCAGCAATCGTGTAGGTCAGGGAAACAGACTCTTAGTCCCTACCTCCATTTGCACCGTTTGCCAGCACAGAATATATATGTTTGCGACATCCGCCCAATGCAGCTCCTACCTTGGGTGGTGCCACTTTCCTAGATGTTCTGGTCTCCGCGACGGCAACCCCCCGACGGGTTTCATCGCGCCATGTTGCCAGGTCGCAAACCCAAATCATTCGGGTACCCCAATGCTTGCCCAAGGACGCCCAGTCCCAGGGCCACAACAGCAACTGCATCCTGGCCTTCTTCAACCCAGGCGTAGTCACCCGTCACTTACCCCCAGAGTGGCGACTTCTCTCCCTATGCACTTCAGAATTCTGCAGTTAAACTGTAATGGACTAACTGGGAAGATTCACGGAGATAGTCGGATTCATGAAGCGGCACAACATCCGCATTGCTGCAATTCAAGAGACTAAACTCACAGCAAGACAATGTCCACAGAAAAGATCGCGAGAGGGGAAATGGAGGCGGCCTCGCGTTTATCACACACCACTCTGTGCAATATTATATATTTGATCCTGGCATCGACCGCAGGGACAATTTCTTAGAACGTCAAAGCCTATCTGTCCGGTCAGGCGATGCAAACCTAGAAATCATCAACATCTACATCCCTCCTGCCACCTGTTGCCCCAGGTTTACCGCCCTAATATCAGAGCCTTACTCACTGGCAACAATCGCATTATCTTAGGTGATTTCAATGCCCATCACGATCTATGGCATTCAAATTTGCGGGCGGACAGTAGGGGTGAGATGTTGGCGGATCAAATAGAACAAACGACGTTCTGCACAATAAACGGAGACGCCCCCACACGTATGATAGGAAGCTGTCACAGTTCGCCAGATATCTCAATCGTGAGTGCAGAACTCGTAAACTGCGTCAACTGGCAGCCGATGGTAACATTGGCATCCGACCACCTGCCTATACTTATTTCGCTCGAGCGTACCGTCGACTTCATCGTCACCGAAAAACGCACTTTCATAAACTTCAAAAAAGGAAAGTGGGAAGAATATAAATCTTTTACAGACAACCTCTTTGCTGCCCTCCCTATCCCGATTGATGCCCGCCAAGGGGAGCGTGCCTTCCGCAAGGTCATTGAATCCGCCTCGGCACGTTTCATTCGCGCCGGGAGAATTCCCGAAATCCGGCCCCACTTCCCGGCGGAGGCCGCAAACTTAGCGAGAGAACGTGACCTTATAAGACAGCTTGATCCAGGCGACCCCCAAATAAGGGATATAAACCAACGCATCAGATTGCTTGTGGATGAACACAAGCGGGCGAAATGGGAGGAGCACCTAAGAGGTTGTAACCTCTCTACCAGTGTGGGTAAACTTTGGTCCACCGTAAAGTCCCTATCGAATCCGACTAAGCACAAAGACAAGGTTTCCATCGCCTTTGGTGACAAAGTGCTGTCGGATGCGAAAAAATGTACGAGCGTTTTCTGCCGACAATATATAATGCATTCTACGGTCGGCAAAGATAGACGGAGGGCCAACAGACACGCACATAAACACAAATTCAGCGCGTCACCAATCACTATCACCGCTAAAGAGGTTGAGGACGCCATTGGCAGTGAGCCCAGACGGCATAGCCATGCCGATGCTTAAAAGCCTAGGGAAAGAGGGTTTCAAATATTTAGCGCATGTCTTCAACCTGTCTCTTTCCACCATTGTCATACCCGAGAAATGAAAAATGGCCAAGGTGGTCCCGCTACTAAAGCCTGGTAAACCAGCTAACATAGGAGAGTCGTATCGTCCGATATCTCTCCTATCGTCAGTAGCAAAGACGCTTGAAGCCATTTTGCTCCCTTATTTCCAAGCAAATTTGCAGCTAGCCTGTCATCAGCATGGCTTCAGAAAACTCCACAGCACTACCACCGCGCTAAATGCCCTTAGCACCCAGATAAATTGCGGTTTAAATCAAAACCCCACCATAGAACAGTACTCGTAGCGCTACACCTATCAAAAGCTTTTGATACGGTCAACCAGGGCTCGTTACTGCAAGACCTGGAAGGGTCTACCCTTCCCCCATGTCTTAAAAGGTGGACCGCAAATTATCTGGGTGGTCGGCAGGCATCGGTGCAATTTAGAAACGAAACATCAAAACCAAGGAGAATTAAACAAGGGGTGCCACAGGGTGGTGTCCTATCCCCACTTTTGTTTAATTTCTACATATCTAAGCTACCTTCACCACCGGAAGGAGTCACAATCGTTTCCTACGCCGATGACTGCACAATAATGGCCACAGGCCCAGGCCCACAGATCGATCAGCTATGCAATAGAATAAACGGCTACCTCCCTGATCTCTCCAGTTTTTTCGCCTCGCGAAACCTGGCTTTATCACCGACTAAATCTTCCGCGACCCTATTTACAACATGGACGTCCCAAATGTCGACAATTCTGAACATCCACGTCGATGGCACTACGCGACCGACTGTCCTGCACCCCAAAATCTTGGGTGTGACGTTTGATCAGGATCTACATTTTGATGCGCACGCAACCGCAATTGTTCCAAGAATTCAGAGCCGTAACAAAATCCTCAAATCCCTCGCTGACAGTACCTGGGGAAAAGATAAAGAAACGCTCATGACTACATACAAAGCAATTGGCCAGCCGATTACGTGCTACGCGTCACCCATATGGTCGCCAAGCCTAAAAATTACCCACTGGAAGAAGCTACAGGCATGCCAAAATACTGCTCTCAGAATTGCCACGGGCTGTCTTCTTATGTCCCAGAACACCATCTGCATAATGAGGTGAGAATACTCCCCATCAGGGAGAGAAATGAGATGCTGACCAAACAGTTCCTGTTGAATACCCAGAAACCTGAGCATCCCAACAGACATCTAATTGATGAACCAGCACCGCCTAGGGGCTTAAGGAGTCATCTCCGTAAGAATTTTGAGGAAATACGGCACCTAAGAACACAGCCGTATGAAGCGAAAAAACACAAGCAGGTCCTTGGTGAACTCCACCAACAGGCGTCGGACCTTTATGCCGGGAATTGTCCGGTGAATCCAGTACTCAAAGAAAAGTATCCAAAACTCGCGGAAGAGGAACGCATACTCCCCTGGGAAACGCGTGTCACTCTTGCTCAACTTCGTTCTGGATACTGTAACAGGTTAAACTCTTACCTATTCAGAATCAACCCCGACATACAAAATGTATGCCCGCTTGCAATGTGTCCCCACATGACACCAACCATCTCTTTAATTGTAATGTGGAACCAACGCCTCTAACACCCCTTTCATTATGGTCCACCCCTGTTGAAACAGCAAGTTTCCTTGGACTCCCGTTAGAGGATATTGATGAAAATTTGTGATCGGTCGCGGCTGTTAGGTGGGGCGAAGCACTGCTACAACAACAACAACAACATAATTAATTAATTTAGGGTGGTACTTCAAAACTTTTTTTTCCACCCAATGTAATGTACAGTGTACCAGTTGGTAACTAGTTTTTTTTTGCTGCAGGGTAAGCGTGAAGTATCCACACAACTAGTTTTCCTCTCTTTGTGCGCTTCCACCTAATTTATGTTCTTTTTCATACATTTTTTCATAAATTTAACTATTTTGTATGTCCGCTTTACATGTTCGCTTTAAAAAATATTTTAATCAAAAATTTTTTCTTGAATTATAATAACGCGCTATCTTCTTGATCGAAATCATCACTTCAAATGACAAATTCAATGCAGTTTAAACTATAAAAACTGCTTACAAATGCTGTAAATACACAAAACAAAAAAAAACACATTTTTTTATATTCGCTTTTCATATACTGTCCTATACATACATATCTACGTACAATTAATTTGCTGCATGCTCATCATTTTGCATTTTAAATAAAAATTAAAAAAGTTAAAAATAATTTTCTTCCGATCATAACAAAAACAAAAAAAAAACCTTATATATACATTTATTGATGTGTTCTTATAAAATGCTGCCACGTAAAGAATTTCCTGCGCGTCGTTCAAATTTATTGCGTGGCTCGAGTGTGAGTTGGAGGTAAATTTTGTCATTAATTTTTATCGATATGCCATTTATTGACAAACTAGCCTTTACCCGCGGCCCAGTCCGCAAGGAGAAAATAAAATATATGTGCTATTCACGTTAGCCTGCTTATCAAGTTGTCTGTTTAAAAATTTTTTCTGTCAATGTATTTTATTTTTTAATACTGTAAAAAAAAAGAACTAACTGAGCTGATGGGCACGCTTACATGAATAGTACAATACACCTTTTTCGAATTAAAAAAAAATACATTTTGTTTCTAAGTTAAATTAATTGATATGACAGGGGTGAAAGAATTACTACTCATAGAACAAAGGAGTGAAATTACAATTAGCTAAAACCAAAAAGAAGTTTTTAAATGAAAGCAGTGTTGCTTTTTCGGGTATTTAGTTGGTTAAAATATAACAAAAATTTTAATTATAGTTGTAATAGTTCGTTACAGGATTCATTTAAAAATAGAACGAAAACGCTGTGATATATTAAAGATGAAACATACCGAATTTTAATTACGAATAATTTGCCGTAAATCCACGGCCATGTGTGCTGAATTACCGGTTTCGAAGAGACCTAAAATGATCCCGGAAGTGTCCCTAAATGACACCAAATAGTCACGAAATGATGCCGACGGGATCCTGGACAAATCTCGAAAACTATGCAGAAATGATGCCGGAAGGGTCCCAACATAATCCCGAAGTAGTCACGAAAAGTCCCGAAATGACCCTGACGGGATCCCGGACGGATCCCGATAACCATCCAGATTTGATTCCTGAACGGTCCGCAAATGATCCCGATATAGTCCGAAAAAGTCCCGAAAAAACTCTGACGGGATCCCGGACAAATCCCGAAAATCGCCCAGAAATTATCCCGGAGGAGTCTCAAAAATATTCCGAAATAGTAGTCACGAAAAAGGCCCGAAATGACCCTGACGGGATCCCGAAAACCATCCAGAAATGACTCTGGAGGGATCCCCAAATGATCCCGGAAAAGTCCACAAACCATCCAGAATTGATCTCTGAAGGTTCCGCAAATGATCCCGAAATAGTCCCGAAAGTCACGAAAAACTCAGACCCATCCCGAAAATCATGAAGAAATCATCCTGGAAGGGTTCCAAAATTACCCCGAAATAACTCTGACGGGATCCCGGACAGATCCCGAAAATCATCCAGAACTGAGCTCTGAAACGTCCCCAAATAATCCAGAAATAGTCCGGAAAAAGTCCCGAAAAAACTCCGTCGGGATTCCGGACAGATCCCGAAAATCACCCAGAAATTATGCCGGAGGGGTCCCAAAATGATTCCGAAATAGTCCCGAAAAAGTCCCGAAATGACCTTGAGGGGATCCCAGGCCGATACCGAAAACCATCCAGAATTGATCTCTAAAGGGTCCGCAATTTATCCCAGATAAAGTCGCGAAAAAACTACGAAGGGATCCCGAACAGATCCCGAAAATCATAGAGAAATTATCCCGGAAGGGTCCCAAAATGATCCCGAAATAGTTCCGAAAAGGCGCGAAATAACCCTGACGGGATCCCGGACGGATCCCGAAAACCACCCAGAAATGATCTTTAAGGGCAACTGACCCCGAAATAGTCGTAAAAAAGTCCCGAAATTACCCCGACGGGATCCTGAAAACCATCCAGAAATTATCCCTGAAGGATCCCCAAATGATCCAAGAACAGTCTCGAAACTCCCTGACATTTTCCCGAAAAAGTAAAAAAATAAACCCGACGGGATCTCGGACGGATCCCGAAAACGATCCAGAAATGATGCCGGAAGGGACCCCAAATGATCCCGAAAAATTCCCGAAATTCCCCCGATGGGATCCCGGACGGATCCCGGACCAACCAGAAATGATGCCGGTTGGTACCCCAAAATGATCCCGAAATAGGCCAGAAATGACCCCGTCGGGATCCCGGACGGATCCCCAAAAGTATACAGAAATTATGCTGGAAGGTGAAATGATCCCCTTAAAGAAAGCTGAAAAATGAAATGATCCTCTTATAGTTCCGAAATGATCCTGACGGGATTCCCGACGGATCCCGGAAACTATCCAGAAATGATGCCGGAAAGGTTCCCAAGTTATCCCCAAATAGTCCCGAAATTACCCTGACGGTATCCCGGACGGATCACGAAAACCATCCGGATATGGTGGCGAAAGGGTCCCCAAATGATCCCGCATTAGTCGCGGGTTCCGAAATGACCCTGACGGGATCCCCGAAGGATCCCGGAAACTATCCAGAAATGATGCCGGAAAGGTTCCCAAGTTATCCCCAAATAGCCCCGAAATTACCCTGATGGTATCCCGGACGGATACCGAAAACCATCTAGAAAAGTGGCCGGAAGATACACCAAATGATCCCGAAAAAGTCCTGAAATGATCCAGACGGGATCCCGGACGAATCCCGAAAACTATCCATCTAGGTAGCACAAATGATCCCGAAATAGTCCCCGCCGGGATCACGGGCGGATCCCGAAAAAGTCCTGAAATGACCCCGACGGGATCCCGTACGGATCCCGAAAATCATCCAGAAATGATGAAGGTAGGTACCCAAATGATCCCGAAATAGTCCCGAAATGATCCCGACGGGATCCTGGACGGATCCCGAAAACCAACCAGAAATGATGCCGGTAGGTACCCCAAATGGTCCCGATATGACCCCGTCGGGATCCCGCACGGATCCCTAAAACTATCCAGAAATGATGCCGGAAAGGTCCCCAAATAACCCCCTAATAGTCCCGAAATTACGCAGACGGAATCCCGGACGGATCCGGAAACCATCCAGAAATGATGCCGGGAGAGACCCCAAATGATCCCGCAAAAGTCCCAAAATGACCCCGGTAGGATCCCGGACGGATCCCGTAAACCATCCAGAAATGATGCCGGAAGAGAACCCAAATGATCCTGCAAAAGGCCCAAAATGACCCCGACAGGATCCCGGACGGATCCCGTAAACCATCCAGAAATGATGCCGGAAGAGACCCCAAATGATCCCGCAAAAGTCCCAAAATGACCCCGACAGGATCCCGGACGGATCCCGAAAATCATACAGAAATGATGCCGGAAGAGACCCCAAATGATCCCGCAAAAGTCTCAAAATGACCCCGACAGGATCCCGGACGGATCCTGTAAACCATCCAGAAATGATGCCGGAAGAGACCCCAAATGATCCCGCAAAAGTCCCAAAACGACCCCGACAGGATCCCAGACGGATCCCTAAAACTATCCAGAAATGATGCCGAAAGGGTCCCCAAATGATCCTGTATTAGTCGAGAAAAAGTTCCGAAATGACTCCGATGGGATCCCGGATGGATCCCGAAAACCATCTAGAAATGATGCCGGAGGAGACCCCAAAAATGATCCCGCTAAAGTCCCAAAATGACCCCGACAGGGTCGCGGACGGATCCCGTAAACCATCCAGAAATGATGCCGGAAGAGACCCCAAATGATCTCGCAAAAGTCCTGAAATGATCCAGACGGGATCCCGGACGAATCCCGAAAACTATCCATCTAGGTATCCCAAATGACCCCGAAATAGTCCCGAAATGACCCCGCCGGGATCACGGGCGGATCCCGAAAAAGTCCTGAAATGACCCCGACGGGATCCCGCACGGATCCCGAAAATCATCCAGAAATGATGAAGGTAGGTATTCAAATGATCCCGCTAAAGTCCCAAAATGACCCCGACAGGGTCGCGGACGGATCCCGTAAACCATCCAGAAATGATGCCGGAAGAGACCCCAAATGATCTCGCAAAAGTCCTGAAATGATCCAGACGGGATCCCGGACGAATCCCGAAAACTATCCATCTAGGTATCCCAAATGATCCCGAAATAGTCCCGAAATGACCCCGCCGGGATCACGGGCGGATCCCGAAAAAGTCCTGAAATGACCCCGACGGGATCCCGTACGGATCCCGAAAATCATCCAGAAATGATGAAGGTAGGTACCCAAATGATCCCGAAATAGTCCCGAAATGATCCCGACGGGATCCTGGACGGATCCCGAAAACCAACCAGAAATGATGCCGGTAGGTACCCCAAATGGTCCCGATATGACCCCGTCGGGATCCCGCACGGATCCCTAAAACTATCCAGAAATGATGCCGGAAAGGTCCCCAAATAACCCCCTAATAGTCCCGAAATTACGCAGACGGAATCCCGGACGGATCCGGAAACCATCCAGAAATGATGCCGGGAGAGACCCCAAATGATCCCGCAAAGGTCCCAAAATGACCCCGATAGAATCCCGGACGGATCCCGAAAACCATCCAGAAATGATGCCGGAGGAGACCCCAAAAATGATCCCGCTAAAGTCCCAAAATGACCCCGACAGGGTCGCGGACGGATCCAGTAAACCATCCAGAAATGATGCCGGAAGAGACCCCAAATGATCTCGCAAAAGTCCTGAAATGATCCAGACGGGATCCCGGACGAATCCCGAAAACTATCCATCTAGGTATCCCAAATGATCCCGAAATAGTCCCGAAATGACCCCGCCGGGATCACGGGCGGATCCCGAAAAAGTCCTGAAATGACCCCGACGGGATCCCGTACGGATCCCGAAAATCATCCAGAAATGATGAAGGTAGGTATTCAAATGATCCCGCTAAAGTCCCAAAATGACCCCGACAGGGTCCCGGACGGATCCCGTAAACCATCCAGAAATGATGCCGGTAGGTACCCCAAATGGTCCCGATATGACCCTGTCGGGATCCCGAACGGATCCCTAAAACTATCCAGAAATGATGCCGAAAGGGTCCCCAAATGATCCTGTATTAGTCGAGAAAAAGTTCCGAAATGACTCCGACGGGATCCCGAAAACCATCTAGAAATGATGCCGGAAGAGACCCCAAATGATCCCGCAAAGGTCCCAAAATGACCCCGACAGGATCCCGGACGGATCCCGAAAACCATCCAGAAATGATGCCAGAGGAGACCCCAAATGATCCCGCTAAAGTCCCAAAATGACCCCGACAGGGTCCCGCAGGGATCCCGTAAACCATCCAGAAATGATGCCGGAAGAGACCCCAAATGATCTCGCAAAAGTCCCAAAATGACCCCGACAGGATCCCGGACGGATCTCGTAAACCATCCAGAAATGATGCCGGAAGAGACCCCAAATGATCCCCCAAAAGTCCCAAAATGACCCCGACAGGATCCCGGACGGATCCCGAAAACCATCCAGAAATGATGCCGGGAGAGACCTCAAATGATCCCGCAAAAGTCCCAAAATGACCCCGACAGGATCCCGGACGGATCCCGTAAACCATCCAGAAATGATGCCGGAAGAGAACCCAAATCATCCTGCAAAAGGCCCAAAATGACCCCGACAGGATCCCGGACGGACCCCGTAAACCATCCAGAAATGATGCCGGAAGAGACCCCAAATGATCCCGCAAAAATCCCAAAATGACCCCGACAGGATCCCGGACGGATCCCGAAAATCATACAGAAATGATGCCGGAAGAGACCCCAAATGATCCCGCAAAAGTCTCAAAATGACCCCGACAGGATCCCGGACGGATCCTGTAAACCATCCAGAAATGATGCCGGAAGAGACCCCAAATGATCCCGCAAAAGTCCCAAAATGACCCCGACAGGATCCCGGACGGATCCCGAAAACCATCCAGGAATGATTCCGGAAGAGACCCCAAATGATCCCGCAAAAGTCCCAAAATGACCCCGACAGGGTTCCGGACGGAGCCCGTAAACCATCCAGAAATGATGCCGGAAGAGACCCCAAATGATCCCGCAAAAGTCCCAAAATGACCCCGACAGGATCCCGAACGGATCCCGTAAACCATCCAGAAATGATGCCGAAAGAGACCCCAAATGATCCCGCAAAAGTCCCAAAATGACGCCGACGGGATCCCGGACGGATCCCGTAAACCATCCAGAAATGATGCCGGAAGAGACCCCAAATGGTCCCGCAAAAGTCCCAAAATGACCCCGAGAGGATCCCGGACGGATCCCGTAAACCATCCAGAAATGATGCCGGACGAGACCTCAAATGATCCCGCAAAAGTCCCAAAATGACCCCGACAGGATCCCGGACGGATCCCGTAAACCATCCATAAATGATGCCGGAAGAGACCCCAAATGATCCCGCAAAAGTCCCAAAATGACGCCGACGGGATCCCGGACGGATCCCGTAAACCATCCAGAAATGATGCCGGAAGAGACCCCAAATGATCCCGCAAAAGTCCCAAAATGACGCCGACGGGATCCCGGACGGATCCCTAAAACCATCCAGGAATGATTACGGAAAGGACCCAAACTGACCCCGAAAAAGTCCCGTAATGATCCCGGAAACCATCAAGAATTTATCTCTCGAAGGTACGCAAATGATCCCGAAAGTACCCCGACGGGATCCCGGACGGATCCCGAAAACCATCCAGAAATGATGCCGGAAGGGTCCCCAAATGATCGCGAAATAGTCCCGAAATGATTCCGGAATAGTCCCGAAAATGTCCCAAAATAACCCCGTCGGGATCCCGGACGGATCCCGAAAACTATTCAGAAATGATCCCGGAAGGGTCCCAAAATGATCCCGAAATAGTCCCGAAAAAGTCCCGAAATTACCCCGGGATAATCCCGGACCGATCCCGAAAACCATCCAGAAATGATCCCGGAGGGTCTCGATATGACCCTTACGGGATTACAAATAAGGTGAAGCTAATTATAAAACCATGTTAATAAGGCAGCAGGCGCATTGGAGCGAATAAAAAGTTACATAGAAACATACAGGTAAAGCTAATAAAAGCGTGCTAATAAAAACAATTGATGGAGGGCGGATGGCGGGAGTAGAGGAGAGGACCACTGATCGTTCCTCCAAAATTGTCTAGATCTCGTTCTGTATGTACCAGATACCAAAAACTATTGATTTTGGAGAAAATTTATATTGAGTTATAACAATTTATAGATTTTACACCAGAGGGTGAGATAAAGGGGGGTGGGCGGGCGGAGGGTGTCACTGCTTACTTTGTAAGCCCTCGACTTATTTGACCCCTTGAGTCTGTGATATTGGTGAAGGCCAGTATACGTAAAGTTATAATGAGTAAAAATTATTAAAAAGTAATTGCTCGAAGGGGTCGTGGAACCCCCACCCCTCTTTCCATGTTCGAAAAAAATTTCGCTAGTAGACTACTGTCTGTGTCCCAAATTTCATCAAAATCCGTGTAGCCATTCTGGCGTGATTCAGTCGCAAAGACGAAAAAATATAATAATTAAATTATAACTGTTCCTAGGGGGCGGAGACCACGCCCATTTTGAAAAATATATAGCTAGTAGATCCTTCTAGACTATTGGCTATATGTGTGCAAATTTTCATCCAAATCGGTCCAGCCGTTCTTGCGTTATTGAGTCACAAAGACAAACGTCTGGACAAACATCCAAACATCCAAACATCTTAACATCCAAACTTTGCCATTTATAATATATACTAGCCTTTACCCGCGGCCCCGTCCGCAAGGAGAAAATGAAATATGTGGGCTATTCACGTTAGCCTGCTTATAAAGTTATCTGTTTAAAATTTTTTTTCTGTCTAATGCATTTTATTTTTGTAATTGAGTAAAAAAAAAGAACTTTATGAGCTGATAATCTGATAGGATCCCAAAATGATAACGAAATTTTCCAGAAAAAGCCACGAAATGACCCCGATGCTATCGCGGACGGATCCCGAAAACCTTCCAGAAACGCCCCGGAAGTGTTTCCAAAAGTTCCCGAAGTAGTCCCAAAAAAACCCGAAATGACAACGACACGATTCTAGACTTATCCAGATAACCACACAGAAATGATGCCTGAAGGGTACCAAATTGATCCCGAAATTGTCCCGAAAATGTTCCGAAATTACCCTGACGGGCTCCCGGACGGGCTCCCGGACGGATCTCAGAAACCATCCAGAAAATATCCAGGAAGGGTCCCTAAATTATCCCGACTAACTCCAGAAAAAGTTCCGAAATGGCTTCGAGGGGATCCACGATGGATCGCGAAAACCATACAGAAATGATTCCGGAAGGATTCCAAAATGATCCCGAAATAGTCCGGAATTGACCCAGATGGGATCCCGCACAGATCCAGAAATGATCCCGGAAGGGTGCAAAAACTATCCCGGAAAAGTAACAAAAAATCCCGAAATGGCTCCTACGGCATCCCGGACGGATCCAGAAATGATCTCGGAAGCGTCCCCAAATGATCCCAAAATGGTCCCGAAATGACCCTGATGGATCCGGCAAACCATTAAGAAATTATGCCGAAAGGGTCCCAAAATGATCCCGAAATAATACAGTAAAAGTCACGAAACGACCCCTAGAGGATCCCCAAAAGATCCCGTATTAGCCCCGAAAAGGTCCCGAAATAACCCCGACGGGATCCCGGACAAATCCCGAAAACCATCCAGAAATGATGCCGGAAGGAATCCCAAATGATTCCGTAAAAGTCCCGCATTGATTCCGACGGGATCCCGAACGGATACCGAAAATCATCCAGAAGTGACGCCGGAAAGGTCCTCAAATGATCACCTAATAGTCCCGAAATGACCCTTAAGGGGTCATGGACGGATCCCATAAACCATCCAGAAATGATCCCGATATATTCCCGAAGAAGTCCCGAAATGACCCTGACGGGATCTCGAACGCACCCCTAAATGACCCTGACGGGATCCCGGACAGATCCCGAAATCCATCCAGAAATGATCTTAGGAGGGACCCCAAATGATCCCGAAAAAGTCCCGCAATGATTCCGAGGGGATCCTGATCGGATACCGATAACCATCCAGATCAAATGATCACCTAATACCAAAATGACCCTGACGGCATCCCGGACTGATCCCAAAATCCATCCAGAAATGATCTTGGGAAGGTCCCAAAATTATCCCGAAATAGTCTCGGAAAAGTTCAGAAATTACCCTGACGGGTTCCCGGACGAATCCTGAAAGCCATCTCTAAATGATCCCGAAAAAGTCCCGAAATGACCCTGACTGGACCCCGAAAGGATCCCGAAAACTATCCAGAAATGAAGCCGGAAATGTCCTCAAATGATCACCTAATAGTTCCGAAAAGACCCTGACGGGATCCCGAACGGATCCCGACAACTATCTAGAAATGATGCCGAAAGGGCCCGCAAATGATCCCGTATTAGTCGAGAAAAAGTCCCGAAATGAACCCGACGGGATGCCGGACGAATCCCAAAAATCAGGCAGAAATGATGCCGGAAGGGACACCAAATGATCCCGAAAAAGTCCCGCAATAATTCCGACGGGATCCTGAGCGGATACCGAAAACCATCCAGAAGTGATGCCGAAAAGGTCCTCAAATGATCACCTAATAGTCCCAAAATGACCCTGACGGCATCCCGGACAGATCCCGAAATCCATCCAGAAATGATCTTGGGAGGGTCCCAAAATTATCCCGAAATAGTCTGGGAAAAGTCCAGAAATTACCCTGACGGATACCGGACGAATCCTGAAAACCAATCTTAAATGATGCCGAAAAAGTCCCGAAATGACCCTGATGGGACCCGGAAAGGATCCCGAAAACTAACCAGAAATGATGCCGGAAAGGTCCTCAAATAATCTCCCAATAGTTCCGAAAAGACCCTGACGGGATCCCGAGCGGATCCCGACAACTATCCAGAAATGATACCGAAAGGGCCCGCAAATGATCCCGCATTAGTCGAGAAAAAGTCCCGAAATGACCCCGACGGGATGCCGGACGAATCCCAAAAACCATCCAGAAATGATTTTGGAAGGGACCCCAATGATCCCGAAAAAGTCCCGCAATTATTCCGACGGGAATCTGAACGGATACCGAAAACCATCCAGAAGTGATGCCGGAACGGTCCTCAAATGCTCACCTAATAGTCCCAAAATGACCCTGAGGGCATCCCGGACAAATCCCGAAATCCATCCAGAAATGATCTTGGGAAGGTCCCAAAATGATCCCGAAATAGTCTCGGAAAAGTCCAGAAATTACCCTGACGGGTTCCCGGACGAATCCTGAAAGCCATCCTTAAATGATCCCGAAAAAGCCCCGAAATGACCCTGACGGGATCCCGAAAGGATTCCAAAAACTATCCAGAAATGATGCCGGAAAGGTCCTCAAATGATCCCCTAGTAGTTCCGAAATGACCGTGACGGGATCCCGAACGGATCCCGACAACTATCCAGAAATTATGCCGAAAGGGTCCGCAAATGATCCCGTATTAGTCGAGACAAAGACCCGAAATGACGCCGACGGGATCCCGGACGAATCCCAAAAACCATCCAGAAATGATGCCGGTAGGTATCCCAAATGATCCCGAAATAATCCCGAAATGACCTCGTCGGCATCCCGGACGGATACCGAATATTATCCAGAAATGATGCCGGAAAGGTCCACAAATGATCCCCTAATAGTCCCGAAATTACCCTGATGGGATCCCGGACGGATCCCGAAAACCATCAAGAAATGATGCCGGAAGAGCCCCCAAATGATCCCGAAAAAGTCCCCAAATGACCCCGACGATATCCCGGACGGATCCCGAAAACCATCCAGAAATGATGCCGGAAGAGCCCCCAAATGATCCCGAAAAAGTCCCCAAATGACCCCGACGAGATCCCGCACGGATCCCGAGAACCATCCAGAAATGATGCCGGAAGAGCCCCAAATGATCCCGAAAAAGTCCCCAAATGACCCCGACATACTCCAGAAAAGTTCCGAAATGGCTCCGAGGGAATCAACGACGGATCGCGAAAACCATACAGAAATGATTCCGGAAGGATCCCAAAATGATCCCGAAATAGTCCGGAAATGACCCAGATGGGATCCCGCACAGATCCAGAAATGATCCCGGAAGGGTCCAAAAACTATCCCGGAAAAGTAACAAAAAATCCCGAAATGGCTCCTACGGCATCCCGGACGGATCCAGAAATGATCTCGGAAGGGTCCCCAAATGATCCCAAAATGGTCCCGAAATGACCCTGATGGATCCGGCAAACCATCAAGAAATTATGCCGGAAGGGTCCCCAAATGATCCCGAAATAAAACAGAAAAAGTCACGAAACGACCCCTAGAGGATCCCCAAATGATCCCGTATTAGCCCCAAAAAAGTCCCAAAATGACCCTGACGGGATCCCGAAAGGATTCCGAAAACAATACAGAAATGATGCCGGAAAGGTCCTCAAATGATGCCCTAATAGTCCCGAAATGACCGTGACGGGATCCCGACAACTATCCAGAAATGATGCCGGAAAGGTTCCCAAATGATCCCCTAATAGTCCCGAAATTACCCTAATGGAATCCCGGACGGATCCCGAAAACCATCCAGAAATGATGCCGAAAGGGTTCCCAAATGATCCCGTATTAGTCGCGAAAAAGTCCCGAAATGACCCCGACGGGATCCCGGACGGATCCCGAAAACCATCCAGAAATGATGCCGGATGAGCCCCAAAATGATCCCGAAAAAGTCCCCAAATGACCCCGACGAGATCCCGGACGGATCCCGAAAACCATCCAGAAATGATGCCGGAAGATCCCCCAAATGATCCAGAAAAAGTCCCCAAATGACCCCGACGATATCCCGGACGGATCCCGAAAACCATCCAGAAATGATGCCGGAAGAGCCCTCAAATGATCCCGAAAAAGTCCCCATATGACCCCGACGAGATCCCGCACGGATCCCGAAAACCATCCAGAAATGATGCCGGAAGGGTCCCCAAATGATCGCGAAATAGTCCCGAAATGATTCCGGAATAGTCCCGAAAATGTTCCAAAATAACCCCGACGGGATCCCGGACGGATCCCGCAAACTATACAGAAATGATCCCGGAAGGGTCCCAAAATGATCCCGAAATAGTCCCGAAAAAGTCCCGAAATTACCCCGGCGTAATCCCGGACCGATCCCGAAAACCATCCAGAAATGATCCCGGAAGGGTCTCGATATGACCCTTACGGGATTACAAATAAGGTGAAGCTAATTATAAAACCATGTTAATAAGGCAGCAGGCGCATTGGAGCGAATAAAAAGTTAGATAGAAACATACAGGTAAAGCTAATAAAAGCGTGCTAATAAAAACAATTGATGGAGGGCGGATGGCGGGAGTAGAGGAGAGGACCACTGATCGTTCCTCCAAAATTGTCTAGATATCGTTCTGTATGTACCAGATACCAAAAACTATTGATTTAGGAGAAAATTTAGATTGAGTTATAACAATTTATGGATTTTACACCAGAGGGGAGATAAAGGGGGGCGGGCGGAGGGTGTCACTGCTTACTTTGTAAGCCCTCCACTTATTTGACCCCTTGAGTCTGTGATATTGGTGAAGGCCAGTATACGTAAAGTTATAATGTGTAAAAATTATGAAAAATAATTTCTCGAAGGGTCGTGGGACCCCCACCCCTCTTTCCATGTTCGAAAAAAATTTCGCTAGTAGACTACTGTCTGTGTCCCAAATTTCATCAAAATCCGTGTAGCCATTCTGGCGTGATTCAGTCGCAAAGACGAAAAAATATAATAATTAAATTATAACTGTTCCTAGGGGGCGGGGACCACGCCCCTTTTGAAAAATATATAGCTAGTAGATCCTTCTAGACTATTGGCTATATGTGTGCAAAATTTCATCCAAATCGGTCCAGCCGTTCTTGCGTTATTGAGTCACAAAGACAAACGTCTGGACAAACATCCAAACATCCAAACATCCAAACATCCAAACATCCAAACATCCAAACATCCAAACATCTAAACATCCAAACATCCAAACATCCAAACATCTTAACATCCAAACTTTCCCATTTATAATATATATTAGATTAGATATTAGATTATGGTAAGCTCATTAGGGTATTCCTTATAAATCAAATAAACGATGTCTTTATTGTCTGCTTTTGAAATGGTTACACCAAGGTCAAAAATATATATATATATATATAAAAAGAAGTGTACATTTTGATTGTCACTCCATAACTCGAGAAGGGAGATAGATTGCCATGAAATTTTTAGGAAAGATACAGGAAGGAGAGATGATGGTTAGTTGATTTTGAAATCCCAAATCGGTTTAGCCATTCTTGAGTTATTATTTTTATTTAGAAAAAATTCAAAGATGTATATAAAAGAAAGTGGTGTTAGTTACACTACGCATAACTCTAGAACGGATAAACCGATTTCGTTGAAAATTGGTGTAGAGGTAGCTCAGAACCAGGGAAAGGACATGGGATACTTTTTATCCCATTCTGGCTAGGGTCTTGAGATCAAAACGTGGACCTGGGCCATCCTGCGATATGTTTGTAGAGTATGGGTGTCAAATGGAAGCTGTTTATGAGTACTTTGATACTGGGTATTTTTCGTACCCCTGGGTGACTAGGGTCTCGAGATATAGGCCAAAACGTGGACCGGGCACCCCTAGAATGTGTTTAAACAATATGGATATCACACGAAATCTGTTGATGAGGGCTTTAGTACAGGGTAGTTTTCATACCTATTGGTGACTATGGTCTCGAGATATAGGCAGAAACGTGGATAAGGGTAACACTAGGATGTGTTTTTAAATTATGGATATAAAATTGAAGCTGTTGATGTGTGCTTTAGTACAGAGTAAGTTTTATGCCGCTGGGTGACTAGGGTCTCGGGATATAGGCCAAAACGTGGACTCGGATACACCTAGAATGTGTTTTTACATTATGGGTATCAAATTGAAGCTGTTGATGTGTGCTTTAGTACAGAGAAAGTTTTACGCCGCTGGGTGACTAGGGTCTCGAGATATAGGCCAAAACATGGACCCGGATACCCCTAGAATGTGTGTGTATTATGGATATCAAATGAAAGCTGTTGATGTGTGCTTTAGTACAGAGTAAGTTTTACACCGCTGGGTGACTAGGGTCTCGAGATATAGGCCAAAACATGGACCCGGATACCCCCAGAATGTGTGTGTATTATGGATATCAAATGGAAGCTGTTGCTGAGAGCTTTAAAGCAATTTTCATTGTGATATTCGATTTACCCGTATCAACCTGGCAAAACTGATAAATATGCATGCGAAGCCGAAATATAGACATGAATTAATAATACCCACATACCTATTTACATACGTCCTATTCGATTTGCCTGAAATTTGGTATATAAATTTGCCTATATTAGTATTTACGATGCTTTTTTCCGGGAAGTAGACCAGAGACCGCTGGGACTGTGATTAGGACTAGGACTGGGACTGAGGCTGAGACTGAGACTCGGAGTGGGACTGGGACTGAGACTCGGAATGGGACTGGAACAAAATACATACCACCAAGAATGAGAAAAACTTGAGAGAAGAGAAAAGATAGAAGAAAAAGACTGAGAAAGAGATAGAATGAGACGAAGATGGTGATAGATGAAGCGAAAAATACGGAGGGAGGAGTGAATACAAAGATTAGGAAAAAGTGTAAAGGGGCGAGGGCAGAGTTAGACGGAAAAATCTTATTAAAATGTATGCAGATAGACCAAAAATTTAGGACAGAACAACGTCTGCCGTTTCTGCTAGTCTCATATATACTTTGGTTCCGAATACTCAAAAGGCTCGAAGAGGAAGAGTAATATACCCAGCGGGTTAAAGGGGCTTAGAATATACCCGCGGCAGGTATGCCTGTCCTAAGGGGCGACTAAAATACCAAATGGATTCAACGGATTTTGTAGCGCAACCCTCACAACGCGTTGCCAGCGCAAAATATGCTTCTCCAAAACAAATTTCCAACCACACCTACCCGTGGTGAATCCTATTACTTTAACAGCGGAGTCGAGAGAGCGGTATGGCCTTGAAGATTTTATGTGGTCATATTAACCCGTTCCCGATATGGTCGTTCTGGTGCCTTAATGGTGCTTGTTAACGGAACGTGTCGGATATGCATCCGGCAAAGGACCATCAACATCGATAACACTCCCCAAGGCTTTTGGGGAGTGTACTTATCGCTACAAAAACAACAACAACAACAGGAAGAGTAGTGATGTATGTTCGTGGTATCACAACGTGTCTAATGACATAGGACAATATGTGCCGTTGCGGTTGCATTTTTAGATATACTAAATTGAGCTTTTAAATATCTGAAACTAGTATACCCGGTAGGTTTTGTTCTGTTTGAAAATTGGTTTGTTACATTCATGAAGTGAGCCTCGCTTCAGCACTTCTATCTCTATACCATTCTACTTTATTCTCAATGTTTCTTTTTATACATGCCCATTCCATTTATCTACCTCCCACTCTAGCTCCAACTCTTACTACCATTCTAACTCTCATTTCATTTCCCACCCGCACGCTCACTCTAGGTCCTACTCCCATTGCCACTCAAACTCTCATTCCCATTCCAACTCCAACCCTCACTCTAACTCTTGCTCCTACTCCAAACCTTGAGAGGGTTGCGCTATATAACCCCAGAAGCTTCTTGTTTGCGATATCGTTATGAACGCTGTCAGCTGCACGTTAGTAAGTGCGCAAAGTAACAAAACAACTCTTTACACGTACCATTTTCCAATGCTCATAATATTAGTATCGAAGATATGTTAACTCATTAAATTTATAAATATTTTATTTCATTACAGACCTCAGGGTAGTAGTAAAATGGATCGCTATGAGAAGCTGAGTCGACTGGGCGAGGGTATGACTTTTCTAAAACAAAAAATGGCAATTATAAAATTATTAACTAAATTTTCACAGGTTCATATGGTGTCGTATACAAATGTCGTGATAGAGAAACTGGTGCGCTTGTAGCTGTAAAACGTTTTGTGGAGTCTGAAGATGATCCCGCCATAAGAAAAATTGCGCTACGTGAAATTCGACTGTTAAAAGTAAGTCTCTGTTTGTGTGTGTATATCGCAAATATACGCATTTTCGAAATATTCAATATTTCATTTGCACATACCATTTACTGGCTTGATACAATGCGAAAAATCGTTCCATTGATCCCTAAAGAGCGTGGTATGCGATTGATCTCTTTTGACTACATTGTACCTTTTTAGGTACAGTTGGGACTGGTCGGTTTGAAATTTATGTAGCCAGTTTTATAAAAGAACAAAACATCAAATGGTTAAAATCTATAAAAATTAAAGGGAATTGAAAGGAGTTAGTCAAAAGAAATGCGAAGTACAAGGTGGTGTTATCCCATTAGCTGATTGCTGGTTCTTGCGATTATCCTCGCAAAATTGGATTGCATTCGCTATGTCATCAACTAGTATAGACTCACCTTACCAAAACCGATCCTAAAATACTAGGACCATCGGTTCCATTAACGCAGTAGTTATTTAATTTTTGTTTTATTCCAAAACAAGTACGAAAAAATAAGAATACTGTATTGAAGTTTTAAAAAATTACAAAATTTTTTAAAATTTCCATACGGATTAAGATAGAACTTGTCAGTCTGTACCCATAGACGAACAAAGAGGATATCTAAGATATTACCAGTAGGGGTACAGTTAGGACATGTCGAATATTAGTCGTAAGGGCGTAAAGGAGAGTAGAAAAGGGTTCTGTTCGTCATTACCCGTGTGGATATAAAGAGAACCCTTGCAATATTACCCATTCAGACATAAGCAGGAACAATTTGGCCCCTCAATAGGACATGCTCAAACAAAAGGTCTCACTTAAACTCATATAACGATGTTAAGACTGGCTATAGTCGCATATTCATTTGTAACTGATCTCGCCTTCATCTTAGGCTTAGGCGTATTTTCTGCTGGGTACACATAAATTACTTAACTTATTCAATAGTATATGTCTGAATATCAAAAAGTTCAATTATATTAACAATATTTACTAAAGTAATGCATAAGATCCTGTTAAAGTATTTTTTTTTTTTTCTACACGGATTTCCAATAAACCTTTTTTTAGCTGACAAACACATTAACGACTTAAATTATGCATTCAATAATAAAAATGTGCTTTCATTATCACCTAAGTTATTCACATGGCAATGAGTCGATAAGACTACGACATTATGTGTAGTACGTGCATAATATTGATATGACATTGAAATGTCCTTAAATTTCTATTGACTATGCCGACATTGTAATTTATTATTGTTATGTACATACGTAAGTATGCATTAGGGTAGGTCAAAAAAATATACACTTTTCCTCGCTGACGTCCATAGGGCATCTCAATGTCTCTATTCAGTGGTTCCCAGGGCGTAGCAAAATTGAAGGGAATAAATTTACTAATAAGATGGTCAGGAAAGGTTAAGCCGATGGCTCTGGTTGGAGTAAGCGAGGACCCTGATGTAACAACTACACAGGCACTAAAGCCATACTGAATCTGTACACACTTGACAGTAGCAAGGATGTGTGGGCTGAGTGTCAGCCGGAAATAAGACTGCGCGTCTGCCAAGTAGAAAGAAGCCTCTTATAGGCAAGCGGAAATGCGCTGGACACTGTCTTTATGTTTCTGGATAGGTTGCACCCAGTCAGTTAGCAAACGCTGGGCAGACAGCACCTATTGTTGTTGTAACGATAAAGCCACTAGGAATTTTAATCGATATTGATAGTCATCTGCCGGATATATATCCGATGCTTCCCGGGAACTAGCATCATTAACGTACTAGACCGACAAACATGACCACGTCAAGCTAGCTATGTCATCAACCTTCTATCACCCCCCTCCCCCCTCCGTTGGATACTTTTGTGGTTACCAGACGCCCGCCTACTAAATATTAACACCTGAATGTATGCTTGTAACAGAAGCCTCGCCTCCTGAAGTTTACAATTAGGTTAGAAAAGCTGAGTAGCGGTAAAACTACATACATAGTGGGCGCAAAAAATCCCTTGAATTCCAGGGATAAGTAACACCGCCACTTGTCAGGTTTTGATATCCTTCTGACCAGCTTTGACTACTAGTACTAGTACAGAACACTATACAATCAGAGCCAATGTTTTCTTACCTTATTGGCGCTTAGCCATCTAACGAGTCACTTATTTGTTAAGCCAGCTGGTGGTCCTAAGCGATGCAGCTCCCTTTCTGGTACTGCTTATTAGTGTAGACGATGGCGAAACCACTCACTAATCACTTAATGCTCAGCTGTTCAGCTGCTACTAGGATCTGTCGTAAGTATCAAGGTTGGGATGTATACGACTCTCTGAGGGAAACTTCCAAGGTCGGTGTTTGTCTTTTTAGTAACTCTATGGTATGGCCAGAGCAGTTCCTTGCATGTGACTCCAACAAATCACAGCTGAACATTCATTTGGGGGTGAGCTAATGTGAAAAGCCCACAACCGGGACTTTGACATAATTGATTTAAGGGCTTGCTTTGAGATTTTATCGGCAGCGTCAGAAGGCGTCTAAGATGCGGCTGCAATTTCGGATGTCGGTCTTGGATTTACAAACGTGTATCATATTACTTCATCCTGCTGAGCGGATTGGTCACTGAGGAAAACTCCATTGAAAGTTCCAACAAAACCACGAATAATGAAACAATCTTTTTTGATGACCACAATGACAAATGTTTAAAGGCTTATGATTAAAGAGTATGCACATGGAAAGCTTGTTCTCTTAGTGGAATTGGTGCCGAGGCTCGACTAGTTGATGCCATCATAATAGCTAAATCAGACAGGAACGCCATACAAGGGTTCGCATGAACAAAGCATGGAGAGAAGACGATTAAAACTTTTAGCATTTACTAGATTGCCAATAGCAAAAACGCAGCTTAGGAGTTTGATTCGGGGTGGGACAGACTTCCTTTCCAAGTACTGTCCTTCACGCATGTGAATGAGGGTTTTACCGCCATCCCCATAAAGGCGACATTCTTTAATATTGATTTTTACGCCAGGGTGGGCAGAGAAGGCGTTTTGGCCCACAATTACCCGCAAATTTTACCGAAAAACTCTGCAACAGGCGGAAAGTTTTTAGCCTGAGGCAACCCCTTGTAAGAACGAAAACTGGGACCTAGTGCACAAGTAACTTTGTCGTTGCCAAGCAGGGAAATAATTAGAAGCCAGTATGGCCGTTAGAGAACATGGTAACAATACGGATAAAGTGAGCTATCTTTTAACTGTAAAGCGGCCATCAACCATATCCCAACTTAACCTACTACATTTCAATAGAATTCACCGCAGCCACAGCATTGAACTCCCTGCGGCGCAGTAACCAATTAGCCCGTGCTTCCACTTGATTTACTGACTAAACTCATAAAAGAAGAGCCCAGCGTAAGCCATTAATATTCAAAACTGAATGATCAACTAAATTGTGACAAATGATTGCCCAAGCGTTTGAGAGCCCATAAACCTTGTGTGACAAATATTCGAACAAAAGTCACAGCTCACAAAAGACACACACACACACATGCATACACACGCGCAGAGCAGAAGTCACAAAAAACCTGGGAAGACAAATTCCCGCCAGCAATATAAAGACAACTGCCAAAAAATAGGAAGTTATGAGGAAGTAGTGTTGCGGTGACAAAAAAAATCGCAGACACACATACATGCATGCATGCAAATCCGCACATATGACTAAGTAACCGTTAGTTGCATATTCATCTTTTTTGCAGTCAATTTCTTTTTTTCACTTATTTCGAAACTCACGCAAACTTCAATTTCTTTCTTTATTCTCTTTTTTCTCTTTTATCCTACCAGAATCTGAAACATCCAAATCTGGTCTCACTACTTGAAGTATTCCGGCGTAAACGACGTTTACATTTGGTTTTTGAATTTTGTGAGTTGACAGTGTTGCATGAATTGGAGCGACATCCACAAGGCTGTCCAGAGCATTTAACCAAACAGATTGTCTACCAGACATTGCAAGGGGTGGCATATTGCCATAAGCAAGGTTGCTTACATCGTGACATCAAACCGGAGAATATTCTGTTGACAGCGCAGGGACAAGTGAAATTGTGTGATTTTGGTTTTGCGCGAATGTTAAGTAAGTGCCAAACAGTAGAAGTAGAAGTAGTAAGAGGAAGATATAAAATCAAGGAAGTAGATGAAAGTAACACTAACGAGTGTTTAGAAAATCCAAAAAAAAATATTGGTAGTCAAAATGCTCCCCAAAGACTTTGTTTTGCGAATATTGCTTTTATTCTTGCTATTAACTTTTTTTCTATTTCCTCGCAAGTTTTTGTGTGCTTTGTCCGTTTTTTATTGTTCTTCTTTTTTTTTTTTGCTTAACTTGACACGTGCAGGTCCTGGCGAGAATTACACGGACTATGTGGCTACACGTTGGTATCGTGCGCCCGAACTCCTCGTTGGTGACACACAATATGGCACAGCAGTGGACGTTTGGGCGATTGGTTGCCTATTTGCTGAGTTGGTGCGCGGTGAGGCGTTATGGCCGGGTCGTAGTGATGTTGATCAATTATATTTGATACGTAAAACTTTGGGTGACCTGCTGCAAAGGCATATACAAATCTTTTCGCAAAATGAATATTTTAAGGTAAGTAGCCTAGTAACCTAGATTAGGTTGCATGATGAATATACGCTAAAACTCGCATTTTTTTGGGGAGGTTAAAAGATGTCAGGAGTTATGGTAGGAGGGTCTGGATAATGGTAGGGGGACTAGAAAAATGGTACAAGTACCTGGACAATATACGAGACATAATAATCTACAGCTACAAAACAGAAAATGGAACTTAAACTGGGTTCCACTCCAATCATCTGCGGTCCAGTCAGTCTCATCGACTTCCAGACTCTTGTAGTGTCTTCCATGCGAGGGTTTATGCCATAGAGAGATAAGTCTCATGCTATGCAATAGAACAGTTTCATTAGAATCTAAGTTGATAAAATTATCGTTCGTGCGGGGTATCAAGTCTTTCTTACAGTCATTAGAATACAGTTAAAATTTGATGATGGGATGGCCACAATATGTTTTGGAATACATATAAACGAAAGAGATGTTCTCTTCACGATCACCACTAAGGTATTTCCTTGGGGAAATCAAGGAATACACTCTGAGGGCAACAAACTTAATGTGGATAACCTGCGATGATGTGAGATCTAGGCGCTAGAAAGTTTGCGGAACGAAGTGAAAGCGGATCTTTCTCTTCTAATTGAGTTTATAATGGAAATCAGACGGCTTATAGCAGATTAATTAGGAAGTATCTGATTGAAAGAATGGGCCTCCACCCCACACTCCCAGAAGACATTCACCACGGTCAAAATTTACTCGATTGGTAGTGTGGAAAATTCACATGCACGCCCTCTCAAACTAACCTAACTTGATCAGCGTCAACCTGTTAGGGAAACTTATATCTTCGAAGCTGAATATTTCAATTGTAGAAAAAAATATTTGTTTGGCTAACCTGGTTTTAAGGCTGCAAGGAATGATTATGATGTCACGTGGGTAGCACTTGCAAGTCATATGTACTGACTCCTGCGGTAGATACCGAAAGGTCCTGATCGTAATGTTGCCTTGTACCATCCTTCACATTTTCAGCATGGAAACTATCAATGCCGGGAACGGTTCGATATGACCATGTTTACCCTTCTAGGTCATACAATCCCCTTCTTCCGTGAGAAACTTGGGATCACCAGATCTTCGCCTACCAAATAAACAGGGCTTGTCAGGGGTAGGTTAGATTGCCAAATTTAGATGGAGAGGCTGATAAACTCACTGATCACCCTTTTGAAAATTTGCTCTACATTCATAAGGGCATTCCTCTAGCTTAGCAGCGATGGCTCCATTATTCTACAAACGCATGGCCGTGCGTTTGGAATTACCTACCAATAGCAAAAGCGACATTCAATATTCCACTGGACATATTGTTGGTAAACAAGTGTCGTGGATACATCTGTTATGTTCCCAGAATGACATCCGCGTCCCAAAGTAGCCTTTAGCATAGGCAGTCTTGGGATTTAGGTCGATCTTCCGACTTTTTTGGACTTACTTGCAATTCAGGAACTTTTTCGGTAGTTACTGAGTTTTGGGTTTTTGTCCAGGGATCAATTTTTGTAGTTTTTTTTACTCGAAAAATTTCGGGTGAAAAAATTGTCCTAGGCGAAAGTTTATGGGATCCCGTATATCCTCATAACATTTTCATAACGAATCATGCATCCTCTTTATTTTTCGGGGCCACTCTACCTCGTAGAGTTGATGAGAGCGATATCAGACAGCAAATTAAAGCAAAAAGAGACGTGTTATCCATTTGTTATCGAATTGTTAACGGTTTATTAACAATGTTATACCGATTTGTTATCGACGGGTTATGGGCATGGTATCTATTGCTTATCGATGAGTTATCAATTTCTTATAAGTGGGTTGTCTATCAGGTCATAAATATAAAATGGCTATCGGCAACAAAAGTTAGAAAAGATTTACCAAGTTTTTGGCTACTATCTAGAGGTTATCAGTTATGTATCGAAAGGTTATCGAGTTTTTATTGGGGAGTTATCGATTCGCTATCTATAATTAACTGAAAAGTTATTTGCTATCGAAAATATATCGAACAAGTATATATTTGTTGCAAAGTGGTCATGGATTTGATATCGAAAAGTTATCGATTTCTTATCGGAATGTTACTTATTTGTTGCTGGTATGTTATCGATTTGTTATCGACGAAACAAATACTGATAAAACCTAATATAAAATATATGACATTCCTATCCCTATCTTCAATAAGCCGAATGAAATCAATAAGCAGCCGATGTCTCGGCGATAACAAGCCGATAACACTCTGATAACTCGACAATAATAATTCGCTGTAGATAAAAAACCGAGACTTTGGATATGCTTAATACATTAAAGAAAACTTAAAGCCAACTTTAGAGCCTAGCTTATTGACATTGGAAGCGTAAAGTAAATAGGTTTTTCTCTTCTGCCAGGGCATCACATTACCAGTACCGCCAAAGCTCGAACCACTCGAAGATAAAATGCCAGCTAAATCATTACAAAATCCGCTCACCATTGACTTTCTAAAAGTGAGTATGATTACAACTCAAAACTAACGGTTAAAATGAAATACGCAAAATATAATAATAAAAAAAGAAAAAGGAGAAACAGCAAATAGTATTAATAAAAAGTAAACTTTCTTAACCACCAATTTCACAACATTTTGCCTTACAGAAATGCCTCGACAAGGATCCGATGAAACGTTGGTCCTGCGAAAAGCTCATCAAACACTCATACTTCGATGATTACGTAGCCAAACAACGTGAATTGGAGCGTGTTAATAGCTTAGAGGCAGCTGCAATGCAACGACAACAACAATTGCTACAACAACAACAACAATTACAACAACATTTAGTATTACAGCCGCATAGTCAAACACAATCACAGCACAATACACCGTTGCTGGCGCAACAACAACAACAAACACCGTTGCTGATGGCAGCGCAAGCGGCGCGTGACAAATCAAAGGTAAAAATGGATGTGACAACAAAAACAATAACAGCGACCTTTCAAACCAAAGCTAACTAGCAATTTTGTGTAGTTTTCAAGCGAAAAAAATTTCAGCTTTATTTGTGAAAAAATTCATAAATTTTTTCCAATTTTTTGCATCCACTGTGGCACTTTTATCTTTTAGTTAGGTTTTTTTTTGCTTTTATCTGATGTTTTCTGATTTAGAACCGATTTTTTCTTTTAGACTTCAAATACTTCACTTCCACTGCTGGCCAATAACCAACTGTCCCATCATCATCATCAGGACTATGTCAAGCTGCAGCCGATTAATAAGAATTCAACATTGCTACATCGTACCGAACATCATTTGCCAACGATATAGTTTGTGTTCCCAAATGGGTTTAGCAATAATTGGCAACTCTGTAGGCTGTTAACGAGCTGCAAGGCTGAATTGGTTTGGGAAATCCGGCACTTTGCTTGCTGCATTTGGTTGACTGCCATTAGGAATTGGCGTTTTGCAACTGCATTGTTGTATTTGCAGTTGCGTGTAATTGGCGGAATTAGTGTGCAGAGAGGAGAAGAGAATGTAGTGAATTTTTGGAGAGAGATTTTATTTTTATTAATTAAATATAGTTGTTAATTTTAGAATGTGTATTTTTTTAAATAATACTAAACAAATCTGTAAATTGTCGTAAAATATTTAAATATAAATAAATTAATTATAAATTTGTAGCTAGTGTAAGATAGATAGGCACGGTTTTTCGAGGCTTCGTCTCGTAGCTATGCATGTAGGAAGGATGAAGGAATGGCTGACCAATACGGGACTGGAGTTGGCTAGCCAAAAGACAGAAGTGGTATTAGCTCCAAACGGTCGGCGAACAAATCACCTCAAAGGATTATTCAAAATACTTAGGAGTGCACGTTGACTTTAACTTTCAAAGAGCACTTCAGAGCGGTGGGGGAGCAAATTACCAAAGTTAATGGAGCACTTATGCCAATAATGCCTAACATTGGTGGCCGAGCGAAGCTACCCGTCAGCTATTGTCCACAGTAACCAGCTCGATAATACTATACGGACCCATCAAAAAGATATATTAGCAGCATACCGACTTGCAGCTATAATAATATCAAGTCCTTATCGGACCGTGTCCGATGATCTTGGTCCTAGCCCGGAAAATCCCGGAAAATCCCAGTGGATTTACTGGGAAGCGAAATGGCCGATCTGTATAACACTAATATCGAGTCACCATCTGAAGACGCCAAGAAAAGAGAAACGACACAAGCAATAACTAAATGGCAAGAACGGTGGTAGGCCTCAAGAAAAGGGCGTTGGACCTTCACATTAGTTTGGGACGTAGCTCAATAGAAAAAGCGGAAGCACGGTGAACTGAACTACCATCTCACGCAGATTCCTGAGTGACATGGCGGCAGAGAGTATTTATGGAGGCATAAGATAGAGGAATATCCCCTTTGCTCAAGGTGTACCACAGAGTTAGCAAAAGGAGAACACGTCATGTTTCACTGCTCCCGTTTTCACGAGGAATGACTGACCTTGCATAGAGTTTTTAGGGAGGTACCTACCACGAGAAATTTAGTATAACAAATGTGCAACAGGAAGAAATGCTGGACTGCAGTGAACAAGATGGCATTTATAGTCATGAAGCGCTTGATGAATGCTGAGAGGGAGCGCAGAAAAAATGCGCAGGCGAAGCAGTGGTGATTAAATCGACACTCAGAGCAAGTAGCGGGAACCTGGACGCAGGGACAACAGTGGGCTTTTAAGAAATGATAAATATGTAACGCCACTCTTAAGTAATGCAAAAGTGGTACCGGGTTGGGCGACGGTTCAAAAACGGGAGTTGTTTTTTAGTCTTAGCGACGGCAACAACTATGGTGCGTTAGGAATTTTTCAGCCCTCCCGCAAAAAAAAAAACAAAAAAAGCTATGCATCAGTGAAGGCTGCTTTCGATTATCTGCAGTAGTTTATGGGTGACTGGCGTACAAACATTTAGGCCAGTGGTAGTTGAAACTGTGGTTGTATTGGTAAAAGTAAAATCATCGTAGTGGTAGTAGTTTAGTCGTTGATTAACGAGCAGAGAGGCAAGACAAATGCGCGCATGTTTTTAAAGTATGTATGTCAGTTTACCGATGCCGATACCGATACCGATACCGATACGATAAGACGAAGGGCGGTACGAGACACACATGTCTAGTTAAATGTAAGACGGATATCGACTAAACGAATATAACTTCCATTTAGTGAAAGCCTGATAAATCTCCCTTCTACCGATTGCCTTCTGTCAAAATTTTAATTATAAGCAGTCTAAAATGGAAATTAAAAGTTCAAGTGAGTCGGGAGCTTTAGCGTTCTGAATCGTTACCGAAGCTCCGTAATCTAGCTAATTTTTCTTCAGAAACACAATCGATCATGTCATGATTAATGCCCTTAATAACTGCTTTGCTTTAAAAAATCCAAGAGAACTAAATTTGTGAAATATCAAAAATGCTATGATGTTCTGAAATTTCAACAGATCTTCACCTTTCTGTTCTACACTAAAGAATAGCTACGATCAATCAGAGGAACTGTCATGATTTTTTTGAACACGTTAATCATTACCTCGGCTAATAGGCCCTAGCCAGCGCTCTTTTTTTTATGCCACCGCCACTATTTCTCACCTATTTTTGAGTTACATCTTTCGAGGTATTTGATTCCTTGCTTTTGTAATTCCTCTACTAAACCTAGACATGCCATGCCTACAGCTTTAGACCAACAAGTTTTTTCGATGCAACAAGCGTGCCTTTCTGGTTGCTGTACCGATAAAAACACTCGCCGAAGGTTTTGTGGAGTGTTATCAATGTTCATGGTCCTTTGCAGGATATAGATCCGGTACGTTCCATATCAAAGTACAAGATTTAATAAGATCACGTTGAACCTTATAGGTCAATACGCACCCTCTTCCCCCGACCCTCTAGTTCCATGAGAAACTTGGGGCCGCCAGAGCCTCGTCTGCTAAAGAAACAGGATTCGTAACCGGCCGTTGAGGTTGACAATTGGGTTAGAGAAGCTATAAGTTGCTCTTGCAACCCCTTGAAAGGTTTACGCTACCCAATCCATTGAATCATTTGGGTATTTTAGTCGCCTTTTACGATCAACATACCTGCCGCCGCTATATTCTAAGCATTTGAACTCGCTGGCCTTTCTGTCTCTTTTTCCCTCTCCTGTATGATTTGATAAGCGATGATTCTGAAGCCCTGGGAAATTTTCAATGTTGAATTGTTTTGTGAGGGGACATTTTTTCTCTCTCTACTTAATAATTGTCTTTACTCTCTTCCCTTTCCTTATTCGCCTATCGCTCCCTCACCGAACTCATTAACTTTCCGCTACTTCATCAGCGCTTGTAACGATATCTTCATACCTGGTTTGTGATCCTATTTTTCCTAACTCTGTCTCTTATCTTAGCGAGCATAACGTCCAGTGATGTATTTTATTTTTATATCACTATCTCAGTGACCTGTGATAGAAAACATAATACCCAAAGCACTACGCACTATATTCCGCCCGAACAAAACGCATGAGGCAGCCATATGACGCACCGCTGAAGGGCCGGAGTTTGCTACGCGTTGAGATCTGAAACTGCTCAATTACGTACGCTCGTAAATATTCTCAATGCAGATTTCTTTAGTTTGGGGAGGAAGTATGTTTTTGTCTCAAAAAACCACAGTCATAAGGATCTGCAGACCTCACAATTATCCTGGTTGGTCTACAGCAAGTTCGTGGTGTATTTCTCGATCTTCCCCAAGATATAACCAAGTAGTGACCACCTATTTCATGTCCATTGGTAACTTTATTAGCTTTCTCATCAATAAATTCCATTAAATTTTGCTGTGTCCTTCGACCCAGTAGATGGAGGATTTATGTATATGCCCTATGAATGCCAGCTCTTCTAAACAACTCGGCATGATATCCAATGCTATCAAGTCTGTTCCAGAGAGTTCAGGCTGCTGTCCCACCGCATACAACTTCACCTCAAACACATTTCAGGAGTCGGGATGTCGATAAGTTTGACTTGCCAACAGATGATTCCGTTGCAGCCCAGCGCTGGTTGCCCTTTCCATTTTTGAGAATGTTGTGAAGATTGTAGCTTTAAAGAGTACCCGTAGAAACTAGCGAACCAGCACTTTCAAGAAAATGATGCGGTTTCCGACGAGCTTTGCTGCCGCTGTTAACTCTGAAATACTAAGGGAGAAGTCCAGCAGCAAGGAGTTGCCTCAAGGATGCCAACTTAGGCGTAAAATGGAATAACAGACTTGGGTCGGTTATAACCTTAGTCCAGCTCGTACATAGAATCTGCTGACGTAGGAATGAGACTATACTTTGTTTGTATTGACAGAGCAGTTTCAGGGTTGAAAATACTGCCAGTTCTAAACATAAATTAAATTAGTTTAAATACTCCCATCATTGCGTTCATTCCAACAGCAATTTAAAATATTTTATAAAGGTCACTAAGCCACTTTCAAATCACTTTTTTCTGCTCTATTTTCTTCTTCAAACACCTCCTTATACCTCATTTCGTATGTCATTTTGACACTAATCACAAAGTCTAATATTCTTCAAAAAGTATGTAAGTATGCATGTTATAAGCATATCAAGCAAATCCTTTTAAGTCAAGCACATCATTCAAACCGACAAACATATCTAAGTACCAACTATTTAAGTATATCCACTTTTGCATACTTAGATACTTAACATAAAAATGCCCACACGTGCCGCAAGCGACAAGTAACTGAAGACAAAAATGAGCCATATTGCAAAAACACGAAGAAGAAAAAAATGACGGTATCAACAGCGTTGACAGCGCCTAAAAGTATGTTGGCATACCGACGAGTCAACTACGCGGTGGCTATAACACAGTGCTACAAAAAAAAAATATCTCAAGCACTTTTTTAGCGACCTAGTGTGCGACGTAGGTCTTGATGAGTAGATCAAGATACCGTATTTCAAAATTTTCTAATACCCCGAAATTTCAAGTTATTGTTGAAAAACTGTTTTTCTTGTACCTCGCGCATTAAAAAATTCGTTACTCCGTCATTTTTCGATCAATTTTTGAGTGCTTAATAGTTTTGGAAAGCTGAAAGATAGGGCTTCAAAAATATATATATTTGTCTACACTTTTTATAGCAAATTTTTAAGATTTTTTAAAAGTTATCTAAAATTTTGTCGTTTTTTTTTATTTTTCAAAGTTTGACGGCTTTTTAATGTATCATTTCTTCAATGAATTATTTTTTTTTTCTGAAAGAGATTGAATGAATATTCTATCTCGAGTAAAAAAAGAACTGGTTGATCAAATTCGGTTGAGAATTGTTGAAATGACAACACTTTTTGTGAACAAGAACATTTTGCTCTCATCGTAGAATCGATATCGCGCCATGTCTATGCTTCATTTAACCTTTTTTTAAGATTTAATTATGAAACAAAGATAAACAAAATTATTTACTTTTATCATCAAATCATGTGTTAGGAAAAATTGATATGACCACGGTTTTGACAACGGTTTTTCTTGTTTGTGGAAATGAGATACACAATGATATAATTGCTCTCCGAGACATTTGCCTCTTTGCCTCTGTAAGATAAATGACAAGACGAAACTTAGAATACTGTCATTTTGGTAGAATCAAATACGTCAGTGGTTGTACGTGTTGCTACAAGGTACTTTTTTAACAATGTGTGATAAGTGTAATAAGTTTTGTTACGTCTACAGGATATTCGTTGATACGCAACATCGTGTACAATTAAAAACCAATGCAGCTCTCACAGAAGCTTTCACATTTTCTTTAATAGCGTGTATAGTGAAAATGTTTGGTATGAACCAGAGTATCTTTGTGTGAAGTGCTCCAGCGCAGCTAACAGCTATCGAAAATCGAAGTTTTTTTGTATTAAGTACATAAAATAAAACAAAATTTTATGTAAATATATTTGCAACTATTTATTTCTTTATTTTTTCTCTCCAACGTAGGAGCGAAATAAAATTACTCGAGAGATGATATAGATAAATAGAAAATATCGAAATTGTTTAAATAATTAAAGTCAATAATTGGAATTTTGTTATAACAAAAAATAATGGGTGGAATAAAACAAACGATAAGAATGCTCAATAGATGGCAGCGATATACCGAAATCATACAATTAATTCTAACCCGACGCGCCGACGCGATATCGATTGTACAATGAGAGCAGAATTTTCTTGTTCACAAAGAGTCTTGTTATTTAAACAATTCTCAACCGAATTTGGTCAACCAGCATTTTTTTACTCGAGATAGAATATAAAAAACAATTTTTCATTAAAGAAATAATACACTAAAAAGCCGTCAAACTTTGAAACATTAAAAAAAACGAGAAAATTTTAGATAACTTTTAAAAAATCTCAAAAATTTGCTATAAAAAGATTAGACAAATGTATATTTTTGAAACCCTACTTTCAGCTTTTCAAAACTGTCAAGCACTCAAGAATTGATGGAAAAATGACGGAGTAACGGATTTTTGAATGCGCGAAGTACAAGAAAAACAGTTTTTTAACAATAACTTGAAAATTTCGGGGTGTTAGAAAATTTTGAAACACGGCATTTTGATCTACTCATCAAGACCTACAACGGACACTAGGTCGCTATTAAAGTTCAAAATCAGTGTAGCACAGTGTAATCACTAGCACGTAACTTGTGCGAGGGAGATGAGATGAAATGATGTTGCATGTTTTACTTATGGTAAATGATGTCTCGTACAAAGGCCAACGTATAAAAAGTAGATTATTGTATTACGAGTTAAATACTAAGTGTTTATACATACTTACATGCATACTTAATACATGCTCAAGTGTACAAGTGTTGATGTGTGAGTAGAAGGTGGAGCTGTGGAAGTTTAACATAGAAAGTTGAATCCGATTTTCGAAAAACAATAATGATAAACTGGCAATATACTCATGCTCTGTTGTTATAAATGGAACTGTGAAAGATAAGCAGTGAAAGCAGTTGCTAATCTCTCATCTATATAAGAAGTTTCAGTGTAAGTTAGGTTAGGTTAGGTTGAGTGGCAGCCAACAAGGCAGGGAAAGCTTAGTTCGACAACATGCAGGCCAGTTTTGATACCACATACGAAAGCGGTTAAGTAGAAGAACCATTGCATAGCACCGATGTACTTTCGAATAAAAAATATTTCGACCCTAGCTAAGTTCTTTGAAGATGCTAGTGAGCGGAGACTGATATACTTTCGTCTAGTTCTAGCAAAGGCTAATCAGTCAAATATGAAGTGTGGTGATGACTACACGTTGCCATCTTCCATGCAGCTGAAGCAAGAAGTATTTTCCAGTATTTTGAGATGTACCGTACGGACTTACATTAGACAGTGACCCGTCGAAACCCCAAGCACAATTGACAGATGAGCCCTGGCGGTTAATGATATGTAAAATCCCCATCCTTGGTTAACCCAATAATTTGAGCGAGATGTAGTGTCTGGTCAGCGTTTGCTTAGCTGACTCGTGGCTCATCTACAGACGAGCAGACCACAGATTGCTTGGTGTGCTCCACATTTTCTACAGTCATCCACATTCAGGGCAGTTGTACACATCCGCGTAGATAGGCCCACAATTGCCAGTTATATTGCTATCTCCAGGGAGCCAGATGATATTAATATTAAAACAGTCCGATGCAACCGTTAGCGATCCAGACATTGCCATACCACCCTCGATTGCACCATGGTTTAACTTAGAGCTTAGGGCAAGCAGCTGTCTTAGCTATTGGAACAGAAGTTTAATTTTCTAATCATAGTACGACTGAACAGTGTCCCATCCTTAATTGCGGCAACCTCCATTTGGAAGGTGCTGCAAAATTTTTGTGTACGTATCATGCAGCCGTAAAATATCTAAATTTGTATCGGCATTCATTCCCACCAACGTATGCGGGAATATGACCACTAGTTGATGTACACTATCAAGTGCCTACAAACAGAAAAGGGGAAAGACAACAACAACTTTACTCAATATGGAAGTAAAGGAATTGCGCCCAAGAAAAAGTCAGCCTGCAACTCATTCTGGTTAAATTTGCGATTTTAAGGCCTCAAAATCGTATCTCTCCTACTCCCATGCGCTTGCCTCTTTTTCTGAATGCTGCCTTTTCATTGCTTGTTTTTCCTGCCGTCTGAGTCTGGGGTGGTTTGTGTCAATGTACATGTCAACTTTGGTGACAAATCGACAGAAACGAAGAACTTCAAACATGTTATGGAGATCAGATAAGTAGGATGGGTCGCCGCGAAAATTCAAGGGGAGTAGCAAATCACAGCCGCAGCAATCGGGATACTACTAGGTGTATTTTCCAGAAGCACCTTTACTTAAGCAAGAATACATCGTTCAATTGTTCACTGAGCCGTTTGTTTTTATACCTTTCATGGACATGAAATGATATATTAACTTTGGACCGATGTTTGTAACGTTGAGGAATATAGAAGATAGACTCACCATTACCGAATTGATCAGGGCGACGAACTGAGTTGATATAGCCATGTCCGTCTGTCCGTCCTTCTGTCTGTTTGAACGCAAACTAGTACCTCAAATTTTAAGATATCTCAATGAAATTTGGCACAAGGATGTATTTTTGTATTATATTAGACATTTGTCAGATCCGGTAGGATCGGACCACTGTAACATATATCTCCCATACAACCTATCGTTCATATAAGACGATTTTGGTCATTCCTGCGGCAATTTAGAAAGTATAAACGTAAAACTCGGTGACATATATTCTGATATATCATAGAAGATATCCTGAAAAAATCACTTTGATCGAAGCTATATATAGTTATATCCCATACAACGGATCATTCAGATAGAAAGGTTTTTGGCAATTTCTCCCTTAATTTAGAAAGTATAAACGTGAAACTCGGTGACATATATTCTGATATATCATAGAAGATATCCTGAAAAAATCACTTTGATCGAAGCTATATATAGTTATATCCCATACAACCGATCATTCAGATAGAAAGATTTTTGGCAATTTCTCCCTTAATTTCCAATATAAAAACGTTAAACTTGGTGGTATTTATTCTAATATATCATAGAAGATATCCTGAAAAAATCATTTCGATCGGAACTATATATAATATATATCTCATACAACCAATCGTTCAGATAGAAAAATTTTTGGCAATTTCTCCCTTAATTTCCAATATAAAAACGTTAACCTTGGTGATATTTATTCTAGTATATCATAGAAGATTTCCTGTAAAAATCATTTCGATCGGAGCTATATATAATATATTTCCCATACAACCGATCGTTCAGATAAGGGGGTTTTTTTCCATTTTTTTATATTTATCTTAAAATCGTTTAGGTATGTACATCTGTTCACTATATATTTCTTATCTTATACAGCGCATTATTTGGAGATTACGAATGGGATAAGATTATTGTTCAGCCCCATTCATGAAAGGTATGAAGTCTTCGGCACAGCCGAAGACAGTCCCGTCCTTACTTGTTTTAATTGTGAAAAGGGGATTCCAAATAATTTCGTGAGAGCTACTTTGTCTTGGGTGCGAGACTTAGTTGAGACAAGAGAGCATCGGGTTCCTGTTTGACATCCGTATATGTCTACGTGTGGCTGTTATGGATTTGTTGATACTACCCGAAAAGTAGTGGGCATGAAATCCTCTTATCGATTATCTTATAGCAATCTAAGTGCTTCCGCTGAACCCAGTGAACGGTTTTCAAGCATCATAGCTCAACTTAAAAAAATTCAAAAACTTCCAAAAATAATTCAAAGTTAAATTAACTAAACTATTACAAAAGATTTCTTTCACATTCCTCCTGAGAGCATCGAGGTGTCTTTTGAACCCAAAGCAAAAAATGCCAGCAAATAGAATTTCAAACTTCAATTTTCGTGTGAAATTCCTTAGACAATTAGGATTTTAAGTGATAGTGAGTAAAAAGTCAATAACAAGTGAATAACAGACAATAAGAATAACAACAAAAGCAAGCAAGAACAGCAAACAACATCAGGAAGCACAAAAACTTTAACAACAAAAAAATGAAGGAAGATGTAAATGTGGAAACCAGAGATGACGCTTCTGCCACACGTGCGAGTGTATGTGTGTGAGTATGTGTTAACGTAAAACAATGCTGATGGGAGAAATAGCAAACAATAAAAGGCTACTAAACTTGCATGTATTGTGGTTAATGTAATATTGTCTTTTTTGTTGCAGGAAAATGCAATTTTTAGATTGTGCTGATTTCTTGAGCTACTTTTTTCACGTTTGTTACCTGTTTACGAACTGGACTAAAGGCACAGTGTAACGTTAATAACTAGAGAAAATGTAGATACATGAACCGGTAGCATAGAGGACAGGACTCAATATCGATCAACATTTGAAACATGACCATCTCCTCATCACATTCTTCCACTTCCTCAGCCTTTCCCTCCCCTCGTCCTCTTCACTACTTCTCCCCCTTACTCTTCTTCTTGCTCCTCTACACATCATCTTCGTCTTCATCATTATCTCAATCTCCTTATCAATTTTCCGTTCACTATCCCTTTTCTTTGAACCATTCTTACCCCCAATCCTATCCCATTCCCACTCGCAATCTCACTGCCAAACCCACTCCTTTTCACACGCTCACGGCAACTTACAAACATATAAAGTCTAAATGCAATCCCACTTCCTCCGACACTCTAACTCATAGAACCACTCCCACTTCTACTTCCACTTTAACTATGTCTCTCACTAGCTCTACTACTGTCACTCCCACTACCATTTCTACTCTCATTACCACTACCACTCCCCTCGCACTCCCACTACCACTCTTCATTTCGCCCACCAATACTAGAGTTGGATTTTCACAACAACTCCCACTCTTACTTCCACTATATTTCTAACTATTGCTTTCACTAGCTCTACTTCTTTCACTCCCACTACCACTTCCACTCACTTCGCACTTCCACAATCACTCCCATTTCACCCACCAATACAAAAGGTGGATTTTTACAACAACTCCCATTCTTACTTCCACGCTAGCCCTAACTATTGCTCTCACTACCTCTACTACTCTCACTTCCATTGCCACATCTACTCTCGTTACCACTGCCACTTCCCTTTCACTTCCACTCTTACTCCCCATTTCACTCACCAATACTAAAGGGGGATTCTTACAACAACTCCCACTCTTACTTCAACTCTAACTATAGCTATTGCTCCCACTACCACTTCCACTCTAGTTACTACTATCACTTCCCTCGCACTCCCACTATCACTCCCCATTTCGACCACCAATACTAAAGGGGGATTCTTATCAGCAGTTGATAAGTAATGCGTAATATAAAATACGTAATCGAACATTTTGCTACCCAATCTTACCAAAATATAGAGAGCATATTTCTAAGATGATGTAAAAATATTTTTCAACCTTCCATCCTTGCTTCTTCTTTCTTTCTGAACTTTAAAAAGAATTTCCCCACCATTATCACTTTCTCACTTGCCTTTCCATTATAAATATGCTCCCGCCACCCTTATGTATATTATGCAAATGTTTTCCCTCCAGAAGTCGCTTACGCTGCTTGACCAGTCACATAAGGTGCCTGTAAGTATGCAATACAATGCGCTAGGGTATTCATTTAAGAATGCATAGTTGCAGTTGGGCGCTCAATGACCGGTTGATAACTCTTCTTGCGGCAATTGCAGACAATGCAGTATTATCCGCATAAATAGCTTTTCAATGGCAACCACAGCGACGACTGGCTACTCCGAGATCATTTGCTTCGGCCGCAATACGCTTCATTGCACAAACTCAAATCATTGAATTTGTTTACGTACGTGACGGTTGATTGCAGCAACTCAACACTGTGGACTATGTATTTGTAAGCAGACGGTTTCACCTTACCGGATTCCTAAGTTATGAAATATTTTCTAGGAAATATTTTAATGAAAGATGATTTGCATTTATTTATGTTTGTGCCGTTTTTTTGGCGGCTCAAAGTAGGCAACAAGTGTTGGGGTTGTCGGAATTATTCAATATTTGTTGCAAGTCTCAGTGAGTGGATGAATATAAATCTATTCATACGCAAGGGATGAGAAGTAAGTAAATTCAGAAGCTAATTAAAACGACATTCCACTTTTAAACTTAAGAAAAACTCGCCTTATTAAAAATGATCAAGTGTCTAATTTTTTTAAATGCTGATGCTGTCATTAGTTTCACCATCCTACTGCGCTTGGTGCTTCCCAATTTTAACTTATTAAAGCATTCAACGAATTCTTAAGCATGGCTTCCATTGCTAAAAGGAAGTACTGTTAAAATAATGGCTGTTCTGAGCCCACCCCGGAAAACTTCCTTGTGAGTAAACAAGCGTTTGTATAACGCAAGCCTTTCAAGGGTTTGCCTGCACAATTTATTATTTATTCAACCCGATTGTCAAACTCATATACACAAGACGAGACGTGACACTAACATGAACGAAACAAACACTTATTTTACAGGCGACCTGAAGCTCCCTGGACCCCTAATATAGCCCTTGTTCTTCCCGTCGATTTCCACTATCGTTATGTCCGCAATTCTAACATTACAGGTATTTTCTTTGAATTCCGTGGATTAGTAAACGCCGAATCAACGCGCGGTAACCCTAAATCCCTTCATTACTTCTGCATTAGCTGTTCTCAAGAGCCAGAAGGGGTTCGCTTATCACGTTTTCCTGTACTGGAAGTTTATTTGTAGGCGCAGCAACATCTTTGAACTGTTAGTTCTTCTCCAGCACTTTCAGGGCATGACCTGGCCCTTTTTTTTGGTCTCGCTAATTTCAGATAATTGAGATCCCTCTCAATCGTACTTAGTTGTAAGTTATCATGTTTTTTTTTTTTCTTGATAGCTCTCTCTCTAGGTAGTAAATAAATGCTTCCCCGTAACAATTTCCCAGTCTCTGATTCTGCCTTTTGTTGTTGCAAGGATAAGCGGTCTGTCAAGGAGCTCACAAATACCTTGCCTTTCGTTGAACTGATCTGTTTAAAAAGTCCTTAAATGGACTGGAAGTGCCCAACCGCTTTGTCTTTGTAAGTTTGGGACAACTCACTCTAGCCAAGCCACTTCAAGGTCTCCACATTGATACGCCTTACCAACTTAATTCAACTTTACCTAGACGCTGAATCGAAGATTGGAAACAGCTAGCATTATATTTATTATGACTACAGATCGGTCTCTATGTGAAGATCTCCATCTTTCGGTAAATATGTGAATTACAGCCGTCAATTAGCGACGCCTCCAATTAGCGCCGCAGTCAGGGACTACTTTTTCACATCGATAGTGTTATCGGGGAATACCGAGGTCACAACTTTACCTCCTCTTAAGCTCTCCCACTGGGTGTTATCGGCCTTTGGCTTATTAAAAGCCCAGCTTGGCATGCTTCCCCTATTTCCCTTTGCTTTTTAGCTTTCAATGTACAGTTAACCGCCATGTTGCGAACTCCACCACCTGGCTTGCTTTAGTGATACCTGCCACATCGTTGCGGCTTGCCCGTCTGACGGCCCTAGGACGCTACCTAAAAGCATACTTATTTTATTCTGCCGATAGCTTTCTCCTCTTTCCAAAGAGGAAGGGCCTCCATAAAAAGTGTATCTTAGTATGCGGGAGACATAGTTCTTGTCATAGTTCTTTGTTCCTACTTAACCCTCTTAAGGCCTCAAAGAAAATGCACGACCCTACATTTGGTATTATCGGACGCAGTACAATTTCTAATGGTGTCTGGTACAGGATAGCAGCTTCTCCCTCCCCTCTTGATTTCTTTATTCCGTCTAGCCAACGACCGGTTTCTAGCAGAGCTTATGATCTTATGTCAACCTCGGTATCGACCTCGGTATCGACCTCGCAGTATCTTCGTCTTAGATATAGCATTGCTGTTGGCGTGTGTAGTATATATATCGTCACATCACTATTAAGGCAACTCGAAGTTTTATTTTTTTTTGTCAGGCTCAGCTTTGAGCTTTTAAAGTTGCCGATTGCTTTATGTATATGCATTACAAAAGTTTGTGTTCCAGTGGGTTCCAAAATGCTATATTGTTCGGACTTCTGAGTTGGTAATAAATGGTAGATTTGACAAAAAATTCTGACAGATTTCAGAAAAAAGTAGTAGGTGCCGTTTGAATTTTATATACATATTTTTAATCAATGAAATCGATCGACTTCTTTTACTATAGACATGTACGTAAAAGAGGCAGCCAATGGTAAAGTTCTTTTGGCTTTCTTGAAAGGGATAATCTAGTTAGAAACAATTTAGAATGGAGCTTTTAGTGAAGTGCTGTTATTGCTTGCTTCTTCTCATAGTCTTTGAAACTGAACTGAACACCTCAAACCGTATACCGCAGGCAAGATAAAAGTATTCGCTTCCGTATGAGGCGTAGCAAATCTTCTAGTATGTACCTGCTCTTCCTGATAGGAGTGCAAAGAAGTACAAGGATTTATATGATAAAAAAAACTTTACTCTTAAAGAATCCTAAAGAGTTATATGGTACTCTGCTCCCTTGAGCGTATACTAAAAAATGCAAAAGATCTAAGACTATGCTGAGATTTTGCATAGATGTTATACTGAATTTTATATAAGTGCTTAACTTTGATCTTGTTTTCTTTTTAAATAGTTGTAAACAAACTAAAGTATCTTCCCCTGCAAAAATGGTGTGACCAAAAACGCACACGGCCACACGGCACGATCACATTAATAGGAACGAAACAGAAAAGTTGGTCAAAAATCTACTTTCGCCCATTCAAATGTGACTATGAATATAACTACGACAATGACCAGGCACAATGACCGTAAATTACTAGTCAGATGACGTGAGCGCGTCAAGAAGCTTAAAAATGTACTCAGAATAAAATTTGTAAGTCAGAAGTGGTAGACTCTCTAATTCAAGAAAAAGTAGTAGAAAAGTAGTTACTGGTAAAAGTCCTAACACTCTTGGGCTTTATGATATGAGCTTTTCTTTGCTATAATTAGTATGAAAAATAAAAGCTTTTGAAACTTAGTGCAGGTTGAAGCTTCATTGCAATGGTATAAGCTAAAGCTTTGTATGCATATCGAGGTCCAACACAAGACTTATGATTTTCATCACTAAACCATGGGAACATCAAACAATGCAATTGATGGTAGTTTGCTGTTAAAAACCAGACAGTTGCATTGTATCTGAAGCCACCTCTCACTAAAGGTTAGTTTAGGGTGACCATCCCACACCGGAGCAGAGATCCATACCCTGTGTAAGACAATGTTAAAGAAACATTCACTGCTCACTGCTGTAATGATTGCTTTTTAATGGAAGCCCTCTGTGTACGGCATATATACCCAGCAGTAATAGAGTATCGCATAAATATTGTTGATGGTAGTCGAGAAAATGGACATACTTGACTCTGCTTTCATTGAACTATGTTAAAATTGAGCTTCAAATATTGAGAATGATGGCCTTGATACAAATAAGTGAAAGGAGTGGGATCAGGAAGGGAAGAGGAAGTGGAAGAGGGGGAGGGGAAAGAAAGGGGAAAGATGAAGAGGCAGAAGTAAAGGGATTCATAGAAGCACAACAAAAACACCAGAAATCAAATTGAGAAATGCTTCATACGAAGCTTTATTCGCTTAAACTTCGTGTATTTGGTTTGAAGTTCAAAAGAAAACTACCGGTGCCCATTTTGTGCACATACTATTGTTGTTGAAAATAAGGAATACTAAACACACACACGCAAATTTATTTTTCATGTCTACCTCAATGGCAAAAAAAAATTCCAGCTGATTCTTATCTGACGCATATAACATTTTCAACCATTCATTCGGTCATTTAGTCAATTATTGGACAATTGATGCATGCTTCGAATGCATATGGGGTATTCCATCCCATTTGGACCAATTTTGAACCCGACCCCTTTAGAATTGGCTGAAAGTTTTTCTTCTTTTTCTAGCTTACGAAAGACGTTTTTCAGAATTTTTTCAAATTTTTTCATTCAACTCAAAAAAAGTTATGAATTTTTAAAAAAACACCGTTTTTGTTTTCAAAATGCTATAACTTTTTCAAAAATTGACCGTTTAGGATCTTTTTTTTTAAATTTTTTTTATTTACTTTTCGGAAAAGATACAAAAAAATTTTTTAAGTTTTTTTTTTTTTAATTTTTCAGTTTTTCGAGATTTTTCGAATTTTGCCATTTTTTTTTTCTCATAAGAAACTTCAATCAATTCTGCAATCATTTCCACTAATCCCGGAGTGGGCCGATTTTTTTTTTTTTTTTATCAGTTTTATTTATATAACAAAAAAATGTAAGAAAATTATTTTTAAGTATTCTTTTCTTTATATATTATGGTAATGTATGTGTATACCGGCCCAATGCAGTTGCTGGACAGCGAAAGCGAGTCTTTTTAATCGTAGATTACCATAATATATGAGTAAAAGAATACTTAAAAATCATTTTCTTACATCTTTTTGTTATATAAATAAAATTGATAAAAAAAAATGTTTACTTTTGAAAATTTTTTTTTCAATTAATTAAAAAAAAATATAAAAAAAAAATCGGCCCACTCCGGGATTAGTGGGGATGATTGCGGAAGTGATTGAAGTTTTTTATGAGAAAAAAAAATGGCGAAATTCCAAAAATCTCGAAAAACTGAAAAATTAAAAAAAAAAAAACTTTAAAAATTTTTTTGCATTTTTTCCGAAAAGTACATTTAAAAACAAATTTAAAAAAAAAAAAGATCCCAAACGGTCAATTTTTGAAAAAGTTATAGCATTTTGAAAAAAAAACGGTGTTTTTTTCTAAAATTCATAACTTTTTTTGAGTTGGATGAAAAAATTCTGAAAAACGTCTTTCGTAAGCTAGAAAAAGAAAAAAACTTTCAGCCAATTCTAAAGGGGTCGGGTTTAAAATTAGTCGAAATGGGATGGAATACCCCATATACATATGTTTACAAATGCATATATGTATGTTTGTATTTATGTATGTAATATTTGAGGAATAACGATTAGAGAAAGCTTATTATTTCATAATTTCAGTGAGCGCATAAAGTTCTAGAGAAAAACATGAAAAAATTAAACGCAAATAAAATTTTGAAAAACATAAAAAAATAAAAACCAAGCAAAATGCAAAGAAAAAAGTTGATTTTAATTAATTTTAACGAAATATAATTAAGTGTTAAATAAAATGTTATGGATGGAAACATATCTCCTATATTGCTCTGTACGTTTGGGTGTAGTAGTAGTGGCTTTGTTGGCGTTTGTAAGTGAAATTTGCTTTATTTACTTCATAAACAAAATGTCAAATTCAAGTATTTTCAGATTCAAGTTTATGTACCTGCCGCCTTGCTGCTGATTATGGGCATGGACGCTGTGGATCCAATAATAAAACTCCTCGAAAATGACTATGAATACGGCAAGAGTCCTTTTGTACGAAAACAAATTAACTGGATTGAAAATCGTAAGTTGAAGAACTTGGACGATTAGGCAACCGACTTCGAAATTCATTATACTGGATTAAAAATTATGTTAAAAGTCGATATCACATTTAATGGAGCGCTTAGCATAAGCTTAAGGCTATATTTGTTCACTTGCGGTACCAAATCACCCTTAAATGAGTTCACATACCATCATGGTGGCTATGCTTCCGAAGGGATTTCTGTTAGTGTTAAGGACGTAGGATGATGTAGGTTTGTCATAGATAAGGCAGCTGGTATGAGTGGATTTCGTTTATTAATAACTGAAAATATAACACTATGCTGCCGCAAATATGGGCGAATGAGTGTTGTAGTTGTTTTTTTGCGATAGAAACACTCCCCGAAGGTTTTGGGTAGTGTTATGTAGTGTTATCAATGTTGATTTTCCTTTGCCGGATATACAGCCGGTACGTTCCATATCAAGTCCGACCATTTCGGTAAAGGAATTTATACGACCACATCTAACCTTCTAAACGAAGTTGGTTTCCTGTCTTCTAGGAAGTCCAAATATCGACTAGGTGGCAGCCAAAAGGTGTTACTTAATTTTCTGTTCAGATAGAGGAGAGCACCTGATGCTATTGCTTTCGAAACTAGGGGCACAATCGCCTGCAGAACTTATTGCACAGTTTTGCCAGATGCGGAAAGTTATGAGAGCTTAAGTTTTCCAAGAAAGTAAGGTCAGAAAACCAGCTCGATTGAGATGCATATCCCGCCTTGGCTGTTATATCTCAAAATGTAAGGAAAAGATTTTAGCAGTTAGGATTTAAACTCATTTAACTTAAGTTTTCTTTACTTACTCCTTCTATTCTTAAAAAATTTATTTAGCTTGCCAAATAACAAAAAACTGACTTAAAGGGTTTCATTGTTCCACAGATGTACAAGCCTTTATAGTTTTGACCGTTACCATGCTAACGATACATACGCTCTGTTGTGGATTGGCTATTTTTGGTGCTTTGAAGGTGAGTTGAATTAGAGCACATGTATATCGATCACTGCAATCAGTATAACCCTACCGCCGATGCCGTTTCGAAAATTGGCCAATTCAGAATTTCCTTGAAGAAGGAATTTTATTTAAAAAAACCTGTTTTCTCAGCATGTATTCGCTACATTTTGGCAGTATACAGGGAGTTTAAGAAAAAATTCTGTTATTCAGCCGAAATTTGAGGTAGTGTGTTTGTGGAAAAAGTCGTCAGATGTGACGATTTTGAAAAAAATTCAGAGATGGGACGTTTTTTAAACTAGCAGCCGCAATAGGGTTATTTCACTCATCAATCGTTATACATATGTAGCAACAAAACCAAAACCTAAAGCAGGCACTATCTCTTTCTTGTTATTTAACTTCCTTTCCATTTCATATTTCGACTCTCATCAACTCACGCTCTTTCTATCCCTCTACATTATTTTATCTTGCTCATCGTATTTTTATCCCACCATTTCGATCCTCACTTTAATTTTGTTTGTTTTCCCTTTTTTGTATGTGCTATCTCTTTATTACAATTGAATGTCTTCTTATCTTTATTCTCTGCTTCTTATTACGCCTACTTTTCTCTATACTTTTTTCTTTCTCTTCTTTCCCTCTCTATAAATTGTGTACTCTTTTGTAGCTCAAAAAGTGGTTCCTATTACCATTCATAGTCACCGAATTTGTTCGTGTGATCTTTTGCTTCGCTTCTCACATCATACTTATGATCATTTTGAAGAAGAAGCTGAACTTGGGTCTCCTTATAACCGTAACTTTGGCTGGAGGTTTTGCGATCTGTAAGTTATCAATCTTCTTCTCTTCGAATTTTTGTTTGAAACCCCATTTTACATTTTTTATACCCACTTCCAGTATATCTCGGTTACAATTGGGCTACCAGCGTTGCTCTCTATCAAATCATCGAACTCATTCATACCGAACGTTATCGTCAGCTTTACGGTGATGATCCCTTTAACCCTCAACTACCACCAAGTTATGGTACATATACACCACCACCGCTTTATGGTACTGTGGAAAATGTACGTGTGCTTACTACACCACGTAGCAGCGATATCAATCAGCAAAAGCAAGCACAGGGAGTGTCGAAGTTCCCAAGAAGCAGAAAACAGCAACCAGTGATAGCGGTCCTACCGGCAAATTATAGAAATAATAATACACAATATCAATATAATAATTTATCACAGCAAAAACAATATGAGCAATATCAGTCACAACAGAATGAGTTTGGGAATTGGCAATGGTCTGAGCTGATGGTTGGTAGGCAAAGAAAACCGGTGATAAGTCGTAATTGGTAAGAAGGAGAAAGAAAATGAAGAGTAAGATGATGAGAGAAATTTGAAAGGGCTGAGAGGAGAAAAAAGGAAGATAATATTTGTTAATTTAAGAGAAGTAGGAAGCTTAAGCACCTAAAGGCTGCTAAGCTAATAGCGAACCAATACAGGTGGTGGAGGGAAGGAAGAAAATCAGCTGATTGGTACTTTTTCACCTGATTTAAAGCAGTACCATATAATTACAAAAACAAAATATATGGAAAGTATATGATTGTTGTAGAACCAAATCATGGGGAACGTTTCTGAATTTAATCTATTTGACCCTAGGTTAAACTGGTTTTACCCTAGGTAAAAGAAATTAAAAGTTGGGATATTGTTAAACTAGACACACCTCAAGTCATTTAGCCTAAAGGACTCAGCGAAATTAATTATAGAAAATACCGTAATCTAGTGCATGTTCCCATTAATAATTGACGCCGCTCACCAGGTTATCTGTATTCTGAAAACCGATCTTGCCTTAAGGCCAGAATCTGCTAATATCCTCTACCATAAACACTATCAGACTTTTTCTCGAAAGCCTCAAAGGGAATTCCGCATGCACGATATTAGAACTATCCTTTTTATTTAGGAGTATATTGCACCTATATTTTAGGCCTCAGAAATGACAGCAGGGAACAATGGTTTGAATAACTACCTAATAGCCGCCACAACCCTACTTTGCATGCATTTTGGTTTTGTAATTTTCTGAGTTTAGTGTCACATTAGTACTTTGCTAGAAAGTAGTATGTCAAAACAAACAAACAAAGTTGCAGTCATCTGCTCTTCTACGATTTTCTGGAATATTAACAGTTTTATAAAGAATTTGATTTAAAAGAGAAATTTTAGAGTACCTTATATTAAGCTCGTAACTAATATGTGTATGTAAATTTGTTGTAATTAGAAAAAACTAATAAAGAAATTTTAATTAATTACTGTCGCACGAATTCAATTGCAGTTTTTATACTCAGCGTGCTTTGTACACAGAGTATATTAACTTTGATTGGATAACGGTTGGTTGTACAAGTATAAAGGAATCGAGATAGATATAGACTTCTATATATCAAAATCATCAGTATTGAAAAAAAAATTGATTGAGACATGTCCGTCTGTCCGTCCGTCCGTCTGTCCGTTAACACAATAACTTGAGTAAATTTTGAGGTATCTTGATGAAAGTTAGTAAGTAGGTTCCTAGGCACTCATCTCAGATCGCTATTTAAAATGAACGATATCGGACTATAACCACGCTCACTTTTTCGAAATCGAAAATTTCGAAAAAAGGAAAAAGTGCGATAATTCATTACCAAAGACGGCTAAAGCGATGAAACTTAGTAGGTGGGTGGACCCTATACCGCAGAATAAAGAATTAGAAAAATTTTGGACAAAGGGCGTGACACCGCCCCTCTTAAAAGAAGGTAATTTAAAAGTTTTGCAAGCTGTAATTTGGCAGTCGTTGAAGATATCATGATGAAATTTGGCAGGAACGTTACTCCTATTACTATATGTATGCTTAATAAAAATTCAAATTAGCGATATCTCGAAAACGCCTTCACATATGCAACTAAGGCCCACTCCCTTTTAAAACCCTCATTAATACCTTTAATTTGATACCCATATCATACAAACACATTCTAGAGTCACCCCTGGTCCACCTTTATGGCGATATTCCGAAATGGCGTCAACCTATAGAAGTATGGCCCACTCCCTTTTAAAAATACTTTTTAATACCTTCCATTTGATACGCATGTCATACATGTTACCCTAGGTTGATTTTCCTACATGGTGATTTTCCCTTATTTTATCTCAAAAGCTCTTAGCTGAGTATGTAATGTTCGGTTCCACCCGAACTTAGCCTTCCTTACTTGTTAATCTAACAAATCGCTTCTTAGGCTTATAAGACTCTCTCGGAGCACAGATAGATACTCGTAGAGTTTCAGCTTGTCCCCAAATTTACGTTCCAAAATGTGAAAATGGTTTTTCCTATTCACTCATACCTTAGCCGCCCATTTTAAGACAGACGTTGATGGTCAACCGATTTTTTTTTGTTTTTATTCTAATTTTCACCCACCCAGTCTGCACAGGGTGATCCGAAATTGGGTGTACATATTTCGCGCACGTAATTCTAGGACCAAGACGAACAAAAAAATAAGCGATTTTTTTTAGTTTTATATTACTTTTTTGAGAAATCTGTGCCTAAGGATCCCTGTTAGCCGATTGTTGGTCGCCGCATCTTGGCCAATTGCGAGCGTAGTATATTACATCGTAGAAAGCGATTTATGGCTTTCTTCCTGAAGGTAAGGAAGTAGTGATAACAAAAAGATTCCCAAAATTCAAAAAAAAATGTATTTATGATAATTTCTGCAATTCTTTCCAAAACGAAAACTTTTCTGGAAATTTTTGTAGGTTGAATTATGTTTTTCTCATCCTAATTCTGAGACCAGCAATTTGATGACATATCATTCAAAGATTTCAATATCCAGTAAACGTAAAATGTATTTATTATACGATACGTAGAAGGTAAACGATTTCATCAATTGTTAAAATTTGTATAAGAATATTCGAGCGAGAAGAAGTTGGCAATAAATTTAGTCGAATTCAGAAAAATTATATCAAGTTATATAATAGCTGTGAGTCTACGAAAAGTCGACATATACATATGTACATACATATAACCACAAAACACAATACTTCGGAAAATTTTCATAGATTGAAAAACTTTTTAGATCAACTTTACAAAATAGTTTTGGGGTAATTCTATACGAAAGCATGAAACTCTTAATACATGTCGGAAAATATGGAGAGGGGCATCAAAAAACGCGTTTTGGTTGCAGGATCGCGAATGCGAAAAGAGAAGGCAAAAATGTTGCGCATATTAAAAGATATTAACGAAAAACCGAAAAATTACGCCGGAGTGCTTTGAAGCCGGGGGTGGGATCCATAGTATTTTCACGCAGTACACTTTAAGCATTGGCCGCGCTTGTAAAAAAAAATTACCTTGGATAGGTCCAACACCGGTTTTAGGACCAAAACAATTTCTGCGCAAAACACTTGTGTTCAAAATTTTTTTGTAGGTAGGTACAACAAATTTATAAAAAAAAAAAAACAGTTGTTTGTAAAACTATTAGAAACAAAATTAGTTACTCACCGTACATGAATATAAATCAACCCACTTTTCGTCAGTGCGTGGCTTCCACATCTCTTTTCATTCATTTTCATAATTTTTTTCTAAAAATTTAATTTCATCTTTCCAAGCGCTTTTATTTAGCTACTTTCACTTCACATACACGCGCACTCACATACATTTTTCATTCGATATAAGGAAGAAAATGACTGCACTATAGCTTTTTATTTTTTTATAAAGAAAGAGCTTTAACCAACATTTTTCAAGCTTCTCACTAAATCACTTTTTTTTCAGCATTTCAACACTTTTTACACACCCACATATACATGTATGTAGGTATGCGCATTGTATGGAGCAGGGATGCACCTTAACGTTAAGCTAATCGTTTATCAAAAAATTTCCACCGTTTCCGTTGAAACACTACGAAATATTATCGATAAAGAAATTATCAAGATAAATTGTATCTCGTTTTTAACCGAAACGAAAAGCTTTCGTTAACGTTAAAAACGTTAACGAAAACGTGATACTTTATGTTTGAATTGTGCTGGCAATGCTATAGCCATGGTGAAGCCGTAAGGTGGCAACAACGAGCGCACATACACACACAAACTCTATGTAATTTGTTTGTGTAATTCGTTGGTGGTAATGTCAAAAATACTCTGAGAAATGTTCGTACTGTCAAAATTCATGAGAAAAGTTGCAATCAGCTTGGATAATGCTTTCACCTTTAATGACTCCGCCATCAATCAGCTTTGCCAGCATAGTTTGAAATTAATAATCAACATAAACGATTTGATTTCGTTTTGATATGGCAGAAAACGAAACGAAATCATTTCGTTAATTTGACGATCTTAACGTTAATAAACGAAACGAAATGACTTCGTTTCGTTTATTAACGTTGATTATCGTAACGAAATGATATCGTTTCGTTGGTTAAGCATGCCTGGTATGGAGACATAAAACTATTTTCAATTTAATCAGCCTTAAGTAAAAAAACTTCCGGCTTTCTAAAATAGGACTGCACTGAGTATTGTAAAGCTATCCACATTGCGAAAATCACGTAATTTAACATAGCTTATGAAACCGTCTAATGCATATACCTACATACATTCCCGCACACGCGCATATATTTTTCGAGCACTTGGTACTTTTTTTCTTCACCGAGCACTTGTTGCACTATCGCGGCTAATGAACTTTAAAGTTTGCTTACAAGAATAACAAACAGGCACGCAATTTACTTTTTATTGCTATTATTTAATATTTCAATTCTTTCACACATTTTTCACTTTAATTTAATTTAATTGCCAAAAATTATCACTTCGCGACTGAGTTGACGTCTTTAAGGCTTCGCGGCGTAACTGGAACTGACAATTGCGGGCGGCAACCGCATCAGCAATTCTGCGCCAAATTATTACGCATTTTGCCTTGCTCGATTCAAAGTGCTATAATTGTAATGCATCCTATAAAATAGGTTTGTGGCTTGAATAACTTTCACGTATAAGTTGATTGAGTTTTAAATTGCATACTTTTGGGCAAAAAACAGTATTTTAGCAGTGTTCGGATTCCTACCGCAATAACTGTTTAGAAAATTGTATTAAACACTAATAAATATTTTTAAAATCTTTAATGTAGAGGTTTACGCCGCCACCGCGCTGATCTTCGAGGCATTCGACTAAGACCACGCCTCCGCGTACTCTCAGGAATCCCCCATACCGTTATTGTAAACAGTTTTTAAATGCTTCTTACTGATGGCCCTTCCTACGGATGTAGATAACTTATAACTTTAAACGAGCAATTCTTCTTTGTTTGTATAACCGAACTATCTCGGGAACGGCTCAACCGATTTAAATGAAATTTGGCACAGAGATAATGTATCACCTTCTAAGACTTTCTACATAGGTGTTGCCACTCAGAATGTTTCCCAAGGTTTCCACCTATTCGAAATTAACAAAAAATTGCATGAGATATGCTGATATAGGTATCAAACGAAAGGTATTTCACTTCGCATTACAATAGGGACATTTTTGAGTAGAGTTGCCATTTAGGGTTGTTAGACAAAATAGTATTCTACTTACTCATATTCTATTAAAGCTTTAAAGGAGAACATTAAAGTTAAAAATCTTCGTAAAAAAATCTTACACATGATTCGACTTAATATTCTAAATTTCATACACGCTAATAAAATTGAAATGCAATATCAAGGCACCGTGGCAAATTCTAGCAAAATATATTTAAATGCATATTTTTGGCAAATATGAAATGAATAATTGCAATTTCTCACATATTACTATTAGAAAGATTTCTCACCCTAGAAAAAAGGTATCTCACCAAGGTTATTTTCTACCGTTGAACACTAGAGGCATATGTTCAATTTGAAAACGACGTCTAACCATTTAACTACTTACCAACAGATGGCGCTTAGGGAAGTAAGTTGACATTTAATTAAACAAAATGATAGTTGTCATAACTGATAGTTGTCATTCGTAAAATTTACAAGTTTTTGGAATGTAATAAAATTGTGAGACTTTCATAGTGTATAACTAAAAAAATGTTTGAAATTAATAATTCGGCGCATGAAGATACTCGACCTAAATAACTTAGTTATCGATTTCACTAATTGTCATAACAATCCCTTATACTATAGGCTGGAATTACCGATTTCAAATTTTTCATTCCAGTTCATTTTGCGGTTGGTGTTTGATATGTTTTTGAAATCTATTTTTAAGGAAATCAAATATTGGTAAGTAAAAATATATAATATATGTATGTGCATATAAAAAAGTAGAGTTTGATTAATGATGACATGTAGAACAAAGTAAGTTATGCAGCATACTCGAAGATTTCCGAGGAACGCTCGTTCGCTCGGGTACTTTAAATTAGACATACAAATCCCCAGGCCTTTTTATGAAATACTTGAACGAAGATGAAATATCGCGTGCAATTTTACACCGGAGACGATAAGAACATCGCAAAAGAATTAGTCGAATTTATAACAAATAAATCAGATTATATAAGAGCAGTGAATCTACGGAAAATCGACATATCACTACAAAATCCAATTCTTGAGAAGTTTACATACATTGAAAACCCCTTGAGATCAACCTTATAACCATGTGTTGCGCTACGGCAATGGTCTAGACCAGCGGTCGACTGCTAATCCTATCCAACTCTCGACCTCTCCGCAGCTAGGGGTGGGATCATTAGTAATTTTGCGCAGAACGTCTTCTCAGATTAGCGTCCTTTGTTCGCGCTAGAAAAAATTACCCTGGGTGGGTTAAACACCGGTCTAGGATCAAAATTAAATACGAGAAAGCACCATTCTACACATTTTTTTGTTTCCTGTGTAGAACAAAATCATCAAATGTACAACAATAACATGAAAATCCCCAACTTTTTTTTGCAAATATCTCCTCACAGAGCTAAAAAAAAATCACACTTCCGTCAGATCAAGACGTGTCTTTTACACTGCCCCCGAAATTTTTTGACGCGTATTATCAGTCAATTTGTTCTAGACTTTTATCGGTACTTCTTTAGCACCAAATAATCGTCACAAAAAATGTGATGCTTCAGAGGCGATTTGTTCAGCGATTTAAAAAAGTTCTTGCTTGTAAAAATATTATAAACAAAAATTAACTACTACCCTTACTTGAAAATAGAGCAGCCCTTTCTTATACAGATTGTGACTTCCACTTCTTTTTTCATTAATGTTTATTTAATTTTTTATAAAAATTGAAGTTCATATTTGCAACCGATTTTACCTAACCACTTTCACTTTACTTATAGTCTTGCACACTCACATAAATTTTTCTCTCGCTAGAGCGACTTGGTTGCACTACAACACTTTTTTCCAGCTTTTCATCACTTTCATAACAACCACAAGTATGTATGTAGGTATGGGCATTGCATAGAGATGCCTATAAAACTATTTTTAATTTAAGTCAGCTTCGAATGCAAAATTACCGGCTTACTAAAATTGGACTGCACTGAAAATTGCAAAACCATCCACCTTGCGAAAATCAAACAATTTAACATAACATATGAATCAACCTAATGTACATACCTACACACAAACTTGCACGCGAATGCATTTTTTCAGCACTTTTTTTCACCGAGCACTTGTTGCACTATTGTGGCTTGTAAACATTGAAATTTACGTATAAAAATAAGAAAAGGCAATATATATATTATAATAATTATTATTCTTTTATATTAATGCACACACTTCACTTTTCACAATTTAATTTAATTGCAAGTAATCACTTCGCTTTGATTTGACGTGTTTAAAGCTTCGCGGCGTAGCAGCAACTAAAAATTGGGGAATACTGCATTGATTTATTACATACATATATTGCTTTGGTCGCTGCAGGGCGCTGTATTCACCAGTATAACATGATTGAATTTTAAATTGCATACTTTTAGGCAAAAAGCAGTATTATCGCAGTGTTTGGACTCCCACCGCTATAGTGGTTTATTAAGCTTTTTTTCAACTTCTGCGAAAGATTGTTTTATTAATATATTTTCTTATTATGAAGAAAGTGTAAAAAAAAAAATATTTATTGATTTGATAATTAAAATAAGTAAAACAAATTTCTTACAGGCATTTTTGCGTTGTTTTCATCAAATTGATGCTCAGAATTAAAAAGGTACATTTTTAAACGGGTTTATTTAGCTTGACTCTGTATAGCGGTCGGCCGGCCGTTGTGAACGAGTTTTGTAATTAAAATTTAAGTAACTTCCCGATAAGCTACTAGCTTGACACTTGGAATATAGTTCAGAACCCGATGATGACAATGTAATAATAAGAAAACAACTCCGATAGGTGGCGCATGGATCGAGATACTAAAAAAATCGTATTTGTGCTCCTATTAGGCTCATATTTGAACACATATTACATACATGAATAGAAAGCGACACATGAAAAAAATCGCCGCCAGGTGGAGCAAGGATAGAGATATTTAAAAAATCGTATTTGTGGTCCGATTTGGCTCATATTTGAAACACATATTACATACAGAAATAGAAATCGCTTTATGAAAAAAATCCCGCTAGGTGAGGCAAGGATCGAGATATTAAAAATACTCGTATTTGTGGTCCGAATTGGCTCATATTTGGAAAAAAGATTACATACAGTCCGGTAGAAGTGACATCAAAATACTTTGCAGTTCGAGGAGGGACAAGCATACATGTCGCCCAGTCCAGTAAAGTCTTTGGAAGGATTATGTATTGTGGACTTCGATTGTAACAAATTGTCAGGAAAGAGTCCTTGTAATAATGAGTCACTAAATGAACTAAATACAATGATAAATAATAGACAATTAAATAAAGACTAAAAACTTGAAAATAAAATAATTTAAAAAAACAAATTTCAAGGTAAAATCGTATATATTGAAAACAATACTAACATTAAGTTATAATAATACTAAAAGCTAGAAAATAAATAGGTAGGTCCTAGGTCAGCTATCTGGAGCATTGATCAGACAATTAAATAAAAGCGTTGGTCGCGTGAAATTGCTAAAAATGTGAGGCGTAGCATAACCTAATTAAGGTTCAGTTGGTCTTACTTATGACTATCAATTGAAATTTGACGCGTGCAACGCTTTTATTTGTCTGATCAACGCCCTAAATTGATGAGGAGTGTGATGACTAGTACCTAGGACCTATCTAATTATTTTCTAGCTTTTAGTATTATTATTACTTAATGTAAGTATTGTTTTCAATAAAACCGTTTAACTTAAAATTTTTTTAAATTATTTTATTTCTTGTCACACTCATTGCGAGCATTTTCTATTAGCAATATAGGGATATTACATATAAAATATTATAAACAAAAATTAACTACTACCCTTACTTGAAAATAGAGCAGCCCTTTCTTATACAGATTGTGACTTCCACTTCTTTTTTCATTAATGTTTATTTAATTTTTTATAAAAATTGAAGTTCATATTTGCAACCGATTTTACCTAACCACTTTCACTTTACTTATAGTCTTGCACACTCACATAAATTTTTCTCTCGCTAGAGCGACTTGGTTGCACTACAACACTTTTTTCCAGCTTTTCATCACTTTCATAACAACCACAAGTATGTATGTAGGTATGGGCATTGCATAGAGATGCCTATAAAACTATTTTTAATTTAAGTCAGCTTCGAATGCAAAATTACCGGCTTACTAAAATTGGACTGCACTGAAAATTGCAAAACCATCCACCTTGCGAAAATCAAACAATTTAACATAACATATGAATCAACCTAATGTACATACCTACACACAAACTTGCACGCGAATGCATTTTTTCAGCACTTTTTTTCACCGAGCACTTGTTGCACTATTGTGGCTTGTAAACATTGAAATTTACGTATAAAAATAAGAAAAGGCAATATATATATTATAATAATTATTATTCTTTTATATTAATGCACACACTTCACTTTTCACAATTTAATTTAATTGCAAGTAATCACTTCGCTTTGATTTGACGTGTTTAAAGCTTCGCGGCGTAGCAGCAACTAAAAATTGGGGAATACTGCATTGATTTATTACATACATATATTGCTTTGGTCGCTGCAGGGCGCTGTATTCACCAGTATAACATGATTGAATTTTAAATTGCATACTTTTAGGCAAAAAGCAGTATTATCGCAGTGTTTGGACTCCCACCGCTATAGTGGTTTATTAAGCTTTTTTTCAACTTCTGCGAAAGATTGTTTTATTAATATATTTTCTTATTATGAAGAAAGTGTAAAAAAAAAAATATTTATTGATTTGATAATTAAAATAAGTAAAACAAATTTCTTACAGGCATTTTTGCGTTGTTTTCATCAAATTGATGCTCAGAATTAAAAAGGTACATTTTTAAACGGTTTTATTTAGCTTGACTCTGTATAGCGGTCGGCCGGCCGTTGTGAACGAGTTTTGTAATTAAAATTTAAGTAACTTCCCGATAAGCTACTAGCTTGACACTTGGAATATAGTTCAGAACCCGATGATGACAATGTAATAAGAAAGAAAGAAAACAACTCCGATAGGTGGCGCATGGATCGAGATACTAAAAAAATCGTATTTGTGCTCCTATTAGGCTCATATTTGAACACATATTACATACATGAATAGAAAGCGACACATGAAAAAAATCGCCGCCAGGTGGAGCAAGGATAGAGATATTTAAAAAATCGTATTTGTGGTCCGATTTGGCTCATATTTGAAACACATATTACATACAGAAATAGAAATCGCTTTATGAAAAAAATCCCGCTAGGTGAGGCAAGGATCGAGATATTAAAAATACTCGTATTTGTGGTCCGAATTGGCTCATATTTGGAAAAAAGATTACATACAGTCCGGTAGAAGTGACATCAAAATACTTTGCAGTTCGAGGAGGGACAAGCATACATGTCGCCCAGTCCAGTAAAGTCTTTGGAAGGATTATGTATTGTGGACTTCGATTGTAACAAATTGTCAGGAAAGAGTCCTTGTAATAATGAGTCACTAAATGAACTAAATACAATGATAAATAATAGACAATTAAATAAAGACTAAAAACTTGAAAATAAAATAATTTAAAAAAACAAATTTCAAGGTAAAATCGTATATATTGAAAACAATACTAACATTAAGTTATAATAATACTAAAAGCTAGAAAATAAATAGGTAGGTCCTAGGTCAGCTATCTGGAGCATTGATCAGACAATTAAATAAAAGCGTTGGTCGCGTGAAATTGCTAAAAATGTGAGGCGTAGCATAACCTAATTAAGGTTCAGTTGGTCTTACTTATGACTATCAATTGAAATTTGACGCGTGCAACGCTTTTATTTGTCTGATCAACGCCCTAAATTGATGAGGAGTGTGATGACTAGTACCTAGGACCTATCTAATTATTTTCTAGCTTTTAGTATTATTATTACTTAATGTAAGTATTGTTTTCAATAAAACCGTTTAACTTAAAATTTTTTTAAATTATTTTATTTCTTGTCACACTCATTGCGAGCATTTTCTATTAGCAATATAGGGATATTACATATATGGCTGTGGTGCTAGGGTAATAGTCTAGAACAGCGGTCAGCTGCTAGAACCTATCCAAAAATATTGGGAGTTGTGTCAAAAGGAGCGGTTTAGCCTCAGTATCAATCAGGGCTGTCATGGAATCGAAGTCGGTTTTGCGTTTTGGCGGAGTTGCAAACCAATATTGATTTAAATTGGTTTTGCTGTTTTCGAATGTACATAAATAAAAGCGATATTCGAATCAACTGTTTTGCAGTGTTATCGGTGCTTTGGCAATTTTCATGTTAATTTTTTTGGCAAAATTTTATAAAATTATTGTTTTGTGCATCTAAACAGAAAAAAACAAATTTATTGACATTAAAATGGCATTTATGTTATTGGAAAAAGAAGGTTGGGAAAAGGTCAAAAGCAAAATTGTGAGAGATCGCAGCAATCCATTTGAGTTGCCAGAGGCAGCGTAATTAAAAATAGTTCTTAATGCGGGTTTCTAAATATATATAGTGTATTTGCAGTTACATTTAATAATATCGCATAAAAAAAGAGGCTTTCCGAATGGTATTGGACACCAGACGCTTAACCCGCTCGAAAGTTCTTCCAGTGCTGCAACTAGCTGCTGCCTTACGATTTTTAGCTGAAGGATCCTATCAAAGATCAGTTGGCAAGGATTCTAGCATGAGGAAGAAGCACTGTGTCAACGATTTTAGAAGATGTGCTTCGTGAAGCTCTTCGCAATATCTGGATGTTTCTCCATAAATTCAATCAAAACTGTTTTGCATTGAATTTTAATGCTTTCCCCTATTAAGAGTGAAAATATATGTAAATTTACATTTATTTTTATAAAAGAAACCTTTATTTACTTACATTTTTAGAAAATATCCAACTGCAAGAGAAAAACAACTATGAAAAAATTAAATCCAAAAGCATTTAACTAATTGGTTTGTTTCCGATAGCAAAATCGATATTATCGGATTCTGCGATACCTAAAACCGACACTATTCCAATTCGAACATTAAACCGATAACATTGGATTTCATGACACCAGAGTAATTTTTTTTGTCGTTTTTAAATCCGATTCCGACAACAATTGGATTCCATGACAGCCCTGAATAATCAGAAGGTGAAAACAAAATGTTGCGTCTATCAAAAATGTTCACGAAAATCCGATATATTATAACCCCGGACCACTCAGAAGCCAGGGATCCAGAACACCATCCCGTATGGGCGGCTCACGTTTGCGCTTAAAAAAACTACCCTGGGTGGGTTAAACACCGGTCTGGGATCAAAAATCCGAGCTAAGCACCTTTCTACAAAATTTTTTTTCATGTGGGCAACGAAATTATTACAATTACATGAATATTTCCAACTTTTTTTGCAAATACCAGTTCACAGAGTTAAAATTTTACTTTTACGCTAAGTCCGGACGCCTCGTTTGACACTCATGTCTATATTTTTTGAGGCGTATTAGCAGTGAATCGGTGTTCTAGACTTTTACCGTTACTTCGTAAGCACCAAATATTCGTGACAATAGAATATGGTGTAACAGACAATTCGAATTTTTTAAAAAGAAAACAGGTAAGTAGTTGCTTGAAGATCTTTAAAAAAACTCACCTTACTGGAGTATATGTAAATCAACCCATTCTTCTTCAGTTTGTGACTCCCACTTTTTTCATTCATTTTCATTTAATTTTTTTCTAAAGATTAAGGCTCATATTTGAAACCGATTTTATCTAACCACTTTCATTTTTCTTACACACTTGCATACTCGTATACATTTTTCACTCGCTACAGCAAATTTTTCCATTTTCTTTGCACTACAACACTTTTTTTAGCTTTTCCGCACTTTTATGCACCCACAATTATGTATGTAGGTATGAACATTAAAAAAAAAAATAAATGTAAGGCGCGATAACCTCCGAAGAGATCTAAGGCCGAGCTTCTCTTCCAATTTGCGTTGTGCTCCTCTTGATTTTTCCCTACAAATTGGCCGGACGGGACCTATATACATGTTTTATGCCGACTCCGAACGGCATCTGCAAAGCAGATGAGTTTTCACTGAGAGCTTTTCATGGCAGAAATACAATCGGAGCGCTTGCCAGACACTGCCGAGGGGCGACCCCGCTTAGAAAAATTTTCTTCTAATTGAAAAATCTTATTTCTAAAATTTTGATGTTGCTTTGCCCGGGAGTTGAACCCAGGGCATACGGTGTGATAGGCGGAGCACGCTACCATCACACCACGGTGGCCGCCAGGTATGAACATTGCATACAGATATAAAACAATTTTTAATTTAAGTCAGCTTTTAATGCAAATTTTCCTGCTTACCAAAATTGGACAGCACTTAAAATTGCAAAGCTATCCACCTTGCGAAAATCAAAGAATTTAACATAGCGGGTGAAACAGCCTAATGTACATACCTACACACAAACTTGCACGCGCATGTATTTTTTCAGCACGTTTGGAACTTTTTTTCTCACCGAAAACTTGTTGAGCTATCGCGACTTGTGAACTTGAAATTTACGTATGCATAAATAGAACAAACATGCCCGGAATTTACTTTTTTACTGTTATTTTATAAGAATAATTTTTCTTCAATATTAATTCCCGCACTTCACTTTTCACAATTTAATTTAATGCAAGTAATTACTTCACGTTAGATTTAACTTTTGACGTGTTTAAAGCTTCGCGGCGGAACAGCAAATAAAAATTGAGGAAACCAACATCACGAATACTGCGTGCATATATTGCGCATCTTGCTTTGGTCGCTGCAAGGCGCTGTATTCACCAGTACAGCTTGATTGAATTTTAAATTGCATACTTTTCGGCAGAAAGCAGTATTATCGCAGTGTTGGGTCCAGTGCACGGACTTTTAAAAAGAGAATGTTGGTAGACGGAAAATTAAAATAGTGGTAGGTGTAGATTTTTTTTTTCCAAGAAAAAAAAAGCTACAGTTTATATTTGTACAAAAGATTTCATATTTTATTATAAAACAAATAAAGCACATGTTACGGCAATAACAGTTCCTAAAAAACATGTAAACAAAACAAAAAAATTTGTATATATAGCTTAAGCCTATATGATGCTTGCTGTATTTCGAGCACGAAATACCGACGAAAATTTACCGAAAAGTCTAATTACAACAAAAATTTTCCAATGGACCAAGAATACTGCCACAAAATAACCGACTTTGGTATTTACTTAAACCTTTTTTTATTTTCGTTAAAAATTATTCACAAAATACTGATGAAAATAGCGCAGGGAAATATTTGCGTGCTCATTTACAACATTTACTTCATAAACAAATTTATTTCTTGTTTGAATTCGTACACAAACTTTTCAAAATAAAAACCGAAATAAATGTAATCTTCGTTTGAAATAGCAAGGCAAAATTATTATATACCTAATGATCGCAGTGTTTGGTTGCAATGCGAATATGTATTGTGACGAATATTAGTGACACTAAGTGATACTCACATCCCTAGTGTGATGCTAAGTAAATGAAGTCACAACAACAATAAAGCAGACAGTCACTTGTATCCACATAAACGAATCAATCATTATGTCCACACATATGTACGTACACGCAGCGGAGAAGCAACGCACAACCACATGCATATATCTGAGATACTCCCGAAAGTATGCAATGAAAGAAGCTGGAAAATCGTGCATCTGTAGTTACAGCTGAGAAATTTGATAGCTGATGGCTAACTAGTAGATTCTGGAAATGGAAGCGCCTAGAAGATACGAACGAGGACACCAGAGAGTATAAAAGGCAGCAACATTAGAGGCGGGATAATCAGTTGGATTTAAGACGCTATCTAGCGAGCAATAGCAGTATTATTTTGAAAATCAGTTTCAGTGTTATTGTGAAGTACTTTAATAAAGGCCATTTTGCATTATTAAATATTGGAGTTATTTATTGAACAGTTTAGTGATTCGAACTTAACAGAAGGTTGCAAATAAGAGGATTTGCCGTAAATTCGTTACAATTGGTGTCAGAAGAGGAATTGTTGAATAAATTCTGGAGATTTCGAATACAACTTGGACATGGCAAAGTTAAGTGAATTGAAGATCCAGCAACTGAAGAAGGAGTTGGAGAGCAGTGGATTGAATACAACCGGCATTAAACTAGAGCTTCAGGAACGACTAAGACAGGCAATCGAATTAGAAGGAATTGACGTGGAAGAGTATGTCTTTCATCTTGATGGCGATGAGACAACAAAATTGGAGGAGAAAAATGAAACACCGCAGACAATCACGAACACAGACCTGAACATGATATTGGCTGCAATATCGGCACAAATGTCCGAAATGTCATCACAAATATCCACCGACATGTCATCTCAACTGGATGAACAGAAGACAAGTTTTGCATCTCAACTGGAATCGCAGGAGACACGCATAACATCGAAGATGGAAACACAACTGAAAGAACAAGAGGCACGCATAACAACTCGAAGTGCAAGAGGCGCGTATATCATCAAAACTTGAAGCGCGTATGGACGAGAAAATACCGCAGTTTGAGGAAAAAATCGAAGCCGAGGTGGATGCTTTGAGAGGTCGTATACAGGAGTTGCACTTAAATCGCCCCGCTGTTTCAGCAAGCAATCCAAAGGTAAAAACTCCATCTTTTGACGGCTCTGTTCCTTTCGAGGTATTCAAGCTTCACTTGGGAAGACGTCAGCAGTGAACAACTGGAATGCTGAAGATAAAGTTGCTGTACTGTTCGTGGCAAATGCAGACGCACCCGTGGAATACACCGAGATGGTCAAAATTCAGAGCTCTATAAATGGAATACGGGGTGCCGAAACGAAACGAGCTAAATATGCAAACCCAAAGCCAACATTTGCTGAAACGGTATCCCATGCACTGATTCAGGAAACAGCGTCATTTTTGAGTAAGCCCGCATACAAAGCTCATCGCGTGGAAGTGGAAAGGCCAGATTGGGTAGACACAATTTTGGAAGCACTGGAGGGATTACAACAAAAAAATGCCGGAGTTAGAAGTGTTTCAAGTGCGATAACCCAAGTCACATTGCACGTCATTGCAGCACCGGTCATGGTAGTTCCAACTTGGCTGGTCGTAAACGCAAAGCCGGAGGAGATGAGAAAGAGCGAGCCAAATGTAAAGATCGAGAACTTGCCTCAGCTATTGAATGTCGTATGATACCTATCTCGCAAACTGGAAGGAAATCGAGCAGTCTTACCGTCAAAAATGTGGATGGCAAGGAGCGTGTACTGACTGTAGACACGGGCGCATCTCATTCTTTAATCCGATCCGATTTGGTCAACAGGAGAGTAAAGCCATTACCTGGAGCAAGATTGCGTACGATTACTGGCGAGTATAACCAAGTCCAGGGAGAAGTGGTATGTGAAGTCTTAATTGGTCATGGTTCTACACAAATTCGTTGTGGCAGAGATCGTTGATGAAGTCATATTGGGAGATTTCTTAGTTGACTATGACATCAGGATCGATATGCAGAGAAGAATTATGCAGTATAAGAACAAGGACGTGCCACTTAACTTCAGTTTTGAGCAAGGGTTCAGCAGTAAGCAAGTGCTGGTGAAAGAGATTCGACAAAAACCACAAAAGTGAAAGGCAGCAGATCGGGCAAGTGTTGATGGAAGGAATGGGCCAAACAAATCAAAACCGAAGGTACCTGCGAGAAAAACACTAGCATTGACAAACCCTAATGGACGCACTGAAACGACGGAAAGAACTTTCCAGAAAGAATACAAGGGTGGTTTCAAGTTAGCGCGCACTAATGTTGTGAAACGTCAAGACGATACTGATGATGCAAAGTCAATCCGTCAAGATCAAGCTCTGCGAAGTAGTTCTTCATTGGCCAAACAACAGAGTGCGAGGGAACGATCCAGGATAATGAGTAGTAAGATGAAACGTAGGTACGATGAGAACAATAATTCGGAAGGTTTCTTGGAGGGAGATATGGTACTGCTATACAACCCTCACCGGCGGAAAGGTGTTCCATACAAATTTTGGTGCATTTGGGAAGGCCCGTGCAGAGTTGTGAAGAGGATCAGTGATGTCATCTGCCGCATACAAACAATTGGGAAAACACGAAATAGAAGGGTGGTTCATTTGGAGAGGCTAGCAGCGGTTAGATCGAGAGATTTGTCTGATCGGGACGATCAGACTTAGGTGGAGGGCAGTGTGACGAATATTAGTGACACTAAGTGATACTCCTATCACTAATCTGATACTAAATAAATAAAGCCACAACAACAATAAAGCAAGCTGCTACACTTGTATGTACGTGGACGGGTTAATCAATGTCTGCACACGTACGTGCGGGGCAACAGAGAGAGATGCTCACAGGTGCATGTCATCATCAGCCGCTCACACATACGCGCGCATGTAGAAGCAAATTGCAGATGTATGTGTATATAGCTAGTAAACAAGCATCAGGTTCACGAAATTGCTGGACCTTAGGAGAAGTGGGTGAACGAGGAAACCGAAGAGTGTAGAAGCGGCACAGGCTGAGGAATTAAGAATCAGTTTCATTTAAGCAAGCTATTGGTTGTGAAGTATCAGTGTTATTGTGAAGTACTTTAATAAAGCCATTATGAATTATTAAATATTGGAGTTATTTATTCAACAGTTTAGCGATACGAACGTTAGCAGAAGGGCAAATAAGCAGATTTGCAGTAAATTCGTTACAATATGTATTCGAACGAGGCATTCGACTAAGACCACTTCTCAGCGTACTCTCAGGACTCCCCCACTCCGTTATTGCAAACATTTTTTAAATGCTTCTTACTGATGGACCTACCTACGGATGTACATATCTTATAACTTTAAACGAGCAATTCTTATTTGTTTGTATAGCCGAACGATATCGGAAACGGCTTAACCGATTTAAATGAAATTTGGCGTAGAGATAATGTATCACCTTCTAAGACTTTCTACCTAGGTGTTGCCACTCAGATTGTTTCACAAGGTTGCCACCTATTCGAACCCGCGATCTTAAAATCAGTAGGCCGATATAACAACAAAAATTGTTAATACATCCCAGAGCACGGGGAAAAAGTGTCAATAAAATATGACACTATGGCGGCATTGCCATAAAACAAGTCCAATTTTCACATCCATTCTGCAACAGATGTCGCAGTGTTGTGAATATCAATTGGCACGAACCAGAATAGAAGTAGGATTAATGAAGACAAACAAAAAACCGCTGTGATGGCTGAATGGTTATAGCAGCGGCGCCTAAACATTGCCGATGAAGGAATTTAGCAGTTCCCGAAATGGATCTATACAACGAGCTTTGGCAGTTGTCTAAATTTTTTCTTTCTTCTATTCTAATTTAAAAATTTTTTCAATTAAGAAAAAATTTATCATAACAATAATAATGATAAAAAATTATTGTTAGACCTTGAGCTCGATTCGAACCCGCGATCTTAAAATCAGTAGGCCGATATAACAACAAAAATTGTTAATACATCCCAGAGCACGGGGAAAAAGTGTCAATAAAATATGACACTATGGCGGCATTGCCATAAAACAAGTCCAATTTTCACATCCATTCTGCAACAGATGTCGCAGTGTTGTGAATATCAATTGGCACGAACCAGAATAGAAGTAGGATTAATGAAGACAAACAAAAAACCGCTGTGATGGCTGAATGGTTATAGCAGCGGCACCTAAACGTTGCCGATGAAGGAATTTAGCAGTTCCCGAAATGGATCTATACAACGAGCTTTGGCAGTTGTCTAAATTTTTTCTTTCTTCTATTCTAATTTAAAAATTTTTTCAATTAAGAAAAAATTTATCATAACAATAATAATGATAAAAAATTATTGTTAGGCCTTGAGCTCGATTCGAACCCGCGATCTTAAAAAAAAAAATTTCATGAGAAATGCCGATATAGGTATCAAACGAAAGGTATTTCACTCCGCGTTACAATAGAGACATTTTTGAGTAGGATTACCAAATAGGGTTGCCACCTATTCGAAATAAAAAAAATTGCCTGAGATATGCCGATATGGGTATCAAACGAAAGGTATTTCACTCCGCATTACAATAGGGACATTTTTGAGTAGGGTTGCCATTTAAGGTTGCCACTTATTCGAAATTAAAAAAAATTGCATGAGATATGGGTATCAAACGAAAGTTATTTCACTCAGCATTGCAATAGGGACATTTTTGAGTAGGGTTGCCATTTAGGGTTTCCACCTACTGGAAATTAAAAAAATTGCATGTGATATGCCGATATGGGTATCAAACGATAGGTATTTCACTCCGCATTACAATAGGTACATTTTTAAGTAGGGTTGCCATTTAGGGTTGCCACCTATTCGAAATAAAAAAAAATTCCACGAGATATGCCGATATGGGTATCAACCGAAAGGTATTTCACTCAGCATTACAATGGGGACATTTTTAAGTAGGGTTGCCATTTAGGATTGCCACCTATTCGAAATTGAAAAAATTGCATGAGATATGCCGATATGGGTATCAAACGAAAGTATTTCACTCCGCATTACAACAGGGACATTTTTGAGTAGGGTTACCATTTAGGGTTGGGGTAGTTAGACGAAATAGTACTCTACTTACTCATATTCTATTAAAGCTTTAAAGGAGAACATTAAAGTTAAAAATCTTCGTAAAAAAATCCTACACGTGATTCGACTTAATTTTCTAAATTTCATACACGCTAATAAACTTGAAATGCAATATCAAGGCACCGTGGCAAATTCCAGCAAAATATATTTAAATATGAAATGAATAATTGCAATTTCTCACAGATTACTATTAGAAAGACTTCTCACCGTAGCAAAAAGATATCTCACCGAGGTAATTTTCTACCGTCTACTAGAGGCATATGTTCAATTTGAAAACGACATCTAACCATTTAACTACTTACCAACAAATGGTGCTTAGGGAAATAAATTGACATTTAATTAAACTATCTGATAGTTGTCATTCGTGAAATTTACAATTTTTTAGAATGTAATAAAATTGTGAGACTTTCATAGTGTACTATCTTTACCCGGCGTACGTTGTGCCGCCCGAGATCGAATGGATGTTGCGTTATTTTTTGTGTTTTGTTTGTTGATAATTTAATTTATTGTTCTGTAAATTGAATTGAATTTTGTGCGCATTTTTGGTGAAATTTTCTGTTAAAACATTTTATTCTTGTATCTTATTGTAATGCATGTGGGTGCACAATAGTTTTGGTTTATTCGTTCGGTGCAAAGATAAACAAATTTTTTGGTGCTCCAACTCTAGAGCAAGCAACATATAGCTGGCCATGGGAAAAGCACGGACTCTCTAAATTTGAGCCTGCAACAGTAAGCGATGTTCCTTGTGCTTTGTTGATTGTAATTTCAAAAGCAAGGCGTACAGGAAACTGGAAGCGCTTAAAATCGAATGGCAAATCTGTAGGAATCATTTGGATTCGTGGTATGAGGACATTTCACATTTGCTTTTACCGCTGATGATTGTTGCTTTGATTACATTCGGCATTAATTTCTAAACGCAAAGTCTGGCTCCATTGCCAAGAAGCATGATTGGTGAGCCAATTTTCAAAGTTGATATATGCGCAGGCATTCCTTTTGGTTCTAAGGAGTATAGAAATTCATTTGGATAATTCACAATTTTATCTTCATCTGTAACTGTGTTTATCGATTATATTTCTTCACTTCACCAGGAAATTGTTTTTGAATGCGATCATTGGTTTTGTAAACATGCTCATTTTTGGGCGCTAAGATAGTTCGTTCGCATAGCCAAAAAAACAAAAATATTTAAATTTAAAATTCTTAATTCTGAAATATGAAAAACTTTCGTCTTGATCGAAGGAACCTAGAGCCAAAATTTGGTGATGATCGAAGTATGGCGAACACATTTTAATAGTGAACGCACACACAGAATTTCATTTTTATAGAAAATGTAGATAGACTGGAGCTAAACAATTTTTTTGTAACAGCGGCAGATTACTAAACGTCCAAAAGGCATAACAGCCAAACTCAACAATGCAGTCAAACTTTAGGTGTTAAAATAACTTAAGTTTGTACGGCAGCCAAAGTTTTCCCCCATTCCACATTTTACTGGAGGTGTTAGGACTTAACGTCACAGAGCTCCTTACCAATTTTAATTATCCCACCATTACGACATCCAGATATATGCAGTATAATATATATTCCATTTGTATGGGAGATGCCACGCCCCTTTTTCCCAATTCCCTATTTTCTTGGCGGTGTTAGGGGTTGACCTCATATAACTCCTTACTGAATTTCAATGTTCTGGCATGTATACTTCAAAGTTATGCAGTACCAAAGATTCCATTTGTATGGGAGGTGCCCTTTTATATATCGAAATTATTTTTAGCCTAAAACCTTTCCGTTGATCGAAGGAACCCATAACCAAAATTTGGTGATGATTGAAGTGTGGGAAATACGTTTCCATAGCGAACACACACACAGAATTTGATTTTTGTATATAAAGATGTAGATAGACTGAAGCTAAACAATTTTTTTTGTAACAGCGGCAGATTACTGAACGTCCAAAAGGCATAACAGCCAAACTCAACAATGCAGTCAAACTTTAGGTGTTAAACAAATGTACAACAATAACATGAAAATCTCCAACTTTTTTGCAAATATCTCCTCACAGAGCTAAAAAAAATTACATTTCCGTCAGATCAAGACGTGTCTTTTGACACTGCCCCCGAAATTTTTTGACGCGTATTATCAGTCAATTTGTTCTAGACTTTTATCTTCTTTAGCACCAAATAATCGTCACAAAAAATGTAATGCTTCAGAGGTGATTTGTTCAGCGATTTAAAAAAGTACTTGCTTGTAAAAATATTATAAACAAAAATTAACTACTCACCTTACTTGAAAATAGGGCAACCCTCTCTTATTCAGATTGTGACTTCCACTTCTTTTTTCATTAATGTTCGTTTAATTTTTTATAAAAATTGAAGGTCATATTTGCAACCGATTTTACCTAACCACTTTCACTTTACTAACAGTCTTGCACACACACATACGTTTTTCTCTCGCTAGAGCGATTTGTTTACACTACAACACTTTTTTCCAGCTCTTCATCACTTTTATACCACCCACAAGTATGTATGTAGGTATGGGCATTGCATAGAGATGCTTATAAAACTGTTTTTAATTTAAGTCAGCTTCGAATGCAAAATTACCGGCTTACTAAAATTGGACTGCACTGAAAATTGCGAAACCATCCACCTTGCGAAAATCAAACAAATTAACATAACATATGAATCAGCCTAATGTACATACCTACACATAAACTTGCACGCGCATGCATTTTTTTCAGCACTTTTTTCACCGAGCACTTGTTGCACTATTGTGGCTTGTAAACATTGAAATTTACGTATAAAAATAAGAAAAGGCAATTTACTTTTATTTTATAATAATTATTATTCTTTTATATTAACGCACACACTTCACTTTTCACAATTTAATTTAATTGCAAGTAATCACTTCGCTTTGATTTGACGTGTTTAAAGCTTCGCGGCGTAACAGCAACTAAAAATTGAGGAATACTGCGTGGATTTATTACATACATATATTGCTTTGGTCGCTGCAGCGCGCTGTATTCACCAGTATAACATGATTGAATTTTAAATTGCATACTTTTAGGCAAAAAGCAGTATTATCGCAGTGTTTGAACTCCTACCGCTATAGTGGTTTATTAAGCTTTTCTTCAACTTCTGCGAAAGATTGTTTTATTTTTATTAAAGATTTTACACTGAATGAATTAAATGAATAATTTAATATATTTTTTATGATGAATAAAATGTAAAAAAAATATTTATTGATTTGATAATTAAAATAAGTAAAACGAATTCTTACAGGCATTTTTGCGTTGTTTTCATCAAATTGATGCTCAGCATTAAAACGGTTTTATTTAGCTTGACTCTGTATAGCGGCCGGCCGGCCGTTGTGAACGAATTTTGTAATTAAAATTTAAGTAACTTCCCGATAAGCTACTAGCTTGACACTGGGAATATAGTTCAGAACCCGATGATGACAATGTAATACTAAGAAAACAACTCCGATAGGTGGCGCATGGATCGAAATTTAAAAAAAAAAATCGTATTTGTGGTCCGATTTGGCTCATATTTGAAACACATATTACATACAGAAATAGAAATCGCTTTATGAAAAAAATCACGCTAGGTGCGGAAAGGATCGTGATATTAAAAATACTCGTATTTGTGGTCCGAATTGGCTCATATTTGGAACAAAGATTACATACAGTCCGGTAGAAGTGACATCAAAATACTTTGCAGTTCAAGGAGGGACAAGCATACATGTCGCCCAGTCCAGTAAAGTCTTTGGAAGGATTATGTATTGTGGACTTCGATTGTAACAAATTGTCAGAAAAGAGTCATTGTAATAATGAGTTACTAAATGAACTAAATACAATGATAAATAATAGGCAATTAAGTAAATACTAAGAACTTGAAAATAAAATAATTCAAAAAAATTTCGAGTTAAAATCGTATATATTGAAAACCATACTTACATTAAGTATCTAATAATAATACTAAAAGCTAGAAAATAAATAGGACAATTAAATGAAAGCGTTGGTCGCGTGAAATTGCTAAAAATATGAGGCGTAGCATAACCTGATTAAGGTTCAGTTGGTCTTAATTATGACTATCAATGGAAATTTGACGCGTCCAACGTTTTTATTTAATTGTCTGATCAACGCCCTAAATTGATGAGGAGTGTGATGCCTAGTACCTAGGACCTACCTAATTATTTTCTAGCTTTTAGTATTATTATTACTTAATGTAAGTATTGTTTTCAATAAAACCGTTTAATTTAAAATTTTTTAAATTATTTTATTTCTTGTCACACTCATTGCAAACATTTTCTATTAGCAATATAGCGATATTACATATATGGTTGTGGTGCTAGGGTAATAGTCTAGAACAGCGGTCGGATGCTAGAACCTATCCAAAAATATTGGGAGTTGTGTCAAAAGGAGCGGTTTAGCCTCAGTATCAATCAGGGCTGTCATGGAATCGAAGTCGGTTTTGCGTTTTGTCGAAGTTGCAAACCAATATTGATTTAAATTGGTTTTGCTGTTTTCGAATGTAAATAAAAGCGATGTTCGAATCAGCTGTTTTGCAGTTTTATCGGTGCACCGACAATTTTCATGTTAATTTTTTTGGCAAAATTTTATAAAACTATTGTTTTGTGCATCTAAACAGAAATAAACCAATTTATTGACATTAAAATGGCATTTATGTTATTGGAAAAAGAAGGTTGGGAAAAGGTCAAAAGCAAAATTGTGAGAGATCGCAGCAATCTATTTGAGTTGCCAGAGACAGCGTAATTAAAAATAGTTCTTAATGTGGGTTTCTAAATATTTATAGTGTATTTGCAGTTACATTTAATAATATCGCATAAAAAAGGGGCTTTCCGAATGGTATTGAACACCAGACGCTTAACCCGCTCGAAAATTCTTCCAGTGCTGCAACTAGCTGTTGCCTTACGATTTTTAGCTGAAGGATCCTATCAAAGATCAGTTGGCAAGGATTCTAGCATGAGGAAGAAGCACTGTGTCAACGATTTTAGAAGATGTGCTTCATGAAGCCCTTCGCAATATCTGGATGTTTCTCCATAAATTCAATCAAAAAAATTAATTTTAATGCTTTCCCCTATTAAGAGTGAAAATATATGTAAATTTACATTTATTTTTATAAAAGAAACCTTTATTTACTTACATTTTCAGAAAATATCCAACCGCAAGAGAAAAACAACTATGAAAAAATTAAATCCAACAGCATTTAACTAATTGGTTTGTTTCCGATAGCAAAATTGATATTATCGGAGTCTGTGACAACTAAAACCGGCACTATTCCAATTCGAACATTAAACTGATAACATTGGATTTCATGACACCAGAGTAATTTTTTTGTCGTTTTTAAATCTGCTTCCGACAACAATTGGATTCCATGACAGACCTGAATAATCAGAAGGTGGAAACAAAATATTGCGTCTATCAAAAATGTTCACGAAAATCCGATATATTATAACCCCGGACCACTCAGAAGCCAGGAATCCAGAACACCATCCCGTATTGGCGGCCCACGTTTGCGCTTAAAAAAACTACCCTGGGTGGGTAAACACCGGTCTGGGATCAAAAATCCGAGCTAAGCACCTTTCTACACAACTTTTCTTCATGTGCGCAACGAAATTATTAAAATTACATGAATATTTCCAACTTTTTTTGCAAATACCAATTCACAGAGTTAAAATTTTACTTTTACGCTAAGTCCGGACGCCTCGTTTGACACTCCTGTCTATATTTTTTGAGGCGTATTAGCAGTGAATCGGTGTTCTAGACTTTTACCGTTACTTCGTAAGCACCAAATATTCGTGACAATAGAATGTGGTGTAACAGAGAATTCGAATTTTTTAAAAAGAAAAAAGTAGTTACTTGAAGATCTTTGAAAAAAAAAAAATTAACGACTCACCTTACTTCAATAAATGTAAATCAATCCATTCTTCTTCAGTTTGTGACTCCCGCTTTTTTCATTCATTTCCATTTAATTTTTTTCTAAAGATTAAGACTCATATTTGAAAACGATTTTATCTAACTACTTTCATTTTTCTTACACACTTGCATACTCATATACATTTTTCACTCGCTACAGCGAATTTTTCCATTTTCTTTGCACTACAACACTTTTTTTAGCTTTTCAGCACTTTTATGCACCCACAATTATGTATGTAGGTATGAACATTGCATAAAGGTATAAAACAATTTTTAATTTAAGTCAGCTTCGAATGCAAAATTACCGGCTTACCAAAATTGGACAGCGCTGAAAATTGCAAAGCTATCCACCTTGCGAAAATCAAACAATTTAACATAGCGTATGAAACAGCCTAATGTACATACCTACATACAAACTTGCACACGCATGTATTTTTCTGCACGTTTGGAACTTTTTTTCTCACCGAAAACTTGTTGAGCTACTCGACTTGTGAACTTGAAATTTACGTATGCATACAAAGAACAAACATGCCCGGAATTTACTTTTTTACTATTATTTTATAAGAATTATTTTTCTTCAATATTAATTCCCGCACTTCACTTTTCACAATTTAATTTAATTGCAATTAATCACTTCACGTTAGATTTGACGTTTGACGTGTTTAAAGCTTCGCGGCGGAACAGCAACTAAAAATTGAGGAAACCAACAACACGAATACTGCGTGCATATATTGCACATCTTGCTTTGGTCGCTCGCTGCATGGCGCTGTATTTATCAGTACAGCTTGATTGAATTTTAAATTGCATATTTTTAGGCAAAAAGTAGTATTATCGCAGTGTTTGGACTCCTACCGCTATAGTGGTTTATTAAGCTTTTTTTTCAACTTCTGCGAAAGATTGTTTTATTAATATATTTTTTGATGAAGAAAATGTAAAAAAAAAAATATTTTTTATTTTATTCAGCAAATTGATGCTCAACATTAAAAAGGTACATTTCTAAACGGTTTTATTTAGCTTGACTCTGTATAGCGGCCGGCCGGCAGTTGTGAACGAATTTTGTAATTGAAATTTAAGTAACTTCCCGATAAGCTACAAGCTTGAAACTTGGAATATAGTTCAGAATCCGATGACAATGCAATAAATAAATAATAGTTTAAAAAAACTAAAAAAACACGCTTTTATAGCAAACCGAACTAAAAAATAGAAAATAATTTTCAATTGAAAAGGGTTTATATAACAGTAGTAGAAGGTCAAACAATCGTTTATAGTTAATTACCTCAAAATAAAATTATAATAAAATTTAAGTTATTAACAGAATAATTTAATTCACATTAGAAAGCGTGTGGTGCTTGATATTGAGTGTTACAATCATTCTATTGGCAACTATCTGAGAGGAAAGATATGAAATGTAGTCAAATGCACCCCACGCTTTTTACTCTGAATTAAATTATTCTGTTAATAACTTAAATTTTATTATAATTTTATTTTGAGGTAATTAACTATAAACGATTGTTTGACCTTCTACTACTGTTATATAAACTCTTTTGAATTGAAAATTATTTTCTATTTTTTAGTTCGGTTTGCTATAAAAGCGTGTTTTTTTAGTTTTTATAAACTATTATTTATTTTTAATTTTTTAGTTCAAGTAATTTTAAAAGTTTTAGTCGAGAGTGATGAAACCTCGAAACGCCAGCGGTCCATGGATGAATCCAACCCCACGGCACCGAAAAGGGGCAAGACGCAGGGAGGCTGGACGCGGTCTTTCGCCGAAATTGCCAAGGGTCGGCAAATCATTGGCATTATAGACGAGATCAGCGAAGATTGCAGGATCCCGAAACAACAGTGTAAGTGGATCGAGGTCGCGCTCGCTACGGTGGCCGTTAAGGTTAAAAATACAACCCTGGTCCACCGCCATCTTACACCGATGCAGGGCGTTTCCAGGGCTATGTCTAGCTAAGTGCCTGTGACGACGCCAGGTCGGTCAACCTCTATAGGGCCCCGTCACGCTGATAGGGGTGGTAAATCCGGGCGCGCGTCTCAAGGTAGTGGAGGCGCGTGATATCCCCTCACGACCAAGGGCTAGAGCCTGGGTTCCAGTGACGCCAACGGACCCAGCTGACATCCTGGAGCTGATCCAGGAGAACAACCCGCCACAGGTTTGGAAATCAACCCGGATAAAACCGAGCTTCGTCTCTTCACGAGGAGGTACAAAGTACCAAATCTTACACCGCCAAGAATTGGGGTACGTTCTTAGCGTTACCGATCAAGTCAAGTATTTGGGAGTCATTCTGGATAAGAAGCTATTATGGAGTGACCATATAGTGGAGCGATCCAAGAAGGCAGCAGCAGAGCTGTTCACCTGCAAGAGGGCAATTGGCACCTCCTGGGGATTCTCCCCTAAGGTGACCTACTGTATTTAGATAGCCATTATGCGCCCGATTCTTCTTTATGGTGCCTTGGTCTGGTGGCCTGCACTAGCTAAAAGTACCTATCTTAAAATGCTTCAAAAGGTGCAACGGAGTTCGGAGCTCTGCATTACCGGGGCTCTCGGTTCCACTCAAGATTCCGTTACATACATACATGGATACATAGATACATAGATAGATACCGGCCAAGCTAATAAACGCGTGTTAAAAAGGGCTCCAGTATGCTCTTTCGTAGATGTGCCATGCATCCACTTCTATCATTAACAAGGGAATGCGTTTATCGCATTATGTGAAAGCTTTCAAATCTATGGCCATTTGGGGTGGTCACAAGTTCAATTGACCTTATGTCCGTTAACCTTATGTGACCCCACCATCACATTATTGCATTGTCGTCGAGCCTTGATACGTGTGCAAAGTTTCAATCAAACTTATGGTCATTCAAAGTGGTAATAAGGCCAATTGACCTTATGGCCGTTGACCCTATGTCACCACACCATCACATTAATGCATTGTTATCGAGCCTTGATACGTGTGCAGTTTTAATCAAACTTATGGCCATTCAAAGCGGTAGTAAGTCAATTGACCTTATGGCAGTTGACCTTATGTCACCACACCATCACAATAATGCATTGTCATCGGTCTTTGATACGTATGCAAAGTTTCAAATTAATAAGACTTCTAGAAACCGGTGAAAATTAAGCTCAAAAATTCCGTTACATAGATATAGGCCAAGCTAATAAAAGCGTGTTAAAAAGGGCTCCAGTATGCTCTTTCGTAGATATGCCATGCATCCACTTCTATCATTAATAAAGGAATGCGTTTTTCGCATTATGTGCAAGGTTTCAAATCTATGGCCATTTGGGGCGGTCATAAGTTCAATTGACCTTATGTCCGGTAACCTTATGTCACCTTACGATCACATTATTGCATTGTCATCGAGCCTTGATACGTGTGCAAAGTTTCAATCAAACTTATGGCCATTCAAAGTGGTAATAAGGGCAATTAACCTTATGGCCGTTGGCCTTATGTCACCACACCATCACATTAATGCATTGTCATCGAGCCTTGATATTTGTGCAAAGTTTCAATCAAACTTTTTTTTTCATTTCAATTATTTATTACGACTCGAAGAGCCTAGCTTATACAATTAAAAAAAAAAAGTAAGGACGGGACTGTCAATAATCTTATCCCATTCGTAATCTCCGAATAATCGGTTGTATAAGATAAGAAATATATAGTGAACAGATCTACATACCTAAACGATTTCTAAGATAAATATAAAATAAAAAATAGGTAGGTACTTTGTGTGAGGATGCAAAGTTTCAGGTTTTTTGTGGTCTGCATGTAAAAACTATGACTACGAATCACGTATTTCAAAAATATATGACGTAAACATAACTATTTGATGAAACTTGATGAATTTTGAAGCTTCTAGCCGTAAAAAAGGGGCAAAAATGACAGTTTATATGAAGTATATAATATATATACCACCGATCTCTATGATTTTTCAGACAACAATATATGCTATATATGTAAGCATTTTGTGAAATTTGAAGTTTCTAGCTGTTAAAACGGGGCAGAAATTGCGCAAAGTTTCTTATCTGAACAATCGGTTGTATGAGATATATACTATATATACAACCGATCTCTATGATTTTTTCAGACAACAATATATGCTATATACGTAAGGAATCGGTGAAATTTGAAGCTTAAAGCTGTTAAAATGGGGTAGAAATTGCGAAAAGTTTCTTATCTGAACAATCGGTTGTATGAGATATATACTATATATACAACCGATCTCTATGATTTTTTCAGACAGTTGGTGAAATTTGAAGCTTCTAGCTGTTAAAATGGGGCCGAAATCGCAAAAAAAATATATATATACTATATATACCATCATATATATATTATATATATCATCGATCTCTATGATTTTTTGACACAACAATACATACTATATACGTAAGCAATCGGTGAAATTTGAAGCTTATAGCTGTTAAAATGGGGTAGAAATTGCGAAAAGATTCTTATCTGAACAATCGGTTGTATGAGATATATACTATATATACAACCGATCTCTATGATTTTTTCAGACAACAATATATGCTATATACGTAAGGAATCGGTGAAATTTGAAGCTTAAAGCTGTTAAAATGGGGTAGAAATTGCGAAAAGTTTCTTATCTGAACAATCGGTTGTATGAGATATATACTATATATACAACCGATCTCTATGATTTTTTCAGACAACAATATATGCTATATACGTAAGCATTCGTTGAAATTTTAAGCCTCTAGCTCTTTAAATAAGGCAGTAATTACGAAAAGTTCCTTATCTGAACAATCGGTTGTGGGGGATATATACTATATATACGACCGATCTCATCAATTTTTTCAGGCAACAATATGTGCAATATACGAAAGTATATGGTGAAGTTTGAAGCTTCAATCTGTTAAATTGGGTAAGATATTACAAAAATCCTCTTTTTCTGAAAAATCGGTTGTAAGGAGGATATATGCTATAGTGGTCCAATCCGGTCGGTTCCGACAAATGTCTAATCGGACACCCAAATACACCCGCTCACCAAATTTTATCAAGATATCTCAAAAATTGAGGGACTAGTTTGCATACAAACAGACAGACGGACAGACGGACAGACGGACAGACGAACATGGCTAAATCAACTCAGCTCTTCAACCTGATTATTTCGGTATACTTAATGGTGGGTCTATATATTTGCCTTTAAGGACTTACAATATTCGGTTTCGTGACGAAATTAATATACCATTTCATTTTCATGAAAGGTAAAAAAATAGGTAGGTTCTTTGTGTGGGGATGCAAAGCTTCACGTTTTTTGTGGTCTGCATATAAAAACTATAACTACGAATCACGTATTTCAAAAATATATGACGTAAACGTAACTATTTGATGAAATTTGATGAATTTTGAAGCTTCTAGTCGTAAAAAAGGGGCAAAAATTACAGTTTATATGAAGTATATAATATATATACCACCGATCTCTATGATTTTTTCAGACAACAATATATGCTATATACGTAAGCATTTTGTGAAATTTGAAGTTTCTAGCTGTTAAAACGGGGCAGAAATTGCGCAAAGTTTCTTATCTGAACAATCGGTTGTATGAGATATATACTACGTATACCACCGATCTCAATGATTTTTTCAGACATCAATATATGCTATACACGTAAGCATTTGGTGAAATTTGAACCTTCTAGCTGTTAAAATGGGACCGAAATCGCAAAAAAAAATATATATACTATATATATATGCTATATATACCATCATATATATATTATATATATCACCGATCTCTATGATTTTTTGACACAACAATACATACTATATACGTAAGCAATCGGTGAAATTTGAAGCTTATAGCTATTAAAATGGGGTAGAAATTGCGAAAAGTTTCTTATCTGAACAATCGGTTGTATGAGATATATACTATATATACGACCGATCTCTATGATTTTTTCAGACAACAATATATGCTATATACGTAAGCAATCGGTGAAATTTGAAGCTTATAGCTGTTAAAATGGGGTAGAAATGCGAAAAGTTTCTTATCTGAACAATCGGTTGTATGAGATATATACTATATATACAACCGATCTCTATGATTTTTTCAGACAACAATATATGCTATATACGTAAGCATTTTGTGAAATTTGAAGTTTCTAGCTGTTAAAACGGGGCAGAAATTGCGCAAAGTTTCTTATCTGAACAATCGGTTGTATGAGATATATACTATGTATACCACCGATCTCAATGATTTTTTCAGACATCAATATATGCTATACACGTAAGCATTTGGTGAAATTTGAAGCTTCTAGCTGTTAAAATGGGGCCGAAATCGCAAAAAAAAATATATATATACTATATATACCATCATATATATATTATATATATCACCGATCTCTATGATTTTTTGACACAACAATACATACTATATACGTAAGCAATCGGTGAAATTTTAAGCTTATAGCTGTTAAAATGGGGTAGAAATTGCGAAAAGTTTCTTATCTGAATAATCGGTTGTATGAGATATATACTATATATACAACCGATCTCTATGATTTTTTCAATATACTATATATATATACTATATATACCACCATATATATACTATATATACCACCGATCTTTATGATTTTTTCAGAAAACAATATATGCTATATACGTAAGCTTTCTTTGAAATTTTAAGCCTCTAGCTCTTTAAAAAGGGAGTAATTACGAAAAGTTCCTTATCTGAACAATCGGTTGTGGGGGATATATACTATATATACGACCGATCTCATCAATTTTTTCAGGCAACAATATGTGCAATATACGAAAGTATATGGTGAAGTTTGAAGCTTCAATCTGTTAAATTGGGTAAGATATTACAAAAATTCTCTTTTTCTGAAAAATCGGTTGTATGGAGGATATATGCTATAGTGGTCCGATCCGGTCGGTTCCGACCAATGTCTAATCGGACACCCAGATACACCCGCTCACCAAATTTTATCAAGATATCTCAAAAATTAAGGGACTAGTTTGCATACAAACAGACAGACGGACATAGCTAAATCAACTCAGCTCTTGATTATTTCGGTATACTTAATGGTGGGTCTATCTATTTTCCTTTAAGGACTTACAATTTTCGGTTTCGTGACGAAATTAATATACCATTTCATTTTCATGAAAGGTATAATTATTGCATTAATTAACAATAAGTACAGTAGTTTAAATAGATATATGTATATATATATATATATATATATAAACGAGGAAATTTGTAATTTTAGAATAAGATATATAAATTAGGAATACGTATCACAAACCAGCTCAGATCTTAGTATTTATTTTATCCTCATAGATTTGACGTAAGTGTATAACCTTTTTTTAAACATTGAGTTATTATCACTATTTTTTATGTATTCAGGTAGTTCATTGAAGCATTTTAACCCTTTGTAAAAAAGACTATTCTGTTCAGATTCTGTTTTATAATTAGGTAATTTGAAATCATTTCTTTGGCTTGTATTTCTTCCATGGACATCACAATTAACTCTAATATTTGTTCTTAAGTATTCAGGTAAATTTCCGGTTTTTATATTGTATATAAACTTCATCGTAAAGAAAAATATTTGTTGCTTCACGCTCATCCAATTTAAACTAAGTAGCATATCTTTTATTGGGGTATCATAACGTTTATTTAAGATGAATCGCATAGCTTTATTCTGCATTTTTTGCAATTTATCGATTTGCGAATCTTTCATAACAAATAAAATTGTAGAGCAATATAAAAAGTAAGGTTCAACAACGGATCGATATACTTTAGTTTTATAGTAATTACTTAGGTTTTTGCAGGTTCTTTGCATAAACCATATTTTAGTTGCTATTTTATTTGTTATATAAGCGACATGGGCCTTGAATTTAAATTTACAATCTATTACGATACCAAGGTATTTGATAGAATCTACGTTTTCAATTTCTGAATTATTTATTTTGAGAGTACCAATATCGGAAACATTCTTTCTAGTTATTAACATGTATTTAGTTTTTTCGATATTAAGTTTAAGTTTGTTAGTGCATATATAATATAAAGGGCATTTAAGTCACTTTGTAAATTATTTCTTAAATGATTTTAATTTCTACCACTTATCCAAATTAGTGCATCGTCAGCAAACAATTTTATTGAACTATATTTCAAAATTGAATTAATATCATTAATGTAAATGTTGAATAAAATTGGAGCGAGGACAGAGCCTTGTGGAAGCCCAACCCTAACATCCACTTCATCTGACAACGATGAGCCAATGATTGTTCTTTGTTTACGGTTGCTTAAAAAACTTTTAAACCAGTCTAGTTCTAAACCTTGAATGCCTATGTCTGATAATTTTTCCACTAGTATTTTTATACTTATGGTTTCAAAAGCTCTTTTAAGATCAACAAAAATTGCTAAAATCGACATTTTATTACTAAGATCATCTTTCCATTCAGCTAAAACCATATTTAATGCTGTTTCACAGCCTGATTGTTGATGTATAAGTATTAAGCATGAAAACAAATACCAGCAGGATGGCCTAGTGGTTAAAGGCTACTGCAGTTTCACCATGTGATTCACGGTTCGAAGTCCGGTGAAACCTTTGATAACATTACAAAATTGCCTGATGATGATTACGTTGGCGGTTTTCGAAATGGTCCACCGCAATATGCCAGTAAATGTTTCTTTCTTTTCAGTTTCTCTTAGAAAAAACATAATAATTGAAATTCAATTATTATAAGCCGGTGTTAAGCTCATGAATTCTTAAATATAAGTATCTTATTTTTTTCTAAGTACTGAACCAATTGGTTCTTTACCACAAGTTCTAAAATTTTTTCATCGCTGGGCAATGAATTTATGGGCCGTAACTCCTCTGCTTTAATAGTATTTTTAACCTTCTCTATGGGAACAATTGTTGAAGTTTTCCACATACTAGGCACTATGCCACTACTTAAACTTTCATTTACTATTTGAGAATAGAAGAAGCCTAAATAGGGGGTTGCATCTTTCACCACACCATCTGATAACAATTTTTTTCCACCTCTCACAGCTTTGAACTTACTGACAAGTTCAGCGATGTCATCTGATCCAACTTTGATAAATTTAAAAACGCAGTTTCTTTGATTAGTTATATATACTTCTCTATCAAATACCTCTATATTATTACAAATATCAGTAATACTATCAACAAAATATTTATTTAAGTTGACAGCAATTTCCGATTCGCCACTGTATATTTTACCGTTTATTACAATCTTCTTTATTGATGTATCTTCTTTTCCCATACTTATGGCCTGTTTTAGATATTTCCACATCATTTTGCTATCATGACAATTTTTAATTATATTATATTCCATATACTTAACTTTTTTAATTTTTACCAACTGTTTGTATTTATTTTTTATATACCGGTATTCGTCCCAGTTTCCTGAGATTTGAGCCAGTTTGAAAAGTTCAAATTTGAATTTGTTCATATTGGCTAGCTCGTTGTCATACCATTTATTATGTATTTTTAAATGCACTACTTTTTCTCTGGTAAGATTTTGCATGATATTTAAAATGCTATTATTAATCAGCAAAACCTTACTCTCTAAATCAATATGATCAAAATTACTGAAATCACTGATGGCCATTCAAAGTGGTAATAAGGCCAATTGACCTTATGACCGTTGACCTTATGTCACCACACCATCACATTAATGCATTGTCATCGGTTCTTGATACGTATGCAAAGTTTCAAATTAATCAGACTTCTAGAAACCGGTGAAAATTAAGCTCAAAGATTCCGTTACATACAGGCCAAGCTAATAAAAGCGTGTTAAAAAAAGGTGGCGCATGTATCGAAATATTTCAAAAAATCGTATTTGTGGTCCGATTTGGCTTATATTTGGAACACATAATACATACATGAATAGAAATTGAGCTATGAAAAAATCGCCGCTAGGTGGCAGGTATCGAGGTATTCTAAAAAATCGTATTTGTTGGCCGATTATGCTTATATTTGGAACACATAAAACATACATGAATAGAAATCGACATATGAAAAAAATTGCGTCCAGATGGAGCAAGGATCGAGATATTTAAAAAATCGTATTTTTGGTCCGAATTGGCACATATTTGGAACAAAGATTACATACAGTCCTGTAGAAGTGACATCAAAATACTTTGCAGTCCAGTAAAGTCTTTGGAAGGATTATGTATTGTGGACTTCGATTGTAACAAATTGTCCGGAAAGAGTCCTTGTATAATGAGTTACTAAATGAACTAAATACGATGATAAATAATAGGCAATTAAATAAAAACTAAAAACTTGAAAATAAAATAATTTTAAAAAATGTTCAAGGTAAAATCGTATATATTGAAAACCATACTTACATTAAATTATAATAATACTAAAAGCTAGAAAATAAATAGGTAGGTCCTAGGTCAGCTATCTGGGGCACTGATCAGACAATTAAATAAAAGCGTTGGTCGCGTGAAATTGCTAAAAATGTGAGGCGTAGCATAACCTTATTAAGGTTCAGTTGGTCTTACTTATGACTATCAATGGAAATTTGACGCGTCCAACGTTTTTATTTAATTGTCTGATCAACGCCCTAAATTGATGAGGAGTGTGATGCCTAGTACCTAGGACCTACCTAATTATTTTCTAGCTTTTAGTATTATTATTACTTAATGTAAGTATTGTTTTCAATAAAACCGTTTAATTTAAAATTTTTAAAATTATTTTATTTTTTGTCACACTCATTGCAAACATTTTCTATTAGCAATAAAGGGATATTACATATATGGTTGTGGTGCTAGGGTAATAGTCTAGAACAGCGGTCGGATGCTAGAACCTATCCTAAAATATTGGGAGTTGTGTCAAACGGAGCGGTTTAGCCTCAGTATCAATCAGGGCTGTCATGGAGTCAAAGTCGGTTTTGCGTTTTGTCGGAATTGCAAACCAATATTGATTTAAATTGGTTTTGCTGTTTTCGAATGTAAATAAAAGCGATGTTCGAATCAGCTGTTTTGCAGTGTTATCGGTGCACCGACAATTTTCATGTTAATTTTTTGGCAAAATTTTATAAAATTATTGTTTTGTGCATCTAAACAGAAATAAACAAATTTATTGACATTAAAATGGCATCAGCAGTTGTAGCATTTATATTATTGGAAAAATAAAGTTGCGAAAAGGTCAAAAGCAAAATTGTGAGAGATCGCAGCAATCCATTTGAGTTGCCAGAGACAGCGTCATTAAAAATAGTTCTTAATGTGGGTTTCTAAATATTTATAGTGTATTGGCAGTAACATTGAATAATATCGCATAAAAAAGAGGCTTTCCTAATGGTATTGGACACCAGTTACTTAACCCGCTCGAAAGTTCTTGCTACCTTACGATTTTTGGCTGAAGGATCCTATCAAAGATCAGTCGGCAAGGATTCTAGCATGAGTGTAGGAAGAAGCACTGTGTCAACGATTTTAGAAGATGTGCTTCGTGAAGCCCTTCGCAATATCTGGATGTTTCTCCATAAATTCATTCAAAACTGTTTTTCATTGAATTTTTATGCTTTTCCCTATTAAGAGTGAAAATATATGTAAATTTACATTTTTTTTTTAAAGAAACCTTTATTTACTTACATTTTTAGAAAATATCCAACTGCAAGAGAAAAACAACTATGAAAAAATGAAATCCAACAGCATTTAACTAATTGGTTTGTTTCCGATAGCAAAATCGATATTATCGGAGTCTGTGACATCTAAAACCGGCACTATTCCAATTCGAACATTAAACCGATAACATTGGATTTCATGACACCAAAGTAATTTTTTTTGTCGTTTTTAAATCCGATTCCGACAACAATTGGATTCCATGACAGCCCTGAATAATCAGAAGGTAGAAACAAAATGTTGCGTCTATCAAAAGTGTTCACGAAAATCCGATATATTATAACCCCGGACCACTAAGAAGCCAGGCATCCAAAACACATGAGCAGAACACCATCCCGTATTGGCGGCCCACGTTTGCGCTTAAAAAACTACCCTGGGTGTGTTAAACACCGGTCTGGGATCAAAAATCCAAGCAAAGCACCTTTCTACACAATTTTTTTTTCATGTGGACAACGAAATTATTAAAATTACATGAATATTTCCAACTTTTTTTGCAAATACCAGTTCACAGACCTAAAATTTTACTTTTACGCTAAGTCTGGACGCCTCGTTTAACACTCCTCTCGATATTTTTTGAGGCGTATTAGCAGTGAATCGGTGTTCTAGACTTTTACCGTTGCTTCGTAAGCACCAAATATTCGTGACAATAGAATGTGGTGTAACAGAGAATTCGAATTTTTCAAAAAGAAAAAAGTAGTTGCTTGAAGATCTTTAAATAAAAATTTACTACTCACCTTACTTGAATATATGTAAATCAACCCATTCTTCTTCAGTTTTTGACTCCCACTTTTTTCATTCATTTTCATTTAATTTTTTTCTAAAGATTAAGGCTCATATTTGAAACCGATTTTATCTAACCATTTTCATTTTTCTTACACACTTGCATACTCATATACATTTTTCACTCGCTACAGCGAATTTTACCATTTTCTGTGCACTACAACACTTTTTTTTAACTTTTCAGCACTTTTATACACCCACAATTATGTATGTACATAGGTATGAACATTGCATAAAGATATAAAACAATTTTTAATTTAAGTCAGCTTCGAATGCAAAATTACCGGCTTACCAAAATTGGACAACACTAAAAATTGCAAAACCATCCACCTTGCGAAAATCAAACAATTTAACATAGCGTATGAAACAGCCTAATGTACATTCCTATATACAAACTTGCACACGCATGTATTTTTCTGCACGTTTGGAACTTTTTTTCTCACCGAAAACTTGTTGAGCTATCGCGACTTGTGAACTTGAAATTTACGTATGCATACAAAGAACAAACATGCCCGGAATTTACTTTTTTACTATTATTTTATAAGAATTATTTTTCTTCAATATTAATTCCCGCACTTCACTTTTCACATTTTGATTTAATTGCAAGTAATCACTTCACGTTAGATTTGTCGTTTGACGTGTTTAAAGCTTCGCGGCGGAACAGCAAATAAAAATTGAGGAAACCAGCAACACGAATACTGCGTGCATATATTGCGCATCTTGCTTTGGTCGCTCGCTGCAGGGCGCTGTATTCACCAGTACAGCTTGATTAAATTTTCAATTGCATACTTTTCGGCAGAAAGCAGTATTATCGCAGTGTTAGGACTCCTACCACTCTCTCTCATTTGGTTTAACAGAGATTGTAAAGCCTATACCATGGCGCAACGATACAAGGTGGCAGCATCGAACAGCTGATTATAAACTTTTTTTATTTGATTTGATACATCAACTACCAGCGCAGAACGATTTTGACATTTGTCCATCGAATTTACAAAAACAAAGTACATGGAATTTTTATTTATGTTTGTAGGTAGGTATGTCACCATGCTGCCACCTTGTATCATTCCGCTATGGCCTATACTCTACTAGAGTCATTGTTTGGTGGAAAGCCACAAAAAAAAAAACTACCTCAAAAAATTAGAGAGGGTATGCAGGCTATCATTGTTCTGAAAACAACCCCAACGGCTGCACATTCCACCTGTAAAAAGCATAGCGTTAAAACTTTTAAGAGGGTCAGTGCCTCGGGGTAGTTTGAGCTCAGACCAAACAGCTATAGTAATATAGCGTCATCAATTACAGGCCGAACAGACTATCTGATTCTGTATCTTCGAAGGGTCTCTTAGACCCACAATAGAGATGGATGGTTGGCGCAAGGGTGCCCAAATGGCGAACGAGGCGATACATGTATGCGCCGATGGCTTAAAGGTAGTGAAAGGAGTGGAAGCTGCTGTATATTGTGCTGATCCGGAAATAAACAGAACGTGCAAGCTGCCACATCAATGAAGAGTTTTCCAGGCAGACGAAGTAGTCGGAACCAAAGCAGTAGAAACACTGTAAGAAAATAGCTTAAACTGCAGCGCCGTCAACTTTAACATTGCAGCCAAGCAGCAATTAAGGCAATAATCACGCATAGCACAGGCAAATTAAAATGGGTTAGAGTGTAATCAATCCCTGGAAAGAATCGGGAAAGGGAGAGGCATACATCTATATTGGGTCCCAGGGCATATGTGATATAAATAAATAAAAAAATTAAAAAAATGTAAGGTGCGAAAACCTCCGAAGAGATTTTAGGCCGAGCTACTCTTCCAATTTGCGTCGTGCTCCTTTTTAATTTTTCCTACAAATTGGCGGGACGGGACCTACTTTTTTTATGCCGACTCCGAACGGCATCTGCGAGGCAGATGAGTTTACACTGAGAGCTTTTCATGGCAGAAATGTACTCGGAGTGCTTGCCATACACTGCTGAGGGGCGAACCCGCTTAGAAAAATTGTCTTCTAATTGAAAAAACTTGTTTCCAAAATTTTGATGTTGCTTTGCACGGGGCATATGTGCTAGATGGGAATAAAAAAGCGGATGAACTAGCTAAAAAGGGCACATACCTCGAAGCTTGGTCCATAGATGTCCCAATTAGATTAGGCGGGATTAAGAGAGGGCGAGAGGTGCAAATGATCGACCAAGCCGAAAATGCGTCGACCTAAGTGTGGGGCTGTAAAGTGTCGAAGATCATGTGTAGGTCTTTTAACCTTAGGCTTGCAAAGTTACTCCTATCATTAAAAAGAGAGGACTGTAGACTCGTGACGGCTATTCTGAGTGTGCTTGGTCAGTCCTAGCGGATGTAGAATGTAGGATGTGTGGTTAGCCATGCTAAGCTAGAAGCAGCAAGTGGCATTGGTCCTAGAAAGCTCCTAGTAGTCGCCAATAGGGCGGAATTATTTTATAACCCAAGTCCTAGATTTTGATTCGATATTTGTAACATTCGTCTTAGATTTTGGATTCCCCCATGCAGTGAGCAAAAGGTAAACATATAAATGTAAATATGTATCATATAAAACATTTATTATTTTGTCCATATAAAATTTGATATTCTGGCCGTATAACTGTGTTAATAAGGCTATTCATAGCAGGCACATATTTATAACGTGTATCATTTTTATTGTAATGCTTAATGCCAGGGGTATGGACCAGAAATGGCGGATGTAATACAAAGTAGTCGTAGCCCAACAAACACATGGCATAGTTCTGTAAAGAAATGGTATAAATTAAAAAATTATAAATATTTTTTTTAATCTGGCAGCCCTAACGAAGAAATATCTGTCTTATTTTATAAGATAAAGCAAAATAAAGTGTATATTTCTCATAACCTAGCGTTTGGGTTTCTCTGAACACCTGGCAATTGACTTACAGACTATAAGACTTATAGCTTTAGCAGATACAATGCGTCACTTACTTAGCGGACAAGGACGAAGCTGACAGCAGAGTTGGCTGTGTTTATTTCAAAGTTAAAAGCCAGATAGGCGACGTATCAGTCGCTACATCCGTCATATTTCACCTATTTTCTACTTTTGACATTCGTCAGCCACGTCACATGAGTAGCACTATTTTTATTTTTTGCCATATTTAATACGAGTCTATTAAAAGCAGGGTTCAGAGAATGTTTGAAATATATTTTTTTTCCACAAATTATTCTTTATAGCAAACACTTGCTTCAAATTTTTTTGTTCTTATCATTTCCAAATATTTGAAATTTATTGAAATATTTATACAGCTGGAGTACAGGTTCAACTACTATCACAAATAAAAATTTTAAAAATTTGAATTTTTTGAGTAAGCACAGGAATTTGTTCTCAACAATTTGAAATTTTTTTATTTATATTTTTATTTGTAATACGAGTTAATTGAAAAACAAACATTTGTTTTCATTCTCCAAACAGTTTCCTTCATAGATCATACATAAAAATTTTTTGACGGTGTTTTGTGTGAACAAGTGTTTGGAATGGGCAGAGTTTCACATATTGACAAAACAAAATTAGTTAGATCATGAAAAAAACCTTAAAACTCAAAGTCGTGAAAAAGTAAAAAAAAATAAAATTTCACATGCTCGAAAATTATTTTTCGGGTATGCGTAGTGGAACTTTTTTTTCCTGAGCCCAAATCGTATCGAAAAATCGATGGCGCTATATCGGTTAACTTTCGTCAATACAAATCGACCCACCCTAATGTATATGTCTTCATAATTATTATCCTTCGCAACTAATTATAGCGGTTATAAATAAAGTCGGGTGACGAAACCAAAATTCGTTTATGTACATTATCTTCTCCTTTGTTACTTAACGATGAAGAAAAGTGTTTCTTACATAGCCGAAATACTTGTCGAGAAGCCCTTATCCCAAATAAAAATACAGCACCAGAAATGCTCTCATTTACGTGGACACTGTGATAAGAGAGTGATATGAGACTTTGTTTACATTAGAAAATCAACGGCGCCATGGCATCGCCATCGCAGCCTTTCCTACTAAGGGCCCGGCCGCTTCATATGCTTGTCACAGCATCTTTATGTTTGTCAAGGATCATACGAGGTTTTTTTCGTTTCGCAATTCATTGCAACTTTTTTCAATATTGCAAGTCCAAAATCTAAAGGAAAACTCTGTAATACACGCGTCACTTTATAAAGCAAACCACTTATCCCTTACAGGCGCCCATCGTGGTGAACCATAGGCGAATATTTCGGAGTGGACTTATTGAAGCTCAGCTAAAATCTGAATCTCCACACCTTTAGGTTATCGTGTCTCGAAAATAGGTTGTTTATGTTCCTCAGGGCGCGGGATCGAGAACGCAATAGGCCCCCGCAACACATATATCTGCTGAAATGCTTATGATAAATAGGGGGAACGTTTGCTTAAGAATGTATAAAAAAATCATTCAGTTGTATAAATGAAATGGAAGCAGAATATTTGTCAAAAATGTATAAAGGCATAAATGAATGTAAAGAAATTGTTTTTCCGAATTTATAGAATATTTAATTATTCGTCAGTAATAAATGAAAACCAATGTTTATTTTAAAATTGATTCGCAGACGGTATAAAAAAATTAAATAAATGAATTTTAATTCTTTGTAAATGAATTTTTCCGAACCCTGGTTAAAAGTTGATGTTTAAAATTAAGCAATGCTCTTAGTTGGCTAACTGTTTTTTCATAATAGAATCTACAATTTTATTATTATTTAAAAGTATTTATATTGTGACGAATATAAGCGGCACTAAGGGATACTATCACCTCTAAGCCGATGCTAAGCAGTGACTTGTATGCACATCAATAAATCAATCATTATGCTACACATATGTACGTATACGCAGCGGAGAAGCAACGCACAACCACATGCATATATCTGAGATACTCCCGAAAGCATGCAAAGGTTGTGCAAGTGCCACTCACATATACGACCGCATGGGGTTTGACAGAAGCTATAAAATCATGCATCAGTAGTTACAGCTGAGTAATTTTATAGCTGATAACTAACTAGTAAGTTCTGGAAATAGAAAAGCCTAGAAATATGCAACGAGGAAACCAGAGAGTATAAAAGGCAGCAACAGTAGAGGCGCGACAATCAGTTTTATTTAAGACGCTATCTGGCGAGCAATAGAAGTGTTATTTTGAAAGTAGTCTAATAAAGCCCATTTTGCATTATTGAATAGTGGAGTTATTTATTCAACAGTTTAGCGATTCGAACGTTAGCAGAAGGTTGCAAATAAGAGGAATTGCACTAAATTCGTTACAATATCATTATTTGTGCCACGTGGAAATGGCGTACGTCGTGACGGTGACGGATTGCATCTGCTGAGCTCATTATAGAGTCAAGACATGGTTTTCAAGTAAAATTTGTAGGAGAACATGTGCTTTCATCACTTAGTAGTCTTTCTGGCTAGGTTGGCTCACTACTTGGAACAAGTTTTTAGGTGTTGTCGTACGGGGAAATGCAAACCAAATAACTAGGATATCCAATATTCTTTCGCATACTTCGGGAATGTTATCAACGCAACATGCTTAAGCGCCTCAACCATGGAAGTGGTTCGCAAGGTGGAGACATCACTTGATCGCACACAGCTTAGGCTGACCGCTTGCATAGATATACAAGGAGACTTCTATAATCTTCGACTAAAAGCAATATTGCTTTCCATTAGAGTGTGGTTTGACGAAGAGGGCGGCCCCCACTCCGCTGCAAGGACCAGGTGGAAAACGATTTAAACTCGCTTGGAGTGACCAATTGGCGCTAGTTGGCAGTGCGAAGAAGCGACTGGCGCGCCTTGTTGGACGGCTATAACCGTTTAAACGGTTAAGCACCAATTAAGTAAGTAAGTAAAAGCAATATTACTCCCGCTCTGCTGTGGTAGTAATGACCTTACAATATACATATATGGGTGGGTAAGATTTGCAGTGTCCTTCAAGCGGGTAACTGCTATGTAAAGTTTCTACAACCGTGGAATTTACTCTGTCAGTCAAGTAGCTATCAAGGCTCTTCAAGGCAGGAAGTCTTCATAAAATTTAGCAATAGGCAGACAGTCACAAAGCAAATTGACATCCCGGTACACCACAGAGTTGATGTGGGATTCAGGACTGAGAGCTCCTACTCTTGTTGCGTTTAAAAACTAGTGCGAGTCTACCGATAAAGCTTATGTCGAAAGTGCACTGAAACCTTCATCTGAGTTGTTCATATAGACTTGAACGGGCATAAATTAGAACCTAGTTAATCTTACGAGTTGCAACACAAAGTCAATTGAATGGGATACTAATGAGAGTACACGGTGAACTCAGTAAAATCTCAACGAATGATTTCGATTGGAGCTGTAGGGATGGCAGATAGGAAGATAGAAAGTGTTGAATACTTCCTTTGCATATGCCCTGCTCTGTGCAGACATTAATGTATATAGACACTGTCAGTAAAAAGATAAGCAACAGTGGTTCTGCTTGCTCTCGGGTAAGCAACGATAACACCAAATTTAGTTAGGCGATTAACTCAGCAAGTCATCATATTAGATCCTTTACTTGGATGACAAGGCTTAGCTATCGAGCTTACATGACCATAAGAGATTTTTGTCATTCTGGGAAAACATCTTCTTGGAGTCACGAGGGGTTCGTCGGGTTCTCGGGCCAGCAACTATAGCATCAAATCTTGCTTTATGGAGAGTCAGCTTTGAGCGTTTCGAGTCGACTTTAAGGATCTTTAGTCGAACAGCAAAAACATTTTTTAAGGGTAGCGGAATAAATGAAACTGTTCAAATCGAGAAATTTCTTTCGCATTTTTTTGTTCATATTATTTTATAAGCCAAATTACTGTGATTCGGGCAAAATGGAACTCGGATATGATTCTTCAGCTCAAGGTCTTTCTAAAGTCCGAAACTTGCAAACGGAACGATATACATTACCGAGTTTTGAAAAAGCCCTACATATCTTTTTCGAGTAAAGCCTTACCCTTAACTACAGAAAGGCAAGTCTACGGCGTCCTTATTATCGAAAAAACCGCCTAGAATCGTAGATTAATATTTTCTCACACTTTTTTTAAAACTTATTTGTCAACTCACTCACCTGTATACGCTTGTTCGATTGTCCTTCCCATGTGACGCGCTCATCAAATATTGGCTCCTGATTGTCACTAATATAGAAGGGTTCCCAGTATTTGAAAAGATCTTCACGTTTTGAATGGGTAAAAAGCGTTAGCTCTTCCGTGTCTGTAGCATTAACCCACTTATTCTGCTCTGGCACTCGATGGCAAGACACACAAACCTTCTCGTGGAAAGTGATGGCTTTCTTTTTACGAAGCATTTGCTGTAAATGAGTTTTATTCTCAGGTACTATACTATCTGCGGTTACCTCAAATATGGGTAAAACGAAAACGCTGAAAATTGTAAGCAAGTATTTGAGTGTGTGAGATAACTGAGATAACGAAAATTACTGGAGAAGTAACGAACTTTAGTTTTTTAACGACTTCTTCGTACATTCTTTTACTAAATTCACTTAACTTACCGTTCTGATGTCCGATCTAAATATACACTTGGATTACGTTCGACCATTTCAAGAAATTTTTGCGGTAAGTTCGGTGTTGGGTATAATTCCATATCGGATGCGAATATAAAATATGTATTAGCCGATTTTCGTGCAATATTACGTCCAACATTTATAGGATAAGTCATATTTTTGGCGCTCCTATACGTTGATGATGGATTAACATTTAAATATGGCGCTGGTCTATCACAAGTGTAGGACCACGAGGGATATTCCATTATATTTGACGGTACATATGCTGGCATATCGCTTCTTGGGAAGTAAATGTGAAATGTGACATAATCTCGTATTAGCAAACTCTCTTCTAAGCAATTGCGTGCAAAATCAATAGAACGCATAGTGGCTTTAAAATCATAGCCCGGCGCATATAGAGCAAAGCTGATTGGTGCGTGCCAACTGTGGAAAACAAAAAAAAAAATCGTTTTTATTTCAATCCCAGATGCTTTATACTGGGTTTCTTGTTTACAGTCGGTTATTCAACTAGTCGAATAGTCCAGTAACAAGCTTTTTAATCGAATGCATACAACTAATCTATTAGCAATAAACGAATATTATAAAAAATTAATTTCGCTTATCGACTATTCGAGTAGTCGATTATCTAGAGCACTACTTTATATTATGATATAGACTATAGCAAGATACATCAGCAGCATGAAGCAACGATTGATATAAGAGATTAGCATTCTTTTCCTAGCCCCACCTTGTAATATGTTGTTTCATAAAATCATCAGCGCTTACCGTTCTATTAACATTGGTAGATATTCGAAGAACGTGTAATCTCCGTGAGTTGTTAACGTAATCGTATCAGCGCAACCAACCGTAGAGCTTATCGTGCCAATTACGTAATTACGCAGTAACCAATATTCACCGTGCTGTATCTTCTCCAATTGCAAACGTCGATCAGTACAATTTAATAGATTCTTTAAGCGTACGCCAAGTGTGGGAAAAGTTTGTGTCATAAATAAAAATATACCAAATAGTATGAACAAGTAGAGGAACAGCTGGTAATTATTTTTTCGCATTTTTATGTAACAGGGATGTCTTTCTAAAATTTAGAAATTTAGTTTCAGTAAAAGGTTACCAAAAGTATATGAATTTAGTCGGCCACTGTTCAGTCTTTACCCACAGAAAATAGCTAGGTGGAAGCTCTAACGAGTTTAAGACACGCATTACTGTCCTTGAGAACGTAGCACTGCTTTTAAAGCAAGGGTGAGCTTTCAGAGCACTTCATATTAGATACGGAATAAACGTCTACCTATTTTGTTAATTAGAGCACGTGTGATGGATTTTAAACAACTGGCCGCTATTATTTCGGCAATTCCTTTCTAGTTCAAAAAAATGTATATGTATCTCGAAATACTTATCTTCCTTATACCTTCTTTCGAAAGGGCTGATGATTCATTAGAAAATTTCATATTACATTCACTTTTCTTTTAGGGCGACTACAAAACCTAGTGATCCTTCGCTGGAAGTTTACTTTCTAAACCTGCTTTGCATATGAACAGATAGCTTAGAAAATTCTTGAAGGTCAGGATCAATGCCTAACGGCAAGCTTTCCAAATCTACATTTTTATTGCCTTTTATAGTTTTGGAATGGTTTCCCAGATCTATGTCGAAGGGCGACCCCGATTTCAAAAAAATGTTCTAAAGCACTTGTTTCGTCATATGACTAGGGGACATTTAGTTAGTTTGGCCAACATACTCATACTCTTTACTACAGGTGGACGAATATACTTGGAAAACAGAAAATGAAGGTAAAGGGATCTAAAATGTTCAACGTGGTGCAATTATATCGTACGCACCACTGACGGGCCGAAACTTGCCTATGAAACATATTTTAATTGATCAAGAATAGATATTTCTGTAGAAGTTTCATCCATAAATATACATGCTGACTAAACATCTAAATCATCATTTATTGGCGCTTAACCAACCAAGCGAATTTGGCGATAACCGACGCCAATTGTTAGCACCAAGGAATGTCAAGCCTTCCTACACCTGTCTCTCCCATCTTGATGGAAGTCTCCTTCTTTCTGCTTCCAGTCTGCGGTGTCTATTTAAATACTTATTTTGCCGGACCGTCTTCGTCCTTTCGCATAAGATGACCTACCCAGCAAAGCCTTTGGGCTCGTTTCGCTGCATTATTCTCATATCTGCGCCAAGCTCGAGCAGCTGATATCTATATCTCTATACAACAAGAACAACAACAGTACCGATAAATATTCTTTATTTGCTCAGTACACACCACAAATGATTAGAGATTTCAAAACTAACGAAACAATTGGTGACCTCAGCCAATATCACCCACGGAAGAGAAAAAGTCTTCGTGCTTCTTGGGCAATCGAAATCTTTTATTATAATCAACCTAGGAGCTTTCATCGTCATATCATCAAAGCCTTAGAGAGTAGCCTGTCACATAGATATTGAGTAGATGGTCTGCGAAAGACCAGCGCTTGTGGCATGTATGTTTAAGTGCAGCAGCACAATCATGAAGCATCCTACAGCATCATATATTTTCGTTTCCTCCTGATAGCTGCTAGGAAGTGGTGACAATTTATGAAATTAAAGCACTTCGAAAAGCTTGACATTGTCAGCGACTAAGTCTACGGACACATTGCATCCATGTTGCCTTCCCCCAGCTTTTAAATATGTCAAAAATTTTAGAGTTTTCATTCAACAGCCTTCACTTGGTCTCTCGCCGACTACTTCCAGCAGAGGAGAGGAGCAGTACGCATGCAATTTAAAATATTCCAACCATACGGCTCCATTCAGTCTTATCCCACCTCGTTTAAACTAAGTGTTTACACGTAACATGAACGTTGACACTAGGAGATGAAGTAACTCCTGATAAAATAAGCAGAAAATTTCTTGGGAGCTTTTAAGAAACTATTCTCCTTTTGTCACGATGTGTGACAGTTCCAAACTACAAAAAAACTTACCCCAACAACTTTCGCTTAGCGTCAGTTATCCCGTGGGCGCTTCCTTGAGCGTTAGCTAAAGTCGTACAGCCGGTAAGGCGGAGGTTATTTGAGTTGGAAGCAGGAGAGTGAGTGAACTTTATTCTGAGAAAAAAATTCATGTTCTAAGCACAAAGTCAATTTTTATTTGCTTTTGAAACAGAATTTTCGAAAAAATATTAGTAGAACTTATCTAAACGAAATCCGGCATGTGTGACAGCTTTCGAAGCCAGCTAGTTAGAAGTCACGTTCATAAATGAGTAAGCGTCATTTAGTCACGGAAAATTATGCTGTTATGATAGATAAGTTATAGGGTAATTTTTCTTTTTTGCTTGCAGTTGTTGTTTATTCCGAACGAAAATAAAATAATTTAAAAAAAATTTTCAGTTAAACTGTTTTATTGAAAACAATATTTACATTAAGTAATAATATCCGTGTTTTTTTTACACGCGTATACGTTTACGTTTGCGCGTAAAAAAAAAACGCTTATCCTCGCTTAGGAGACCCATCTAGGGCAACTATGTAGCTACACAACATGTTGTATCGAAAAGCGCAGACACAAACCACTGGTGGCCATAGTGTATAACATATAGCTAAATCGGTTGCCATGAATAGTGAACACGCACCATTTGTTGGGGTGATACATAGAATTAGTGTAGAGGTGAAACATAGACACATATTTCAGTTATATCTGAGTATACTGCTTATTGAAATTTAGTAGTACTAATTTTATGCGCATCAATTTCAGAGGAGTATTTAAAGTTTGACGCTTAGCCGTCCATATAAAGTTTAAGCGTAAACCTTTATAGATGTAAAAGAAAAACACAGCTTATGTTTAACCTCTACACTTCCTCTACAAATGGTGCATGTCCACTATTCAGAGGTGTGTGTCTCCGCTATTCGGTACAACCCGTTCTGCAGCTAGTATGTAAATACTAACTAATATATGTTTTTTACCCGCAAATGTAGACGTAGATACGTGTAAAAAACACGGCTATTCTTTTCTTATTCACAATATATTATATTAGCAATATAGGAGTATTACATCTCGCATGTTTTATTTAGCCGGGACATCCCGTATTTTTCACAAATTTTAAAATGTCCCGCCGGGAAATGCTATGTCCCGCCATTTTCACAATATCAAAATTAATAAATTATAATCTGCTACGAAACATGGCCATATTAGGCGGCTTCGATTGTATTCAGGTCAATAGCATAATGCATGCAATAATGTAAAGAAGAAAAATATATCCCTACAGTGGTTCTGAATATTGTCAATGTTTGACATTTCGCACACTTAAATATTCATTTGCATGGGGAAGTGTTGTGTTTTAAAATAACGTTTCTATACAAAGTTATGAACAACGTCTTCGCAAGCTCAGCCACAATGGTGACAAAATGTACAATACCATCACTAGTTTTCTTAAACAATGTAAATTGGAACTATAAGTAACAAAGTAATCTGAAGAATTGGCGTTGGCGTTTTAGCTTTTGAGCTGGCCAAATAATTCGAATTTAATTCGATCTTCATCCGGTATTTTATATACGCGCAATGAAGTAACTTAAACAACAAAAAAAAAAAAAAAAAAAAAAAATAACGTTTCCAAAATGAGTCCATAGAATATTTAATTCGCATTAAACACAGTAAACGTATAGCCTGTTTCGTACGTTAGCCTGTTTTATAAAAATATTTGTTATAAATAAATGAGTTGAAAAAGTTTCATTCTATCTAAAAATTATTTAGCCGAAATGAGCAACCCAAAATAAATATATAAGTGTTTCTTATTTTTCAAATGTCCCGGGATATTTTTAAAAATCACGGGGATTTGGCTAAAATTTGAGGTTTGTCCCGGGAACCCGAAATAAAAATTTGGCAACCCTAGTTTTATTGTTAACAGATGCAAAACAAAATTTTCACATTTCGAGATTTTATGATATCACAAAATAGCCGGATGGTGAGATTATACACTTCTACCTTGTTTGATTTTCGTTATTATGATTCACAGGTTTTCAACGCATTTTTATCCAGAGCACAACCAAAACGAACGCGTAAATTTATTAACAAAATCACTTAGCGGTATGTTGAATTGCTGACAACCCGGAGTGTTAATTCTGAATAAAGCGAATGAGCGGTCCAGCTAAACAAGAGTGGCTTTATGTACATACGTCTTGTTTTTATAATTTTAATCCAGATAACTGTCAAAAATCAGCGAGAGCAAACAGTTTAATCTTATATTTGTAATCTTTCTTTAAATGGGTATAACAAAACAGATCTTCGCACAAACCAACAAGAAATACTTTTTATTTCGAGTAGAGCTCCAAACAAACTGCATATCATTTGTAACAACTTTCTAGGCGAAAAGATAATGAATCATATGCAAAAAATTAGTAAACGTTTTTTTTTTTCAACGTAATCAGAGTAAATTAGAATTTATAAGTAAACTCAAAACTTTGTCTGGTAACCGTGAGATAATTGGTTTTAGACTATCCTCCATTGAACTGACAAGTTTTTCAGTTAAATCCGATGAAACTGTTGACCATTCTTCGACAAGTGCTGCTTTGAGGTTTTCTTTGCTAGAAATATGGTGTTTTCGGACCATAAATTCTCAAAGACATTTAATTCAGGAGATTGCGCTGGTGGTTCCATTATTGGAGGACAATTTTCGGGTCATTGTCTTGATAAAATCTAAAGTAGCTCCGCAGACCCAGTTTTTCAACACTTTGAAGCAAGTTTTCTTTTAGAATGTTAAGACATATGTTCTTGTCCATGATTCCATCAATAAAAACAAGGCTTCCAACGCACGAAGCAGCCATACATGCCCACATTCACAGACGCACGTAAATTCTTCGTGTCAAGTTCTTTGTTGGTCTTACGCCAAACCATCGACCTTCCGTTCAACCCAAATATATTAAACTTGGACTCGTCAGAAAATATTATAGTATTCCAAAATTTGGAATCCTACAAAACGTGTTTGTTGGCGAAATTCAAACGACTAACCTTATTTTTTTAATTAATGAACGGCTTTTTGAGTGAAACTCGACCATGAAAATCATGTGATCGTGCGATACGGCGGATTACTGATGCACTATATTCATTCCCAAGGAAGTTTTTCACTTGATCAGCCAATTTTTGTGCCGTCAATTTGGGATTTTTACTAATTTAAAACTTGTGGAGAATTTCATCATGTACAACTTCGTACGGAGCGCTGCAAAAAACAAAATTTTACGACTTTCGACCTTTTAGTAGCAACTTTTCAATGAAAAAATATAGGCGTGTGCAAGACTGCAGCCTCTTGTCTTAAATTCCGAGATTGGATCCTAATATGACCGGACTATAATTTCAAAGACAAATCGGTTATTGAAATTCAAGTTTGTAGTACTCGAGTTGTCGAAACCAATCGATTAATGGAACTTGGGCGACTATTTTTACACCATTAACCGGTAAATAAGAACGCTTACAGTTTCCAACTGAATAATCGGTAAAGCGATTAGTCGAGTAATCGAACACTTTTACCAGCCCCTGTAGCAATAACTAGGATAAACTATGAGGGGGTAACAGCTGCTAATTCCACACAAAAAAAATTTACAGTAGAACGAAAATACTCAATTGAATACAAACGTCAAAATTTCAAAATGTTTTCCGAACGTATTGAAGACAAAGGGTGTGTCTTTCTTTTAAAGCCATGTGCAGAAAGCGTCCCCCACTCCATCTGTATGAAAAAGTAGTTTTGAGTGAAAAGTGGAGTTAGCAATTTTACCGCGGAGCTTCGGCGGTCGTCGTTACTGTCATTAGGCCTGATTACATTCACGACGGCGGCTACAAAGTGACATCTAGTAAATTATTTGTACACATGTTCTCATGAGGGCACAACAATCAATCATGAATGCTTTGTAGCCAAATTACTTAAAGCTCAAGTTAATATGAGTTGTGGGCGTTGTTTAAACATAAGCAATATTTTTTCTAAATTTTTGCTACTGTTTGCTATAATTTAAATTTGTGGCTGCCGCGTTCAAAGTAATCAATGCAATATATTTAATAGCATTTACTTAATTTGAGTCCTAATAAAATACTTAGGGCAATGGAATGAACTGGCAAACCGGCCCCGTTGCCCCTTATTGAGCAGTCATCCTGAAGTGAAACAATGGTGACGAATAAGGGAGCCTTGATATGTAGAAATTAAGCGGAAGAGAGACACCACCTTATGGCACCACCCGTTTAACCGTTCCTACTACGTTTCTGATTTCCCAAGCTTTAGTAGCGGTACAAGCGTGCCCAGTTTCCATGTTTCAGGGAAGACGAAGAAGCACAAATACATATCGAAAACATGCACCAGGTAACTGAGTCCCTCGTTGCAAAAATGTTGCAGCATCTAGTCAAGCCGATACTGAGCATACCGGTTTTGAGGGTTTGGCCTCCTTGATGGCTTTTTCAACGTCTGGGCGGCGATGGTAATGGGAATTGTAGTTGGCGTACGAGGCTTGCTTGGAGATCATTTGCTTATTGCATTACTGAAGAAGAGATATTTAATCAGTTTGGCCTACAAAGTGATCAAGCTTGCTGATTTGAGAACGAAAATCGACACTGCTTATGGCACAACGCCAAAACCTGTTTGTCTCGAAACCAAATTTGACAAGGGATGACGGAAAATCGTTCCCATATACATCACTTATTTAAAAGTAATATAAGCTGGCAATGATTCTTACAAACGATTCAGCTGAAACAGTAAAAATATTAAAAATTTGTGCTTTGCCTAACGCTCTACAACCTTTATGTCACAACCAAACCTTAACCATACTCTGAATCCATCTGGCAGAGCCTTTTTTGGGAAAGGGTTATCGTTCAATCTCGCCTATTAAGAACCCTCGTTTCAAAATAATAAGTGCATACATTTTTTAGAAAAATATATCGAGTTATTGTCTGCTTTGTTTTATATCTTACTTTGGAAAGTATTTTACGATCGGCTTCTTTATCATATAAATTAATTGTGCAAAAAAGCAAAGTAGCTAATGTGCATATCTAAAATATTGATCACATCTATAGATAAGATTATTATCCCTTCAGCCAAATTAAGCAGTTGAAAACTACATCAAAACTAGTGCTGATCTCAAGCTAACTAGTTAGTCAATTGCCTATTTTCGATACAAAATTGTTTATTAGTGACACAAGATGCTAGTAGGGGTATTTAGATCAAACTACCAATAATTATTTCGCACAAACTTGAAATATTCACTATCAAGTGTTCATATGTATAAGGTTTGATTTGTATGGATATTAAAGATATATGTTGATACCCTAACACGGAATTTAGTGGTACTAATATAAGTGCTAGTTTTAAGTGTCAATGGTAACGGCATTTTAGGTTGAGTTCGCAATGGTATTTTCCAAGTAATGAAACCAAAAGCAAAGCCGTTTAAGACCGTTTCATTTTGCATAACCGAAACCATTAAAAACACGTAAAAGAACGAAACCGAAACAGTTCCAAAAATGCCAGATACTGGCAACACAGAACTCTTTCATTTTAATTTTTTATACCCGCTGTACTTGTACATAGGGTATTATAACTTTGATTGGATAACGGTTGGTTGTACAGGTATAAAGGAATCGAAATAGATATAGACTTCCATATATCAAAATCATCATTATCGAAAAAAAATTTGATTGAGCCATGTCCATCCGTCCGTCCGTCTGTCCGTCTTTCCTTAACACGATAACTTGAGTAAATATTGAGATATCTTTACTAAATTTGGTAGGTTGGTATTGAAAATGAGCGAAATCGGATGATAACCACGCCCACTTTTATATATATAACATTTTGGAAAACAAAGAAAACCAGATTATTTAGTAAATAATACACCTAGAATGTTGAAATTTGACGTGTGGACTCATATCGAGACTCTTGATAAAAATTAAAAAAAAAAATTTTAAATGGGCGTGGCATCGCCCACTTGTGTTAAAATCAATTTTGCAAATATTATTAAACATAAATCAAAAATCGTTAAACCCATCGTAACAAAATTCGGCAGAGAGGTTGCCTTTACTATAAGGAATACTTTGAAGAAAAATTAAAGAAATCGGTTAAGCACCACACCCACTTTTATATAAAGGATTTTTAAAAAGGTCGCGGCCGAATAAAATAAGCTATACCTTTGCAAAATAAGCTTTATATCAATCGTATTTCATTTCCCAAGTGGATTTATAACAATAAATAGGAAAAACTTCAAATTTAAAAAATAGGCGTGGCACCGCCCCTCTTATGACTGAGCAATTTTCTATGTTTCAGGAGCCATAACTCGAAGAAAAATTAACGGATTGTAATAAAATTGGGTACACAAATTTTCCCTATAGCAGGAAATATTTCTAGAAAAGACGGAGGAGATCGGTTAAAGACCACGCCCACTTTTATATAAATTATCAATCACAACAGACTGCCAATGATTTCGCAACTCGACTCTCACACCTGCTATCTGAAAGCACAACTCCGCCTGAAGGAATACAGGAGCAGTGGGAGCATATCTCCAAAGCACTTCGTACTGCCGCCGAGGAAAAAATTGGTTACCGGCGTCCACGAAAAAACAAATGGTACGATGAAGAATGCCGCGTTGCAACCGAAAGAAAAAACGCTGCCTACAGGGCTACGTTAAAAGCGAGCGCAACAAGAGGAGTGTGTTCACGCTATCGTGAGTTGAAAAGGGAAGCGAGACCCCTTTTCAGAAAGAAAAAAGCAGGAGCAGAAAGGCGTGAGTGCGAGGAAAGAATACGGCGACAAGGGGGGCGTGGAGGGAACACTTCTCTGCTCTCCTAAATGGAGGCAATCGATGATGATGGAATATATGTCCCCCCGCCCGATTATGACGAAGTTAGAATAGCAATAACCAGATTGAAAAACAACAAGGCCTTGGGTGCTAATGGATTGCCTTCGGAGCTATTCAAGTACGGCGGCGAGGAGTTGGTAAGGCACATGCAGCAGCTTCTTCGCAAAATATGGGCGGACGAGTGCATGCCCGACGATTGGAATCTAAGTGTTCTTTGCCCAGGCCACAAGAAGGGGGATACTGCAAAAATGCACCAACTATCGTGGAATCCGCCTTCTTAATATCGCATATAAAGTCCTTTCAAGTGTATTGTGCGAAAGATTAAAGCTCACAGTGAGTTGGCTGATTGGACCTTATCAGTTCGGCTTCAGACCTGGTAAATTTGCCATCGACCAGATTTTCATAATGCGCCAAATCTTGGAAAAAAAACCGTGAAAAGAGAATCGACACACATCACCTCTTCGTCGACTTTAAAGCCGCCTTCGACAGCACGAAAAGGAGCTGCCTATATACCGCTATGTCTGAATTTGGCTTCCCCGCAAAACTTATACGGCTGATCAAAATGACGTTGAGCAACACCATCCAGCTCAGTCAGAATTGGGAAGGACCTCTCCGAGCCGTCCGAAACTAAAGGAGGTTTCAGACAGGGTGACCCCCTATCGTGCGATTTCTTTAATTTGATGCTGGAGTAAATTATACTAGCTGCAGAACTTAACCGCACTGGAACAATACTCTATAAAAGCGTGCAATTACTGGCATATGCTGATGACATTGATATCATCGGCCTAAACACCCGCGCTGTTAGTTCTGCTTACTCCAAACTGGAAAAAGAAGCGGTAAAGATGGGTTTGATGGTGAATGATGACAAAACGAAGTACAAAGAGTCGGCGCATACGCGCCTTGGCAACCACGCTACGGATTGGCAGCCATAATTTCGAAAGAGTAAAAGACTTCGTTTATTTGGGAACCAGTATCAACACTAGCAACAACATCAGCACTGAAATCCAGCGAATAATCAATTCTCGGCGATCGAAAATCATACTCTACAAGTCACTTATCGTACCCGTCCTGCTATATGGGGCAGAAGCATGGGCCATGACAACAGCAGATGGAGCGGCTTTGGGAGTGTTCGAGAGAAAAGTTCTTCGAACGATTTATGAACCTCTACGCGTTGGCGAGTACCGAAGAAGATTTAATGATGAGTTGTACGAGCTACACGCAGACATCAACATAGTCCAGCGAATTAATACGCAGCGGCTGCGCTGGCTAGGCCATGTTATGCGAATGAAAGATGTGCTCCAGCCAAGAAAGTGTTTCTATCGGAACCCGCCTATAGAAACAGAGGTAGAGGGCGGCCCCCACTCCGTTGGAAGGACCAGGTGGAAAACGATTTAAACTCCCTTGGTGTTACCAATTGGCTTCGGTTGGCGGAGCGAAGGAACGACTGGCGCGCCTTGTTGGACGGCCACAACCGTTTAGGCGGTAAACGCCAAATAAGTAAGTAAGAATGGCTCCCGAAACATAGAAAATTTTTTAGTAATAAAGGGGGCGATGCCACGGCAATTTTTTAAAATTTGAAATATTTCCTATTTATTGTTAAAACTCTACATGGGAAATGAAATACCATTGATATAAAGCTCTTTTTTGCAAAGATATAGCTTACTATTTTCGTCTACTACCCTTTTAAACATCTTTTATATAAAAGTGGGTGTGGTCCTTAACCGATTTCGTTAATTTTTCTCCAAATAATAATATTTGTAACTCGTGTCCCAAATTTGGTGAAGATCTCTCAATATTTACTTAAGTTTTCGTGTTAACGGACAGACGGATGGACGGACATGGCCCAATCAAATTTTCTTCCGATACTGATGCTTTTGATATATGGAAGTCTATAACTATCTCGATTCCTTTATACCTGTACAAACAACCGTTATCCAATCAAAGTTATATTACCCTGTGTACAAGTACAGCGGGCATACAAAAAAAAAAAAAACACTAGTGTATGTGGGGCATTCCATGCCAGATCATCCTATTTTGCATCACAGATTGCCATTTTAAAATCTTTGTAGAATAAAGGTAAAAATAAAATTAACTAAACTAAACATCTTACAAATAAATTTAATAAATAAATGAATTTTAAAATTAAATAAAATAATATAAAATAAGAAGAAATAAAATAAAGTAAAATGGAATAAAAAAAATAATAAAATAAAATAAAACAAATTTAATTAAATTAAAATAAAATAAATAAAAGAAGCCACATAAAAAATAATATGAAATAAAATCAAATAAAATAAAATAACAAAAAATAAAATAAAACAAAACAGATTAAAATAAAATAAAATGAAGTTAAATCAAATAAAATAAAATTAAGTTAAATTAGATTAAATTAAAATAAACAAAATAATAATTAAATTAAATAAGAAAAATAAAAAAATAAAATATTATAAATTAAATAAAATAATATAGAATAAAATAAAGTGAAATAAAACATAATTAAATTAAGATAAATAATATAAGAATTATAAAAAATAATATGAAATAAAATAAAATGAAATAAAATAAAAATAAAAAATTAAATTAAATAAAATAACAAGAAATAAAATAAAACAAAATAAATTAAAATAAATTGAAGCTAAGTCAAATAAAACAAAATAAAATAGAATTAAAAAAAAATAAAACAAAAAGAAAGAAAAAAAATTTAAAAATAGAATAAAATAAATTAAAATAAAATAAAGTAAAATAAAATAAAATAAATTACAATAAAATAAAATACATAATAAAGTAAAATAAAACACATTTAAATTAAATTAAAAAAACTTAAATTATATGAAATAAAATATAATGTAATTAAATTAAATTATTATTACTTATAGAACAAAAAGTTTTAGCTCAGTCTTGTACTCGAGTATCTTATTATATTTAAAAGAAATTTTGGAGTTTTCAAATTAGATTATTTTTCTGATTTCCTCTTTAAAATCAGGGGCGACAACTGTTCAAACGGTGTGCTTCTTTTACATAAGTTTATTGTTTTTTGATGAATTTTTTACAAAACTTTTTTTTTTGTTTAAGTTTCAATTGAATCTTTCTTTCACATATTTTTTTTAAGATTTCACCAATAACAAATTAAAAAAAAAAACAATAATTTACACAAGTCGAACAAAATTGTATTTTAACGCAATTTTTTACACTTTCAAAACAATCATATTTTAAATGAATACGTTTTTAAATCATTTTCTTAAAACCTTAGCAAAGAAGGTAAATTTAGAAGAAAACTTATACAAGTCGGACTATTTTGAATCAAAATAAAAATAAAAGTTCGAAAAAATTTTTGAATTTTATATTTTTTATTATTTTTGGCCAGTAATTAAAACAATAACGGGAGACTTAGGAGATACAAAAGAATATCCGAATTTCAGCAAAGTCGTTAACGCAAAATCCAACTTTAGTATGATTTGGCATGAAATGCCCCATACAAACGACCCATACTAGTTTAGTGTGTAAGCAAGAGCAGTGTATGCTTGTATGCCTGTGTGAAAATATTCTTTCAATCAATTTTTTTCGTTTAAAAGTTTTCATTGTTTTTATTTATAAAAAAATTCTTTGGACAGATGTACATATTTTGTTTTGAAATTGATTCGTTGTACTTTTGTAGTTTCCATATCCCCCGAATAACTCTCAAGTAACACTAATAGTCATATATTTCAACTTAAAAATTGCTACTCGGAAAATACTTAGTTACAACTTGATCGCATTGGTTTACGTGGTCGCAAAATGAGCCTTTAGTAGCATAGCGATCATCATTATCATTTAGCCTCAGCATAGCAAGTTAGGTCAGTTCCTGCTTTATGATACAATCGACCTCCACTTCCACCTCACAGGAGGAGTCCTCCTTCCGCCAAATACTGGTGTCAGTAGGAGTACTTTCTTAGCCAGGGCTTCCCCATTCACATAGCATAACCTAGCGGGGGATATCTTTGTGGATTACTTTGGCTAGCATAATTTTCCCTGTTAATGCTGTTTCTTATAGATAGATAAAGTCGAACTTTCACATTTATAGTATTAATAATTAATAATAAAGGTCTGACTCAGTAAATATCGTAGCATAGTTAGTCAAGGGGTTGTACAGCTTCTCCAAATCTCACCTACCCGTCACAAATCGTATTCATTTAGCAGGTTCTGGCAACCCCAAGCTTATCATGGTAGGAGGGGGTTGGATGACCTAGAAGATTCAAGGTGGTCATATCAAAGGGTCTCCGAGATGGTCAGGCTAGTGCCTTAATGTTGCTATATACTCGAATGTACCGTATTAATGTCCGGCAAAAGGACCTCAATATCTATACCAAAACCTATGGGGAGTCTCCTTATCGCTTCAAAAAGAAGATAGGCATGTTTTTCGGTTGAGTTATTTTGGAGCTCTGGTATGTACATATGTATACCATTACTAATTTTAAGTAGCTTAATTTCGTATGAATATTATTTTTATTTGAAAATATAAATATTTTGTATTGAATGTCGTTCATGAGCAGCATAAAATGGGTCTGTTTGCACATTAGCCCGTTTCAGAAAAAACATTTTTTGTTTCGTCCAAATAGGCTTCAAGTATTTTCCTCTTTCGGAATAACTCTGTTTTCCCCATGGCTGTTATTTCAATATAACCCTGTTTAATTTACATTTTAGATTTCGATCTTTCTCAATCTCGTCCTGTTTTTGCACTCCTAACGAAGTATCTTCAGGAGAACTTCTTGTGATTTTTCCACGTGAATAACCTTTTCATAAAAACAAAGCTGCAGTTTTCATGAAACTTTCATGAGCTGCATGTGCGGATGAAACATATCGTTATAGCCATACCGTACGACACTATAGAGCCCTAGCAATTTGTAGTAAACTCAAGGAGCACAAATGTGCGTGCAATCTGACTTTCCGTTTGCATGACTTTTTTAGTTGACTTAAAAGTGAAGCCGGCTTTGCCTTATAAAGGGAAATATATATATATATATACGAACTACCACTACCAGTCCCACTCCCATTCTCACTCCTATATGCACTATCACATCTACTATTCTTGCCTCTACCTCTCTCACCTATATCTCTCTCTGGATATCTTCTTCACATATTTGCGGGATATAGTAGAGGGCGGGCGGTGCCACGGTCTTTTCCAAAATCGCCAACAGATTTATATATGTGTATACGGTATGCGATAACCCAAATATCGTTACTTTCATTCAAATCGATTCGAATTTGTGTCAAAATGAAAATGACATTACCAGGAGGTATGGCCCTTCCATAGTGTCCAGAATAAAATAAATTTAACAAAAAATTTTAAAGTTAATTCCTCTAGCAAACGAAATCCCATGCGGGACTGAGAATAATAGCTCTGTGTGGGGTACAGTTCGACCAGAGCTATTGTGGACAAAACATGTTGATAACACAAAATATCTCACGACTGTACGGGACAAGAAGATGACGTGCCAACTTAGCATGGAAACCTCGGCTAGGCGGGATTATTTTCACCTTTTGCTGCTATAAGTCGTGGGGAGAATTCGAGGCTAACTTTACATGGTAGCGATTTCCTTCTAGCGAAAGGTGAATGACTTGGTCTCAGCCGAAGACGATGGTTTATTTATACTTAGTGATTCCAGTTTTCACAGGATATTATCCAAGAGGCGTCCATACGGTATAAGTCCACATACTAGATTGTGTTGTAACCTACTAGCAAGCCTGCAAAGAGATGCACGCTGCGATGGGAGTCATAATTCACTTCATACTTAGCCGTTTAGCCAGTGCTAGGACTAGGCGAAAATATTTCGGTCTTGAGCTGCCGGATCTCCGGAAGACTTATCCGAGGTCAAAGTCAGTCCTATGCGAATACTATTCAACCTAACCTAATCGATTGAAGGTATGAATTCAAGCTATTTGTCGAACCTTTATTATGGTCTCCGTTTGTTATCAATGCGATATTTTTTCACAGCTCAGCTCAGATTTCGAAAGTTCGGTTACGAATTTTTTACGATTAAAGAATTTAGCCTCCGTTGAAGTCATTATCTACTTTATGTTACTGCTACTTGTTAACCAAAAGAAATACCAATTTAATTAGAGATAACAAAATGTCTTGCAAATCATCTTTAAGGCCAAATTCAATGGAGTGTGAAGGTTTTAAGTATAAAATAATGACACTCATCCAATGAACCCAATCAGTTGTGCAAAGTACTCCGAAAGTTGAGGTGGATACAGCGAACAGTGAATAATATAAAACTCGACAATGATCTCGAGCCAAAGATTTTCCGTCAAGCTGGCATTTTTCATACTCATCATATTTCAATTATTTTCAATGGGATGCGCAAGGCTCATAAATGAATGCTTGACTGTCACAACGGGAGCAGCAGAATATATACAAAATCCGAATGTAGAATGCAGTTCCGAATATCCACTCATATATTGCAATGGTGCATCGTCAGCTTACTGTACTCAAGAAGAATGTATGGAGGAGTTCGTATGTGAGACTTCAGACGTAACCGAAGTAGACAATGTAAGCATAACAACAAGCCAAAGTAAATCAACAAACGGAGTCGTATCAACAACCGAAAGCTATTTCACAAACGAAAACGAATCATCGTCCTCCGAGTCAACTACAGCCCCAAGTAGTCTTGCATACCTACCGGAAACTTCTTCATTGCCAACCAGTACAATAACAATAACCACTGCGGGAACACCTTCTACTACCACCTCTATACCAACGACCGAAATCACGACTACCTTTGTACCAGCAGCAGTGAATATTAGAAAAGTATGTCGAGTTGGTGTTTCGGGTAATTTTCCTTATTTGAGAAATTGCCGATATTATTACCATTGCACTGATGGTTACTTTGTCATACAGGATTGCGGGTTTTATATGTCTTTTGATGTAGTCGATGGATACTGCAAAAGTACCAGAGTGGCGAGATGCTTTGGAAGAATTTGGAGCAATAATATATTTTGGAATTTTAAAAAATTTAATTAATTTATTAAATTTAGAAAAGAAAAACAAGCTGATTTTTTCAAAATATTTATATTAAGCTTTATGTAAGGACATAGCTGAGCTCAGATCTCCGATGGGCGCTGCTGGCTGTTAGTGTGGGTAGGGTATCAATACCAAACGGGATCAGAAAAGAAGACGTTAGACGGTCATACGCAACATAAGACATAAATTGAGGAGTTAAGCTTTTCTAGTAGATGCCAAGCTAAAACTTCAATATGCGTTCTCAAGCTCGAGCTAAGCAAAATTTAGCTGGTAGTATGTGACGTTAGTATCCCAAGATTACTCCTTTGCCGAAACGATAATGCTGGGTGTAGTTTATGTAAGACTGCTTTTCGGCTTCGGAAACTGGGTCGCATGCATACAATTTTGTCCGTCTTCTCTTCGTAATTATGAATGTTAGAAACAGATAACGATCCCAGCGACTGCATAGCCTGCTTTTAGAAGTGTATGTTAGGGCAATTTAACCAAAAACCAAAGGAAAACCAGATCAATGAAAGATAAAAGCTCCATTAGAAGCTTGGGGTTGCCAGCGCCTCGCTCTCTAACGATTTATATGATACAGCTTTGTATTGCGCTTATCAACCCCTTGTATCCCAGCCTTATCTTCATGTCTGCAGAAAGTATGTGGCGCACCATTACCGACATTTGCGGATAAATGCAGAATAAACTGCCGCTTAAATAGGCTCACACGCCGCTTCGAGTCCGCCGATACAGACCCTCTAAAAGTAATTGCCGATTTGCCATTCTGCTTCGCATTAAAGTTTGACTCAATAGTTTTGGACGAGCCTTAGGTCCATATCAATTGCCTATTTCGAACTTTTCCTTATTAACAAAGCCCATCAGACGCATCTTCATATTTCATTTTTGCTTATCCGATCTTATCTGTATATCTATATCCAACGTCATTCCGTTTCAAAAAACACGTTATTCGTTACCGGAAATGGCACCTTGATACACTTACATTTGTATTAACAGTAAAGTGATACTTCAATGATATTAATTATGATCTTTATTGACAACTAATAAACTGCCACTTGGGACAACGCTCTTATCTCCATAATTACACTTTTGATAAGCTGCAACTAAGGTCTACTGATTTCCTTGAATTTCTGTGCGTCATATTCATGCCAATAACTGCAGTGAGAATTTATTTCGTTTTTGTAGATGAGCTCGTAGTAGTAGTACGACTGAGAGGCCAACTGGAAGCTTTCGAAGCTAAGATCATCTTCAGCGAAAGCGGGTTAGGGGTTTTAGAATATTCCAAAGGTAAACATTTCGGTCGAAATAAGCTACTAAAATCCACAGACCTGGATGGTTCGGCCACGTCAAATTGTTGCCGAGATGGTCGGGCTAATACATTAATGATGCCAATATCTGGAGCGTACCGAATCAATATCTGACAAAGGACCATCATCGATAATACACCCCAACACCTTCAGGAAGTGTATATCGCTTCAAGAAGGTGAGCTCCCATTATTCCTCAGAGAAGGAGGGAGAAGAGATGATCCCTAACCACCTTGCTATAATTGTGATACTTGATATCTATGCCATCGTTTTTCTTGTCGCTCTTCTGACTATTGTCTACGAAATTGTCTCCTCTCGTGATAAGGGCACCTAGCATCTTGGCTTGGGTTGATATTGGTGCGCCAATTCATACATTGCGGCCATCGTAGTTAGAATACTCTGCCCACCACACTACAGATCCTGGGTTCAAATCTCGCGGAAAAAAGTTAACAGATTTTTTCAATTAGAAAAAAAAAATGTTCTAAGCCGGGTCGCCCCTCTTCAGTGATTTGGCAAACATTTCGAATGTATTTCTGCCATGAAAAGCATCTCAGTGAAAACTTATCTGCCTTGGAGATGCCGCTCGGAGTCGGCCTAAAACATGTTGGTGCCGTCTCATAAAAAGATCAGCGACGTCTCGCTATAAACGACTTTTCAAATTTGCTCAGAGGGAGAATCAGTAGTGATTCCACCATCTGACATGACAGTGTTAGTCTCTAAGTAAATGCAGATATTCGACTCGCATTTCGCTCAAAGTCGTCGACGTGTGAAAGCCGTCTTGAAAATTTTAGCACTTTTTCATGTGAGAAGTCTATGGAACCCTTTGTGGACCACAACACCCAATCGTATCTCTTAAGTAATCAATTACAAATATTTTCATTTTCAAAGTTTTACTACGTTATGCCACAAGTCATGGCAAAATCTTAGTTTAATAAAAAGTACAATTGAATTTACAATTTATTAATATTAACCAAATTTTCCCTTCAAAGAACGCCAGTAACTGCACGGTCCATTAGCTGTTGCATCGAAATGGGCATCCAGTTCTTCATAGTGCTATCGCTCAACATACAAACATTTCGATCAATATAACAGTAAAGCTTGCCAACGCGATAAACCTGAAATTAACTAAATTGATTAGAATTTTTGTAATGCAACCTATCAAATATATGCTCACCTGTTTACCCAACTCCCTTCTTCCTGGCATTGGAGCAAAGAGAATACCACGTTCGGCACACTTTTGCGAGACCAACTCTTTAAATTCTAATTGCACCGGAGCTGGGATTTGTAGATCCATCAATGCAGGTGCCGGCACCGGTGGTGGTAGTGGCTGTTGTTGTGTTGCATTCATATTTGGTGCCTTGGGTAACGTTGTTGAAGCAGAACCTTGCGATTGCACATCTGTAGCGCGATGCATAATTTCCAGAGCGCGACGTAGATGCTCTTTTACGAGTGGCTCACGTAAAATCTCTTCAGTAAACATACTCTTCCAACCAGTATACCAACGTGAGATTTCTGCATAATCTGGAGATTGATTAAGCCACAGCACAAGAACTTGCATCCATTTGGGAAAGAAATACTTATCGAGCAGCAAGGACATTTGATGTGTAGTTAAAAGCTCATGCCACTCCCACACTTGATTCCATAATTCCAACTGTTGCTGTAATGGATTTATAATAAATTCATTTAATACCATTTGTAATTTGGGTATAATATGTTGCGTGAGGAAACGTTGCATTTCGATATCGTCGAATGCTCCCTTCCATGGCGTGAGCATAGCGCGCGCAGAACGGTCTTGTGGCATCCAAGCTTGCAAAGCGGCTGCTAATTTCTCGCGTATTGTTGGGAAGATGAATTCCTCCATTTTATGTCCAAGTATATTATTCCATGGCAGTATCCACATATGTATGGGCACTGTGTCAGTAAGGGGGTCCCAATCACGTACACCATTATTTAACTGCGGCAATACCAACTGTTCAAGCACGGAATCTAGTATCCATGTGGGAAATAGTGGCGCCCAACAATCGAGCAAAGCAGCCATAGGTTGATGTTGTTTTGGATTCCATGAGGCAGCGCATGCTCGGAAGCTGGGAATAACACCAGCCCATACAAGCGATGAATAGGGATCAAAGATGTTGCGTGATTCATTTTGTGGATCCGCATTCGTGTCAAGTATGCCACGCCATTTTTTGATGAGTTCCACATGTTGTGTTGGTTGTTCGAGTGGTTTCCAATTTTCGATTGAAATCTTAAGAAGTGGCGCTATGACACCAGCCGCCAAATCACCTAACGCGAATTCTTGATATTCGGCAGCATAGTTTTGTTGGAGTGTGGCGAAAATTTGTTCTGCGCGTTGGAGCGTTAATGTTTCATTATTTTGTGTGAGCTCTTCTACGAGTTTGAGGGCTTGTTCTAACGTATCGATGTGATTCTTTTCTAGCTGCACAATCTCATTCAGATTTTTACGTTCATGCTCAAGCGCTGCTTGACGATCCGTTGCTTCACGTTCAGCTTTATCCAGCGTTATAATATCTTGTTCGCAAAGATTCACAATTAGTTGCAAATTGTGTGTGAGTTCGGGTAGCGCAAATGTGCTACCTTTCTTGGCGGTAATACTGCTACTTGCAACAGCTTGTTCTAAATCATACAGCTCTTCATCGGGCACTTTACTTTGCCCCAAAGCGTGATAGCCGCTGAGTACACGTTTTTCTGGACCAGTCATATCAATAACAGGCACGTTGCCGATCTTCTTGCTGAAAGTAAAATTTTAAAAATTTTAATTCTAATTATAGCTACGATGATTTAGGGATTGTGTGGGATTGTCTGGTTTCAATAAGAATAGAGCTTTAGAGGAAAATATAGTCATCCAACGCACTATACATTGTCGGGCTTATATTAGAGAACGACCCACTTTTAAGATCCTCATGGAACTTGGTGGTGGGGAGGGAGGGATGGCCTGAAGGTTTAATGTGGCCGCATAAATCGTTCCCGAGAAGGTCGGGCTAGCACCTTAATGGTACTATGTTACCGGAGAGTACCGGATCTGTATCCGGCAAAGGACCATCACATCGATAACACTCCCCAAAGCCTTCGGGGAGCAACCTTATCGCTACAACAACAACAGAAACCTTATCGCTACAACAACAACAACAAGATGTCACCGCGATAAAAGGGGATTCAAGGGGTTGTGTAGCGCAATATATAACTTCTCCATCCCAATTGTCAACCTCACCTTCGAGCGGCGAATCCCGTTTCACTAACAGACGAGGCTCTGGCGACCCCAAGCTCCTCATGGAACTTGGAGGTGGGGAGGGAGGGATGGCCTGAAGGTTTAATGTGGCCATATAAATCGTTCCCGAGATGGTCGGGCCAGCACCTTAATCGTGCTGTTACCGGAGCGTATCGGATCTGTATCCGACAAAGGACCATCACATCGATAACACTCCCCAAAGCCTTCGGGGAGTAACCTAATCGCTACAACAACAACAACAAAAACCGCGATAAAAGTTTTATTTTGTATGAAGGTCGCCTATAACGACTTACTTGCGTTTTTACTTCATACCTTTTCTCCTGCGTGGGAATATAAGCCTAGGACATTCTTACGACTTGTGCTAATGTTGCCTAACTTTGATATGTTGCTTAAGAGGTTATGAGAAAACTATGGGGGAACCTAGACAATATTTTTGGCCGGATTGCTGATTGTACTGGCACTGGTTGCAAGCTGAATTGCCAAAGCTGCTATTGTAACTTCGAAAAGTAGTCGCACCTTTTCGAAAACTATTTATTAACTTCCCAACCTTTTAATTGGCGATATGTCATGTCCGTGTTGTTACTATAACTTACCTGAATTTGTCAGAAAGCATGAAACTCCCTTTCTTGCCTTTCTCAATCACTTCCTCAACAGAACGATAATAGTACCGCTTGCCCTTATCCTGACGTCCTTCTGTAGTCTTTTTCCATTTGTTCAACTTCTCCTTGAACTCTTTGGCTTCGCACACATCATCGTCTTCTTTGACCACAGGCTACAATATAGCATAGGTAACATATAATATTTACGTACAGCAATAAATTTCCAAAATACTCACTCCCTTCCCGCCTACACTCGCTGCCGTTTCCGGTCCGTATGCTCCAATAGCACCACGTCCTTTACGCACTTGTGCCTGCACAGGTTGCGAGATGCCCTGCAATTCTTTGCCCAATCCTTTGCCTGGCTGATAACCCATCTGTAGCAGTAATTTTGCGCCAATACCGCGTGTATGTCGTTCCCATGCTCCAACATTGGGATTTCTTGTGTGCTGTCCAGAGCTACTACGTTGCTGTTTGCTAGCCTCAGCACGTTTTTCTCTAGTGCGTTCATCATCAGAGCTAGTTTCCGAAGCACTGTCCTCACCACCTCCAGCCTCTACTTGTTTACGTCCGAAGGATGGACGTTCTTCGCCATCATCTGCATCACTTTCATCATCGGATATTTCATGTACTTCATCATCTTCTTCCTTTTTCTTTTTGTCTTTCTTACCCGCTTGTTGTATGCCACCGGCAACAAAGCTAACTGGCGCTGAGTAATCTTTAGGCCGGCGGCCGGCACCACGGCGCCCTCGTCGGTTACTAGTTTCTTCGCCGCTGTCATTATCACTATCGTCGGCCCAAATACCTAATTTGAGGCAATAAAATCAGTTCTCATAAAACTGAAATATTAAAATTGAAAAATTACCGTAAATTTGCTGATTCTTTGTTGGATGTCGTCGTCGCCCTGGATTAAACTCGTTGTCCAAATCATAATCGGTTATTTCGAAGCGTTCGTATTCATTGTCAGACATGCCGATTACGTAAAATTTTCAGTCGTATGTTTCAGTAATACTCTTTATTAAATAAAACAAATAAATTTCAATAAATATGCACAAAATTTTGCAACCCAATACAAAACGAATAATTTTTGTTTGTCAAAATCAGCTGACTGAGTCAACTACTTCAGTGGATCTCAAAGAAGCAGGGCTGCATGGATTGTACTTAAAACTAAAAAAAAGTTGAAACGCAGTTTTTGACTTCCCCTTTTTTTTAATATGTTAATAATTTACAGTTTAGAGTCAACATTAAAGCTCAGGACACACTGACCTGCATTGCAAAATATTCTTTACATGTCCCTGAAAACAGAGCTGACGGAAACTCTAACACATTAACAGAATTGTTGACATTACTATTACACTCGCATAAATTTTTCTTTTATTCGTATGGAAAGCTATGGTATGTATGTGTATGCATACACGTATACAGAATGTTTACATGAGGTTTGTAATGTCGCTTATAACAACCTGATAGAAATTTTGCTTTACGCTGTGATGTAAGTTTCCATCAGCCATATCTGTCAATTGATTCCTCAAATGACTGAGAGCTGTCTAGCAGGGCACTAAGCGGCAGCAGCACTGCGCCGCGCAGCCATGAGCGGCAATGTTGATCAAATAGGCCATAGAGGAACGATACAAGGAGGCAGCATCGGACAGTTGATTATAAACTTTTTTTATTTTATTTGATACATCAACTTCCGGCGCAGTACGATTTTGACATTTGTCCATCGAATTTACAAAAACAAAGTACATAGAATTTTTATATATGTTTGTAGGTATGTAACCATGTTGCCACCTTGTATCGCTCCGCCATGAAATAGGCAAAAAAGTGAAACGCCGCTGCCAATAAATGTTGCGCCGTCAATTTGCGCCTAGTTTAAGGGTCAGATGATAAGTCCTTATAAAAATAACACCCAACAAAAGCTACCAAAAATTTCGTTTGGTAGGCAGTTGAAAAGTAAAACAAGAAACAATAAGGATATTTATCCTCTTTGCTGTTGTATATAACCACTTAAACAGATAAATACTTTAATGGTGCTTGCTGTTGTATATAACCACTTAAACAGACAACTACTTTAATGATGCTTGTTACCGGACCGTACCGGATCTGGATTCGGCAAAGGACCATGAATATCGATAACACTCCCCAGCGGGTTAGGGGGTCAGAATATACGCGCGGTAGGTATGCCTGTCGTAAGAGGCGACTAAAATACCAGATTCAAGGGGCTATGTAGCGCAACCCTTCAGGTTGCCAGCGCAATATACAATTTCTCCAAACCCAATTGTCAACCTCACCTATCCGCGGCGGATCCTGTTTTACTAACAGACGAGGCTCTGGAGACCCCAAGCTACTCATGGAACTTGGGGGTGGAGAGGGAGGGATGACCTGAAGGTTTAATGTGGCCATATAAATCGTTCCCGAGATGGTCGGGCTAGCACCTTAATGGTGCTGTGTTACCGGAGCGTACCGGATCTGTATTCGGCAAGGGACCATCACATCGATAACACTCCCCAAAGCCTTCGGGGAGCAACCTTATCGCTACAAAAACAACAACAAAACTAGCTGTTAGGAAACCTTCAGGTGTTAACCAAATTTAATTGGTTTGCATATACTTCCGTTTTATCTTCATATGAAATTATTAATTTTAAATAGCGATAAATTAAGCCATACAGGGACTCTTCCCTTTAAATGCCAGACCCAACACAAACTTCGGTTTCACTATATGAATGCATATATTTACAAATAAACCCTATTATAAAAATCGCAACGCGAACTTCGATCCCTATTGCTACCAAATTAATAAATAAGCAATTAAATGCGTTAAAAAATATAAACGCACGCATTTGTTATTGTATTTAATCATAAAATAAATTTATTTTTTCAATTTCTCAGACATATTCACACATATGCTCAAATCACCCAATAGCCCTGATTCGCACATGCGCCCTATACAACCGTCAGCATACAACCCTGTTCATTTGAGAAGACAAACCTTAGCGTTTTCTGTTTTGTCTTCATTCGGTGTTTGACGTGAGCGCACTAGTTATTCCAATTTTTGTGAAATAGCGGAAGATTCAATTCTTTCAAACTAAATTCATCATATTAAAGTGTAATTTAAATTTCGGCAACTAAATAATATCCATAAAATTAATTTGTAACACAAAACTTAAACTATTATCTTGTGAAAATACAGTGAGCTAAACTAACGATCAAAGAAATTTTGTGAATTCTCAAAGTATTCTTGCAAGAAACGTGGTGCTGTTGCTGCCTGCTGCTGTCAAACGTAAACAGCGCAACTTGAAGTGTACGAGTGTGTGCGTGTGTTTTTAAGAATTAAGATGGGAAGGAGATAAACAAAACAGCAGTGCATTTTTATATGAAAGCTAATTAAATAAATATACAAGCAAGCGTATGAAAACAAAAACAAACATAAAAACACGTGCTACCGTCAAACCACAACAATATATAAAATTAAAGACGGCAAGAAATTAGAACAATTTTTTGCGCACTGGGGAGACCAACTGAATTGTGATTCTTAAGAGAAGTGAATTCTACTTGTTTGTAAATACTTTACATATAATTTACCTGTTATTTGGCGTTTTATACAACAATTGAAAATGGTGCAGGTGAGTAAAAATTTTTACTTGCTTTACGCCACTAAAATAGTTGCAAAAATTATAGACGAGAAATTCGTGTTGGAAACAAATGGTTTCTATGTTGAGACTTGATTATAGTGGGAAACGGGCTTGTTATTCTTATCATCACAAAGATCTGAAAGCTTTGAGTATCATTGTTGGTATCGAATCATTTGGTAGTTGTTGTTTTACCGATAAGGGCACTCCCCGAAGGGCCTGGGGAGTGTTATCGATGTTGATGGTCCCTTGGCGGATGCAGATCCGATACGTTCCGGTAACAAGTAACTTTGAAGTATTATCCCGAGCATCTTGGGAACGATTTCTTATGACCATATGAAACCTTCTGGGCCATCCTGCCGTCCCAGCCCCTAGATACATAAAGAATTTGGGGTCCCCAGGGCCTCAACTGTTAAAGAAACAGATTCGCCACCGGTAGGTGAGGTTGACAATTAGGTTGGAGAAGCTATACATATATTGCGCTGGCAAGCCCTTGAAAAGGTAGCGCTACAAAACCCCTTAATTCAATTTGGTATTTTATTTGCCTCTTACCTGTCGCAGATATATTCTATGCCCCCTAACCTGCTGGGGAACGAATAATTTTGTGGTTTGCTTTGTTTAACAAAAAAAGATGGTGGAGATTGGGCACAAATACCCTGAGCCCTGGGGGAAGATGTTGCAATAATAGACCTGCTATGAAATTTCTGATGTTCATACAAGTGTTTAGACCATCATGGACCTCAATCATCAATCAAAAAAAACAAAGCAATGCTAGTCACATTAAATACCTTGGTAAAAGTCTAAAACATTGGTCGACTGCTAATACGCGTCGTACGTAATATCGGGGGAAGTGTCAAACGACGCGTCTTGATATCAGTATTAATAATCCGCAGGCGGAAAATACTAATTCAAAAGATATTAACGAAAAACCGAAAAATTACCCCGAGTCCCTCGGAAACCGAGGGTGGGATCCATAGTATTTTTGCGCAGAACAACTTTTTGCAGTGGCGGCCTTCGTCCGCGCTTATAACAAATTATCCTGGCCGGTCCACCAATGGGTTGGGATCAAAATTAAATAAGTGCAAATTCCCTTTGTACCCAAAATTTGTTTCTATGCGCAACATTACCACAAATAGCGGACGAGATACAATTTTGCTAAGTCAATACAGGTCTTTTGACACCTCTCCCGATATTTTTGGACGCGTATTAGCAGTCGGCCCCTGTTTTTGACTTTTACCTGTACCTTTATTCAATTTTCTAGTCGAGTTATAGAAAAGGACTGTTCTCGACTGTTTAGCGTATAAGGAACCATAGTTTTTTTTTGCCTAAATATACAGATCACATTCAAATTGGTCTAAGACATTTATTTTCATTTGAAATAACCGCATATGTTTGAAACTCAATGCAAACATGTTAGGAACAATATTTCAGTTCCAGTTAAAATGTAGATACCCACAGTTTTCTTTCGACAGCAGAATAGTTATGATATATGAAAGTCTATATCTGTCGCGATTCTCTTTGACTAGGTGTGTAACAGAGTTTCTATTCCAATTCCGACACGTCGAAACTTCCGATTGTTTTAGAAGTCCATAAAGCTTAGTTTGTCAACTTTGTTCGTTTGGCTTATAGAAATCTTTTTAACAAATTTTTTTCACTGAAAGAGGAGCAGCGCCGGTTGAAACACAACCTTAGAGGTAAAATCATATCGCGTTTATATTATATTTGTATTAATTTGTACGAAATCCTCTTTGTTGTTGTTGTTGTAGCGATAAGGTTGCTCCCCGAAGGCTTTGGGGAGTGTTATCGATGTGAAGATGTTGCAATAATAGACCTTCTATGAAACTCCTGAGGTTCATACAAGTGTTTAGACCATCATGGACCTCAATCATCAATCAAACAAAACAAAGCAATGCTAGTCACATTAAATACCTTGGTAAAAGTCTAAAACATTGGTCGACTGCTAATACGCGTCGTACGTAATATCGGGAGAAGTGTCAAACGACGCGTCTTGATATCAGTATTAATAATCCGCAGGCGGAAAATACTAATTCAAAAGATATTAACGAAAAACCGAAAAATTACCCCGAGTCCCTCGGAAACCGGGGGTGGGATCCATAGTATTTTTGCGCAGAACAACTTTTTGCAGTGGCCGCCTTCGTCTGCGCTTATAATAAATTATCCTGGCCGGTCCACCAATGGGTTGGGATCAAAATTAAATAAGTTCAAAATCCTTTTGTACCCAAAATTTGTTTCTATGCGCAACATTACCACATTCACATGAAAATTGCCAACTTGCACCGCAAATAGCGGACGAGATGCAATTTTGCTAAGTCAATACAGGTCTTTTGACACCTCTCCCGATATTTTTGGACGCGTATTAGCAGTCGGCCCCTGTTTTTGACTTTTACCATTACCTTTATTCAATTTTCTAGTCGAGTTATAGAATAGGACTGTTCTCGACTGTTTAGCGTATAAGGAACCATAGTTTTTTTTTGCCTAAATATACAGATCACATTCAAATTGGTCTAAGACATTTATTTTCATTTGAAATAACCGCATATGTTTGAAACTCAATGCAAACATGTTAGGAACAATATTTCAGTTTCAGTTAAAATGTAGATACCCACAGTTTTCTTTCGACAGCAGAATAGTTATGATATATGAAAGTCTATATCTGTCGCGATTCTCTTTGACTAGGTGTGTAACAGAGTTTTTATTCCAATTCCGACACGTCGAAACTTCCGATTGTTTTAGAAGTCCATAAAGCTTAGTTTGTCAACTTTGTTCGTTTGGCTTATAGAAATCTTTTTAACAAATTTTTTTCACTGAAAGAGGAGCAGCACCGGTTGAAACACAACCTTAGAGGTAAAATCATATCGCGTTTATATTATATTTGTATTAATTTGTACGAAATTCTCTTTAAACTAGGTATGTATGTATACTTTGAGGTTAGCATCCCATAATGAATATTATGAATATATCCAAATGGCGGAAGAGGCTATAGGAAGTAGGTGTACTATGCTGAATCGAAAATAAACAGATCCTACAAGCTGCCAGATCATTGTAGTATTTTTCAGACCGAAGTAGTAGCCGTCATCAAAGTAGTAGAAACACTGGAATAAAATAGCATAAACTGTAGCCACTTTCATATTAACAGCCAAGCAGCAATTAAGACAATAATCTCGCATAGCACAACATCTAAAAGTGTGTTAGAGTGTAATCGATCCCTGGAGAGAATCGGGATAGTGATAAAAAAAAAATAAATGTAAGGCGCGATAACCTCCGAAGAGATCTAAGGCCGAGCTTCTCTTCCAATTTGCGTCGTGCTCCTCTTGATTTTCCCTACAAATCGGCCGGACGGGACCTACATGTTTTATGCCGACTCCGAACGGCATCTGCAAGGCAGATGAGTTTTCACTGAGAGCTTTTCATGGCAGAAATACACCCGGAGTGCTTGCCAAACACTGCCGAGGGGCGACCCCGCTTAGAAAAATGTTCTTCTAATTGAAAAATCTTATTTCTAAAATTTTGATGTTGCTTTGCCCGGGAGTTGAACCCAGGGCATACGGTGTGATAGGCGGAGCACGCTACCATCACACCACGGTGGCAGCATACTTCTATATTGGGTCCCAGGGTAGTTGGGAATAGATGGGAATAAAAAAGAGGATGAACTAGCTAAAAAGGGCACTCCCTCGAAGCTTGTTCAGTAGACGTCCCATTTAGATTGGGCGGGATTAAGAGAAGGCCAGAGTTGCACATGACCGACCAAGCAGGTAAGGCGAAGACTCAAACGAGGGGCTGTAAAGTGTCGAAGGTAATGTGTAGGTCTTAAAACCTCAGACTAACTGAGTTACTCCTATCATTAAAAATACAGGACTGTAGACTCATGTCGGGTATTTTGAGTGAACAGTATCTTCTGACCGCACATGCCTTTAAATAGACCTCGTGAGTGATAGCAGATGTAGGAAGTGTGGGTTGGGGGAGGAAACCGATCGAGCACGCTTTATGCTCGTGGCCTGCGCTTGCTCGGCTAAGACTACAGCTATGATGAGTGATACAGCTGTGCCAGATCTAGAAGCAGCATGTGTCAAAGGTCCTAGAACTGTTCTGGTATTTGCCAAGAAGACGGAGTTATTTTATAACAGAGGTCCTAGTTTTTGATATTTTCTTCAGTTTGGTCGTTCTAAATTTTGATGAACGCCGCTAAGATGTGTAGTAGTGTGTATGCAAACCACTCTTCCGGTACAAAGAAGACCTTGAAGAAATTTAAACGCTTATATTCGATACAATTCTTCACAAAATGACATATTTAAACACAGAAAACGAAAGGTTACCAGTAAATTTCTAACCTCTATGGCGTTCTACGTCATGAAATTAAAAGTATAATGCAACCTCAAGATCTTTAAAGCATCACAATGCTTGCGTTGTATTGTTTTTCTACACCCAGAGTTGTAAATTTTAATCCCTTACTAGTATGCCCGTTAAACCCTTTAAAGATAATTAATAACATAAATAAATACCTGGCGCGGTTTACCTCTGAAGAGATTTACGCCGAGTTTCTCTTGCAATTTACGGCGTGCCCTTTTAATTTTTTCTATATGTCCTACATGTTCTTGCCGACTCCGAACGGCATCTGCAAGGCAGATGAATCTTCACTGAGAAGTTTTCATGCCAGAAACACACTCGGAGTGTTTGCCAAATCACTGCCGAGGTCGCCCCTCACTTAGAAAAAATCTCTTCGAATTGAAAAAAAAAATTCCCAAATTTTCGATGTTGCTTTGTCCGGTAATGGAACCCAGGACCTTCGCTATGGTAGGCGGCACACACTACCACCACACCACGGCAAACAAAATAGTATAGTTATCCTAAAAAAAGTAAAAAAAGTCAAAAAGTCAAATCTAAAAAGTGTTCCATAACCCATAAAACTATTCACATATTGAAGCTTTACGCCTTTAAGTAAATTAAATACTTTTCCAAAGCAGATTATTTGCTCCTTGTGTGCACTTTGCTTGAATAAATATTACGAAAGCAAAAAACTAGAACAATAATACACTTATTGCAAAATACAAATTTTTTATTGCAGACATGCAGTACATATACACATTAGCGTGACCCTTATTTTCCCAAGTGTTCCGATTCTCGATATCACCACCCAGATATATTGAAATAGTCTTAACATTTGAGTGTGCAAAATATTAGGCCATTAGAAAAAGAATTAAAGGATTGGAGCGTGAAATGGTAAAAAGAGCGAATTTTTACATTTCTTCGGTACACCCTGATTCATTTATTGTGCGCGGAATTGTCTCTCATTTATTACCAATATCCTTTAGAAAGTTTGCTTTTAAACCCATGTAAAATTACAAAAATTGGTCATATAATAAAAAAGTTATAAAATTTTCAACTTTTTTTTAATGTATTTTTAGAAATTTTTCGAGTACGCCCGTTTGTAGCTCATTCAATTTGACTTCAACGACGTGCAAGTTTTAAAACGCTATCGACTTCTGTTTAATTTTGAGGTTTTTTTCGTGACGGGTGTTGGTAATTTTTTCTATACAATGAATGAAGAAAAATGTTTTTATTTATATTATACTAGCAGACCCGGCAGACGTTATTCTGCCTTAAATTTGGTCTATCTGCATACATTTTAATAAGCTTTTTCCGTCTAACTCTGCCCTCGCTCCTCTGCACTTTTTCCTAATCTTTGTATTCACTGCTCCCTCCGTATTTTTCGCTTCATCTATCTCCATCTTCGTCTCATTATATCTCTTTCTCAGTCTAACTTTAGAAAAAACTTTGTAAAATGGTTGTGACGCCTACCATATTAAGTAGAAGAAAATGAAAAAGTTCTGCAGTGCGAAATAAAAAGCCCTTGAAATCTTGGCAGGTATTACATATATAAATAAATTAGCGGTATCTAACAGATGATGTTCTGGGTCACCCTGGTCCACATTTTGGTCGATATCTGGAAAACGCCTTCACATATACAACTACCACCACTCCCTTTTAAAACTCTCATTAATACCTTTAATTTGATACCCATATCGTACAAACACATTCTAGTCACCCCTGGTCCACCTTTATGGCGATATCTCGAAAAGGCGTCCGCCTATAGAACTAAGCCCCACGCCCTTTTAAAATACTCATTTACACCTTTCATTTAATACCCATATTGTACAAACAAATTCTAGAGTCACCCCTGGTCCACGTTTATATCGATATTTCGAAAAGGCGTCCACCCATAGAACTAAGGCCCACTCCCTTTTATAATACTCATTTACACCTTTCGTTTGATATCCATATTGTATAAACGCATTCTAGAGTCATCCCTGGTCCACCTTTATGGCGATATCTCTGAAAAGGCGACCACCTATACAACTACCACCACTCCCTTTTAAAACCTTCATTAACACCTTTTTATTTGAAACCCATATCGTGCAAACAAATTCTAGAGTCAACCCTGATCCACCTTTATGGCGATATCCCTAAATGGCGTCCACCTATAGAACTATGGCCCACTCCCTCATAAAATACTCTTTAGTGCCTTTCATTTGATAGACATTTCATACAAACACATTCCAGGGTTTCCCTCGGTTCATTTTCCTACATGGTTATTTTCCCATATGTTGTCACCATAGCTCTCAACTGAGTATGTAATGTTCGGTTACACCCGAACTTAACCTTCTTTACTTGCTATATTATAGATTTTAGTTGTTGTTGTTGTTGCAGCGATAAGGACACTCTCCGAAGACCTTGGGTAGTGTTATCGATGTTGATGGTCCTTTGCTGGATGCAGATCCGGTACGTTCCAGTAACAAGCACCATTAAGGTACTAGCCCGACCATCTTGGGAATGATTTAGTACGACCACATGAAACCTTCAAGGCCATACAGAACTCCCATCCCCTAGATCAACATATTTATTGCGCTGGCAATCCCTTGAATCAATTTGGTATTTTAGTCGCCTCTTGCGCCAGGCATACCTGCTGCGGGTATATTCTAAGCCCCCGAACCGCTGGGGAATTATATTTTAGTCCGTAGTTCTGTTTTATTGAACCGAGTTCTAAGATTGTAGTCATTTTAAAAAGCAAACGTTAAAAATTGCTTTGAAAAAGAGTAAATGTTTCTAGCATAAAGGAATATAAACACTTGAAATGTTTAAAATTCGTCCTTCTTCAAGACTTCAAGTTCCTTGCGCAGCCCCTTACTCTTTATATATTGGCATACGACTTTTTATATATAGTTTTTGAGCTATTCGCATTCTGTGAGATCGAATATCCAAACACTTTCTTTACTCCATACAACGAAGTGCCACTCTAACGTAATAATATATTTTTTTGATTAGCAGACAGAGTCCACTTGGTGATGCATGGACCACCACATAGTAGTCGATCTAAATGTGCTTTCAACCCCCTACTTGGCTAATTTGCACTGCTCCTGTGTATTTATTAGTAGCATTGAATCAGTTATATGTATGTATGTACTTAGTAGCATTTTTCACATCTATCATAAGGACTTGTGTTGCCTTTTTTCATGATTTTCCACCATATCTAAACCTTTTTTAATTATAGAAAGGGAAAATGTGTTTATATGTATATCCGCGGCATGTCCTAAAGGAGAATTCGCTATTTGCATTTCACACATAAGCACTACATACATACATATCTACATATAATCAACTTCAACTGTGCGTCATCATATAGCTTGAGGGTTGCAACCCCGCTTGCTTATCATTTCTTTGCTTATTGTAACTTTAACAACAATCACAAAGCTAATGCAACTATCCCGTATTGGAATATTGATTGTGTAACACCCTGCCACATGTAGCGGCAACAACAACCAACTCTATCTTTTTGCGTTTCTATAAAAACGCATTGCGTGAAAGTAAAAACTGGTTGGTTACAAACGCTGCTACATCAGGGTGCGCAAATTTGTTCTACAAAACAACGCTCCTCTAGAAATATTTGTCAGATTACAAACATAGTAGTATACGTCCCCAGATTTGTCTTAGAAATGCTCGTAAAAACTTACAAATACTGCCATGAAAACGGATGTTTCACGGCTAAGGTATCATAAAACATTAGAAATTCAAAATAAGATAATATCGTACTAGGTACCCTTGTTACATTTAGTAAGGATAGAAATAATGAAGCGATTACAAAAAATCTTTCCAACATTCATTAACTATTCACCCCGTCTGAAATTACTCTTCAATCTATTGGTGGCATTGCTGTTTTTTTAGACTACCTAATCTTCTTTAAGAATAAGACGTTTAGTGATAGTTCATAGGTACATGAGCTTGTATTTTCGAAATGGATGTTTGTGTATCCGCATCCGATCCATTTTGGCAAAACCTGTTCCTGTACCTCCAAACTATTAACACAAGACAAACAGCAACAGATTGGAAAGAAAAATTACCCAAAACTAAACTAAACAAGTAAGGAAGGCTAAGTTCGGGTGTAACCGAACATTACATACTCAGCTGAGAGCTTGGAGACAAAATAAGAGGGAGTGTTCTATAGGTGGACGCCATTTAGGGATATCCCCATAAAGGTGTACCAGGGCTGACTCTGGAATTTGTTTGTACGATATGGGTATCAAATTAAAGGTAGTAATGAGGGTTTTAAAAGGGAGTGGCCCTTAGTTGTATATGTGAAGGCGTTTTTGAGATATCGCCCAAAATGTGAACCAGGGTGATCCAGAACATCATCTGTCGGGTACCGCTAATTTATTTATATATGTAATACCACGAACAGTATTCCTGCCAAGATTCCAAGGGCTTTTGATTTCGCCCTGCAGAACTTTTTCATTTTCTTTTACTTAGTATGGTAGGTGTCACACCCATTTTACAAAGTTTTTTTCTAAAGTTATAGCGTCAATAAATCAATCCAAATACCATGTTCAATCCCTTTTTTCGTATTTGGTTTAGAATTATGGCATTTTTTGTTCATTTTTCGTAATTTTCGATATCGAAAAAGTGGGCGTGGTCATATTCGAATTTCGTCCATTTTTTATACCAATACAAAGTGAGTTCAGATAAGTACGTGAACTGAGTTCAGTAAAGATATATCTATTTTTGCTCAAGTTATCGTGTTAACGGCCGGGTGGAAGGACAGACGGTCGACTGTGTATAAAAACTGGGCGTGGCTTCAACCGATTTCGCCATTTTTCACAGAAAACAGTTATCGTCCTAGAATCTAAGCCCCTACCAAATTTCACAAGGATTGGTGAATTTTTGTTCGACTTATGGCATTAAAAGTATCCTAGACAAATTAAATGAAAAAGGGCGGAGCCACGCCCATTTTGAAATTTTCTTTTATTTTTGTGTTTTGTTGCACCATATCATTACTGGAGTTGAATGTTCACATAATTTACTTATATACTGTAAAGATATTAAATTTTTTGTTAAAATTTGACTTAAAAAAAATTTTTTTAAAGTTGGCGTGGTCGTTCCCCGATTTTGCTAATTTTTATTAAGCATACATATAGAAATAGGAGTAACGTTCCTTCCAAATTTCATCACGATATCTGCCAAATTACAGCTTGCAAAATTTTTAAATTACATTCTTTTAAAAGTGGGCGGTACCACGCCCATTGTCCAAAATTTTACTAATTTTCTATTCTGCGTTATAAGTTCAACCCACCTACGAAGTACCTCAACGACGGACGGACATGGCTCAATCAATTTTTTTTTCGATACTGATGATTTTGATATATGGAAGTCTATATCAATCTCGATTCCTTTATACCTGTATAACCAGCCGTTATCCAATCAAAGTTAATATACTATGTGAGCTCTGCTCAACTGAGTATAAAAAGGAAACTAAACTGTACTGAAAAACGCTACAGGTGTACGCTGGAGTGTACGCGGGGTTTCTTGCCTTCTCTCTCTCATTGGGTTTTTACAACGATTGTAAAGCCTATCCTATATTATGGAGTCCAAGCTTGGTGGACAGCAACACAAAAAAGGTCTACCTTAAAAAAATTAGAGAGGGTTTTCAGGCTACCAATGTTTGGCTTTACGGGAGCGCTGAAAATAACCCAGACGGCTGCATTGTATGCCATTTTGCACATTCCACCTGTAGACCTGGTGGCAAAGAACATAGCGTTAACAAGTGCAACGAGGATCAGTGCCTCGCGGCAACTTGAGCGCAGACCATACGGCCAGAATAGTATAGACTATAGACTATCTGGTTCCGTATCTGCGTTTCGAAGGAGCTTTTAGAGCCGCAATAGAGTGGATGGTTGGCGCAAGGGTACCCAATTGGCGGACGAGGCGATACACATGTACTTCGCGTACCACAGCACCTAAAATTGTGTTAGGGTGTAAGCAATCGGGATACGGAGAAGCAAACATCTATATTGGGTCCCAGGGCATATGGGAATATATGAGAATGAAAAAGCGAAGCTTGTTCAGTAGTCGTTCTAATTAGATTTGGGCGAGATTAAGATAAGGCGAGAATTGCACATGATCGACCAAGCGGGAAAGACGTGGACCCGAGCGCGGGGCAGTAAAGTGACGAATATGATGTGCAGGTATTACAATCTTTGACTAAAAAAGTTGCTCCTATCATTAAAAAGATAGGACTGTAGTCTAATGACGGGTGTTCTGAGTGGACACTGCCTTCTGGCGTCACATGCCTTAAAATTAGGCTTGGCCAGTGATAGCAGATGTAGGAAGTGCGGTTTGGAGGAGCAAACGATCAAGCACGTTTTGTGATCGTGCCCTGCGTTTGCCAGGCTTAGGCTGACGGCAGAGTGTTCGCTATAAGCTATGCTAGGCGAGAAGCTAATTTTGTTTTCATATATTTTACAAGCTTGAAGCGCCAAACGCTCTGACATCTTTAACAGTTTTTTTAGCAACGCGTCTCGCTTCCACTCTGTCGCCAATCTAAGGCTCCAGCTAATAGTTGTGATACAGCTGTCAGATATAGAAGCAGCAGAGTCATAGGTGCTAGAAAGCATCTAGTATTTTCCAAGAGGACAGTGTTATTCTATAACATAGGTCCTGGTTTTTGATTTGAGTTTGGTCGTTAAAATAAACTTCTGGTAACACTACGGGCTATGCGAGGTTCTTATGGACCAGCCAGTTCACTCTAACCTCACCTTTGCCAAATCACTGCGATGGTTGACCCCGATTAGAAAAAATGTCTAAAGTATTTGATGTTGCTTTCCCCGGTACTAGAACTAAGGACCTTCGGTGTAGTGGGCTTTTTTTAACAGAAAAAAAAAAAAAAATTGACGACGCTTTCACTTTCGGCTAAAATCTGTGAAAGTAGCACCTATTCCCCTTGAGCTCAAGGTTAACAGTAGCGGTTTAATAGCAAATAATTCCTTTTTCAACACGAGTTAGAAATTTCATAATTTTAAGTATGCGACCTTGTGAACATTTCTACTTGAGTCTTGCTTCGCAGCTCAATGAAACCTTAAGCCTAGAAATAGGGCGTACCCTAATACAGATACATATATGCGCATTTCCATACTTATTTTTCCTGTTTTTTCTCCTATTCGCGTTTGTTTGAAGTTGAATGAAAAATCATTGTAAAAGTACTATTTTTCCTATGATTTTTGTTGCCATTGTCATGCAGTAAACTTTTCGCATTATTTTTAAACAATCATTCACTTGATTTTCCTATACCAATGCAATATAACTCTACCTATGCCCTATTCAGTTCAATTCATTACAGTTAACCTTACTCATTTAGCACATAGGGCTGCCAAGTTTTGAGGTCAAATGTTTTGATAACTGTGTGCATTGCGAACTCATTGCTTTCAACATTATTTAGTCTTAGGATTAAACGTTATATGCAATATATTTCAGTATGATAATACAAATTACTTACTAAGTTACTTAATTGGTTTACTTACTTACATCATTGGCGCTTAACCGTTTAAACGGTTATGGCCGTCCAACAAGGCGCGTCGATTCTTTTTGGGTTAACTGGCCCCGATTGGTCACATCAAGGGAATTTAAATCGTTTTCTACCTGGTCCTTCCAGCGGAGTGGAGACCGCACTCTTCCTCTGCTTCCATAGACGAATTGCGATTAAAATGTTTTCATAGCCAAAGCGTCATCTTTCATTCGCATAACATGGCCTATTCAACGTAGCTGCTGCATTTTAATTCGCTTAACTATGTCGATGTCTGTGTAAAGCTCGTACAGCTCATCATTTAATCTTCTTCAGATCTCCTAGGGGTTCGTAAATCTTTCGAAAAACTTTTCTCTCGAACACTCCCAGAGTCGCTTCATCTGATGTTGTCATGGTCCATGCTGCTGTACTATATGTTTATGTTTAATTTATTCAGTCTATGATTAGAATAATCTAACAGACTAGAATACAAAAGTAAATTAAAAACTGGAAACAAATAATCAACTGAAAACCACAACGAAAAACGTAAGTAACATGACTAGCGAAAACAAAAAACAAAAAGATATTGCAAGTTAAGATTAGAGGTACTCTTGCAAAGTTGACTTGAAGATGTTTCTCGACAAAGAAAAATCAATAAAAAACCTCCCTGAGAGTCTATTAAATTCAGTTAGTGCCCGAAAAATTGGGTCAAAACTACAATAATTAGCCCTGCAAGCACGCGTGTAAAATGGAAAAAATGTTCGAAGACTCCGATTAGGTACATTAAATGACACCTTCGCTAAGAGAGCTGGGCAATCAAGAGAGCCAACTATTAGATCATAGACGAACATTAGTAGATGTTCTATCCTTCTGGATTCGAGAGGTTGGAGACTTATGAGTAAGCAGCGCGAGTGATAGGATGGAATTGGGTCGTCAAAGTTGAGTGAAAATAGACAAAAACGAATACATTTTCCTTGAACCCTTTCAATTCTGGCAGCATAGCAGCTATAGATAGGTTTCCAAACAATTGAGGCTTATTCTAGTTTTGAACGAACGAGAGAGGTATAAAGAATCTTCCTTGTATAAGGATCCTTAAAGTCTTTTGCATATCTACGAAGAAAGGCAAGCTTTCTGTAAGCCTTGGGAAGCATATAAGAGATATGATTGACAAAAGAGAAAGAGGAATCAAAAACAACACCTAATTCAATAAATTCATTAACCGAAACCAGTCGAGCACCTGAGATATCGTAGAGGATGGAATGTAAGTTAGATGATTTAGTAAAAGACATGTGAAAACATTTATTCACATTGAGGAAGAGATTATTGACATTACACCATTCCATAAGATTATTTAGGTCATTTTGTAGGAGTAGGGAATCCGACTGGCCATTAACTCTATGAAATAACTTTAAATCATCTGCATATAGAAGGAAAGAGGGCGAAAAAACAGGAACCAATATCATTTATTAAGGGAGGGACTTGCAGCCCTCGATTTCAACACAGAGACCGGTTTGACAGATACGATTTCAACCAAGATAATAATACAGAATAAAATCCAATATACTCAAGTTTAGATAGTAAGATTTGATGTGAAACTTTATCAAAAGCCTTTGAGAAGTCAGTATATATGGTATCAACCTGACAGCCATCCTTAAATGCAGAGATACAGATATCAGAAAACGACCCTAGATTAGTAACAGTAGAGCGATCAGCAACAAACCCATGTTGACGCCGGTCAATCACCCTTTTAATGATAAAAGACAACTTCTCCTTTATGATTTTTTCGAAAAGCTTTGAGCATACTGTGAGTTTGGCAATAGGCCTATAGTTAGAGATGTCATTTTTATTACCGGATTTAAAAATAGGACAAATTGAGACCCTTTTCAATCTATCGATAAAAGTTCCAGAGGACAGAGATAAATTGAAGATATGGCAAATGGGGATGCAGAGAGTTAAACTACAGTGCTTCAGTACAAAGGCGCAAAGGCCATCAGTGTCACAACTTAGCGAGGGTTTAATGGAAAGCATAGCATTGCGAACATCATCCTCTGAGATAATGAGGGAGTCAAAATCTATCTGATCACAAAGTCCCGAGCGCGAATGAGAGCCAGCCAAACCTACATTGGCATCATCAAAGTTAGATTTAAGGAATTCCATATAGCAGGACGTGTACGACAAACGACTTGTAGAGCATTTGCCGAGATAGGACTTAGCTTTTCAATTACCTACCTAGTCGGATGTAGCATTGGCTGAATCTTCGCTAGATTTACACGAAACTATGTAGATATAAATATTAATTGCGTTTACTGAAAATTCCACATTCCACATCGCAAGCATTTGGCAACTCTACTCTCACGCCTGTTTCGCAGCTTAATCTTCCGTCGTCAAATCACTGATACTTGCTGCAATTTCTGCTGTTTTACTTTTTGAGTACATGCTATTCACATGAGTGCGCATGTATGTATGTATGTATGCCTTTTTTCACAGGAGTGTGTATGTGTGCTTTTGCAAATTTTTGTGCGTGCATTTTTCCGATTGCGTAAAATTCCACTCTATGCCTTATTTCTTTTCAATACATCGCCTTTATCATCGTACCCTCACATGCACATACACTTCGTGCTCGTTTAGTGCGTGCTTGTTTTACGTCCATATGTTTATCCTACAATTTTTCCTTGCTATGCAACAGAAAAGTTAGTTAGTATGTAATCTGTATATTAGTAACTCTGCAAAAAATGCGATTTTGCGAGCTGAGTGCGGGACTAGTCGCATAAAGTCAATGCAATCCAAAATATCAAAACATTGAAAAACTGGAAGTCCTTGTTTGGATGAAGAACAGAACATGAAAGCGGGAGCGATTTTTTGACTCCTAGAATATTTTTATTTTTTTTTTAATATTAAGTCGCTTACTACGACATGCATGCATGATGAAATATAAACTTTCAGATTTAGTTATGACATTTATAGATGGTGAAGAACGCCTCGACGGAACTCTATGTAGCCTATGTACCTCTTGTTAGTTGGACAGCCACACAAACAAGAACCTACAACAAAAGTTGGGAGGGGTATGCCGGCTAAGTATCTATGCTTAACATAACGAGAGCCCCGAAAACAACCCCGACGTCAGCAGCTGGCGGCGAAGAACATATCACTTGCAAAAACAAGGAAGCTCAATGCCTCCCTGGAGCTTGAGCAGACTTCTCGGCCATAGTAGTATAGCGTCATCAAATATTGGACACACAGACTGCCTGATCCCATACTTGCGCTTCGTTGTGGATCTTAGATCCCCAATAGAAGAGGTAGGTGTGTTTGGGAGTGTTAGCAATCCCTAGAAAGCACCAGCACCACATAGGCAGAAACATATACCTATATTGGATCCCCGGGCATATGAGAATATGAGAAAAGGAAAACGCGGATGAGCTTGCTGAAAAAAGGTGCATTCCTCGAAGCTTACCCAGTAGACGTCCCACTCAAATTGAGCGAAATAAATAGAAGAATGGTTTGAGTTGTATGGAATTAAGCGCTGGGCTGCAAAGTGTCGAAGACAATGTGCAGGTCTTGCGACTTTGAAGTTTGAAGTTAAGGAAAAACGCATCCAGGCTTACTTTCTTTGGAGATGAGTCGTACAATATTTGAGGCGTAACGTACAAGAACGCATATAAGTATGAATGCCAGGAACTCGCATAGCCTTACACATACACATACGTACGAAATTTTCCAACTGGATACCATTATGCATCGTTGACCTACCACCATGAGCAGCAGGAGCAGTAAAAAGTAAACAAGCAATCGAAGGCATAACTGCAAGAGCAATATAAGCAATACGTAGGCATAGAAATAGCTAAATAGATGGCTCGTAGACTCAAGGCATGAAAGCAAACATTCTGGAGAATGCGTAGGCTGGTTGGCATAAGCCAAGTCAAGGCAAAGGCAGTGCACTGCAACAATAAATCGGGCAATTCAAGTGTCTAACCGTACCACCTTTTTGTGTATGTCTATACTCGCTCATATGCGGCGGCGCTAGCACATCAATGCGCGCATCCTTATCATGATGATTCTAGCTACTGCTATGACTAGCTCCACTTTTAGTTGTTGTTTTGTTTGCTTCCCATCTTTCTATAGTTGTTTGTATTCTACTAACATGTAGTTTTCCCTTTTATCTTCTTCTTTTGCCTTGTCGTAGTCGTCAAGAGTTAAAATTTACTAACAATTTGAGCATTAAAGCATATCCCCATTTGAGGGAGCCTATTTCAATGTCTTCCTACATAAATACTCATTCGTACATCTGTTGGTATTGTCGCTTGGCGCAATTATCTTCATGCTGTCCCTTCGTTCGGTTTATTTTTTGCCATTCATTTCGCTATTTGCCACTGCAGTTAATTCGATTTTTGTCATTTTTCCTCCCTCAAGTTCCCTTTCCTATATAAAGAAGACTGTTTTCATATTCTTTTCCTATTTTCACAAGCACTAGGCCAGCTCCGCATACTTGTTCAATGTTGGTGTGCTTTTTGTCCTAACCACATTTGTTCAACTAATATTCTCGCTATTGTTGGAAGCCCACTTTTATTGTACTTAGAGGAGTTGGTTGTCTTCTGCCTTGGAAGCGTTTAGCTTTAGCTAATATAAGTTAGCATCTAAACAAGCAGAAGAAAACTTACAAATGCGCTTAAGTGCAATGGGCTATGTGTCTAAACTCAATAGATAATTATGAGTTCGTTCCTTTGTTTGGTAACGGGAAGTTGGCCGGAAGTTTTGCGGAAATTTTAATGAGACCACAAGTATTATCTCTACTTATTATTAGCTACTTTTGTTTAAATCTTGCGGAATATTGCTCCGTATTTCTACATTGACTGCTGTTGTAGAGCCAAAGTGAACCAGGATACGTCACAAATTCAGAGATATCTTTTAAGTTCTTTATATTATGAATTCGTATAAGTTGGGCTGCTCACGAAATATATTGTAACGAATTTTCTGCAAATCCTCTTATTTGCCCTTTTGCTAGGTTCGTATCGCTAAACTGTTGAATAAATAACTCCAATATTGAATAATGGAAAAATGGCCTTTATTAAAATACTTCACAATAACACTCAAACTGTGCAACGAATAGCTTAATAACCAAACTGATAGCTTAAATGAAACTGACTTTCAAAATAATACTGCTATTGCTCGCTAGATATCGTCTTAGTCGTAACTGCTTGACAACTCAAATCAAACTGAATTACAGCGCCTCTACATCTGTCGCCTTTTATACTCTTTGTTTTCCTCGTTCGCATTTTCTAGAATCTACTAGCATTGTCCATGAGCTCTCAAACTTCTCAGCTATAACTACAATTGTACAATTTTATAGTTTTTCTCATTGCATACTTATAGGAGTATCTCAGATATATGCATGTGTTAGTGCATTGACTCTCCGCTGCTCGTATACTTACATGGTACATATATGTAGACGCAGTTATTGTTTCGTTTATGTAGATACATAATGATTGAATTATTGATGTGCATTCACGTCACTGCTTAGCATCGGCTTAGAGACGGCAGCACTCCTTAGTTTTGCTAATATTCGTAACAATATTAATTAGGATTGACTTGAATAAATGGGATTCCACAGTCAGCCACTTTTTTTTTAGTTTGACAACCCGTTCCTTATTTACAATAACTACCACAAATCAGAGGGCGTGCTTAACGCTGTATTTTAGCGAGCTTGGGGGTTTTGAGTAGAACTACGAATTTGCATACTCGAAACAACGACTAATTTTTTTTTGTACGAGGTGCTGAGAATGTTTGCATCATAATGCCTTAGGATGGTGAAAAGCGGACCTCTATCGCAACTTTTCGGCTTCAAATCAAAACCATTCAATGCCAAATGGATTTGTTATTAAAATGGTCAAGTATATTAGTAAGTAAGAACTTTTCAACTAAATATATCATTTTATTTTTTGCAATTATTTAAGTATGGCAATTTCGTAAAATTCAGAAGTGGAATATATACATATGATAGACAAACTTCAAGTGTGTCGGTACTTGAGTAAATCTTCTCACTGCAATTGACCTATGTACATGTGTACGATGGTTAGTAAAATTATTCAGGGATCGATTTAGTGGCGAATGTGATCAACTAAAAATTGTGGCTTCAGTATTTTTTACTGTTACGCTCCAACATACGTGTGTTTTGCAATAAATAATATATGTAACAGGGTTAGTTACCATTAAGAAAACAATCCCCCCGAATAAACATGTAAACTAAACCGAAGAACTCTTTTCACGTTCTTTTCGTTTTCAAAGAACAAAAGGACTCCAGCTATCTCCAAATAGAAAGTTTTACCATGAAGTGCTACGCTCTAACAGATACACATTTCAAAGCGCTCAAGCCAAGACGTACGAAAAAAGACCGCAAGAGGCTTGAGTCGATACCCTAGTAGGAATGGCGTGTTGTAGTTCTACTTCCTTTATCCAGAGGATTAGCTGAGGATTCGCTGTGTTCTTTGCTAGGGTTGTGAATATTGTGAATATGAATGCTCTCCTTACTCGTCTTCTTTACTTTTTAATGCTTTTTTATACCTTTAATGAAAATGAAATGGTATATTAATTTCGTCACGAAACCGAAAATTGTAAGTCCTTAAAGGAAAATAGATAGACCCACCATTAAGTATACCGAAATAATCAGGTTGAAGAGCTGAGTTGATTTAGCCATGTCCGTCTGTCCGTCTGTCCGTCTGTCTGTTTGTATGCAAACTAGTTCCTCAATTTTTGAGATATCTTGATAAAATTTGGTGAGCAGGTGTATTTGGGTGTCCGATTAGACATTTGTCGGAACCGACCGGATCGGACCACTATAGCATATATCCTCCATACAACCGATTTTTCAGAAAAAGAGGATTTTTGTAATATCTTACCCAATTTAACAGATTGAAGCTTCAAACTTCACCATATACTTTCGTATATTGCACATATTGTTGCCTGAAAAAATTTATGAGATCGGTCGTATATATAGTATATATCCCCCACAACCGATTGTTCAGATAAGGAACTTTTCGTAATTACTGCCCTATTTTAAGAGCTAGAGGCTTCAAATTTCAGCGAATGCTTACGTATATAGCATATATTATTGTCTGAAAAAATCATAAAGATTGGTGGTATATATAGTATATATATGGTGGTATATATAGTATATATATATAGTATATATATATATATTTTCGCAAATTTTAGCCCCATTTTAACAGCTAGAAGCTTCAAATTTCACCGAATATTTACTTATATAGCATATATTGTTGTCTGAAAAAATCATAGAGATCGGTTGTATATATAGTATATATCTCATACAACCGATTGTTCAGATAAGAAACTTTTCGCAATTTCTACCCCATTTTAACAGCTATAAGCTTCAAATTTCACCGATTGGTTACGTATATAGCATATATTGTTGTCTAAAAAAATCATAGAGATCGGTTGTATATTTAGTATATATCTCATACAACCGATTGTTCAGATAAGAAACTTTTCGCAATTTCTACCCCATTTTAACAGCTATAAGCTTCAAATTTCACTGATTGCTTACGTATATAGCATATATTGTTGTCTGAAAAAATCATAGAGATCGGTTGTATATATAGTATATATCTCATACATTGTTCAGATAAGAAACTTTTCGCAATTTCTACCCCATTTTAACAGCTAGAAGCTTCAAATTTCACCAACACCTTACGTGTATAGCATATATTGATGTCTGAAAAAATCATTGAGATCGGTGGTACACATAGTATATATCTCATACAACCGATTGTTCAGATAAGAAACTTTGCGCAATTTCTGCCCCGTTTTAACAGTTAGAAGCTTCAAATTTCACAAAATGCTTATATTGTTGTCTGAAAAAATCATAGAGATCGGTCGTATATATATTATATACTTCATATAAACTGTCATTTTGACCCCTTTTTTACGGCTAGAATCTTCAAAATTCATCAAATTTCATCAAATAGTTACGTTTTCGTCATATATTTTTGAAATACGTGATTCGTAGTCATAGTTTTTACACGCAGACCACAAAAAACCTGAAACTTTGCATCCTCACACGAAGTACCTACCTGTTTTTTATTTTATATTTATCTTAAAAATCGTTAAGGTATGTAGATCTGTTCTCTATATATTTCTTATCTTATACATCCGATTATTCGTAGATTACGAACAGGATAAGATTATTGTTCAGCCCCATTCATGAAAGGTATGAAGTCTTCGGCACAGCCGAAGACAGTCCCGTTCTTACTTGTTTATTATTGTTGTTGCCCCACCTGTCGATGTCTATTGTTTTCGTCGCTGCTCTTGTTTGTCAAATTTTAGTGTTTATATTTTTGATCAATTTAATTTATTTGAAATTGGCCTAATTTTTGGTTGATGGAAACCATTTCCGAGCCAAAACATGAGCAGATATTCTATTTGAAACAAGCAAGTGCATAGTACTTAAAATTCAAAAGTAAACCAAATAAATAAAGTTAATCCAGCTAACGCTAATTCTTGAAAGCAATTAGTAACCTCAATCAAGAGGTATATCGATTTTGAAGTGGTTTGCTTGTTAAGATGTAACTCCAATAAAGCACTTCAAAACCTCAAAATAAAAAAGTAAAAATTTAAAGGAAACTAGAAAAGAGGCAAATGAAATCACATCACTTGTGTGCCTTTTATCCGTTTTTAAAAAATCCAATTTTGAGCATGTTCAAGTAACAGCAGCAGCAAGTGAAAAACATAACAAACAAAAAAGCGAATATGTGCTCCAAATAATGAAACCAAATGCGAAACATTGAAACTGAAATTAAAGAAAACTGCACATAACGAGGTGAATGACGCTGACGACGATGACTACGTTGGCGATGACCATGTTAAGGCCCAATAGATACGAATAGATTTGACAAAGGCTAGCCTAAAGGAAGAGAAATTCGAGAGGAATAAAACAATAACGCAAAGACAAAAACACACAAAACACATGCAACCGACTTGTAATAGAACAGATCAACTACGGGGCTGCACAACAAAGAAAAATGACAAACAAACAAAAACAAAATAGAAAAACAAAAACATCATGGGAGAAAAGTTAACTCAAATCCAGAACACAACAGCAACATCAATGACAAACGGACGTATTCGATATTTGTGAGGGAGAGTAAGCGCATGCTGGCTAAAGAATCGAACAAAATCATAATACACATATGTACATACATAACACATAATTCGCAAAAGAAGAGTCGTTTAGCTAGCAAGGATGTGGCAGGACTAGCAAAAAGCAAGCATCAAAGCATAACGTTTTGAATGAAAGTTGCGGGTGGATGCAAGGCATAGAAAGCACACACATAGATATTGCCAGCCAGCAATCGAACAATAGTACTTGCTTGCTTCTCAATTGAACGTGAGCAATGAAACTGAAGCAGTGATAGTGTTATGATTAGCACATTTGAATATAATTGCAAAACTAGATTGGAGAAGACGAAAAACTTGCTTCCGAGCCTCGACTAGATTTTCAAGTCAATAGAGGAGTTTAGAACTTGGTTGTACTCAGTGTTTTTTTTATACAAAAAGCTTAAAAAGAATAAGTGATGTAGGCCCATCTTAATAAATTTGAACATAATTGCAAAAATAGCTTGGAGAAGACGAACAACTTGCTTCCGAGCCTCGACTAGATTTTCAAGTCAATAGTTGGTTGTACCCAGTGTTTTTTTTTTTATACAAAAAGCTTAAGCTGAATAAGTGATGTAAAGTGTGTTGAAAGTACCTCTTTTGAAATTTTTCTACAACTATAGCTGTGACGTAGAGGGCGATACCATCCATGTGTTAAAATAGGCTAGCTTTTCTTGCATCGAAATGTATCAATTGATTTCTCACTTTAAGCCTAAGCCTTTGTAGAAGTTGTAGGATACATATCAATTCGGTATGGTCCGATACTAGCAGACCAGAACCTTCGTCTGAGGATTTTAGTTGTCTTTTATCACCGCGGGGATGTACATTCTAATACTCTTAAAGCACCTTGGTTCACAAGACAACTTATTAGACTCAATAATGTTAAATCTAGGCTTTATAAACGTTTCAAGAGATCAGGATCGTCTGCCGATTTTTCTAAATATTCGGTTGCTCGTTGCAACTTTCATTGTCTAAACCAACAATGTTATAAATTGTACTTAAGCAGTTGTAAATTTCAATTTTTCAACAATCCGAAAAGATTTTTCAGTTTTGTTAATTCCAAGAGGAAAACATCTGGTTTTCCAGCTACTTTTTCTTTTGGTTGCAAGAATGCTAGTTCTGATAATGATATTGCGGAATTATTTGCAGAATTCTTCAGGTCGACCTACTCATCTAAACGTTTTCAACCCGGTCAACACTCCTACAACTTGGAAAGTTTTAATTGCATTCCTAATCCAGTAATTGATAAGAATACTGTTCTTCAGAGCCTTCTCGGTTTGAAACCGATTTTTTCTCCGGGTCCAGATGGCGTTCCTAGTTGTGTACTCAAATACTGTGCAGTTAACTTATCTGAGCCGATACATAAATTATTCCAATTATCTGTGGAATCTGCCACTTTTCCATTGATTTGGAAGAAATCATTTATTATACCTTTACACAAAAAAGGTAGTAGGTCTAGTATCGAGAACTATAGAGGTATAGCTAAGCTTTCAGCTATTCCCAAAACATTTGAGCGAATAATTACATGTCAACTTCAACACATGTGTAGCTCCATATTATCGCCCTGCCAGCATGGGTTTGTGCCGCGTAGATCAACTACTACCAACTTGCTAGAGTTTACTTCTTTTGTAATGGATGGATTTTTAAACAATAGGCAAACGGATGTGATCTATACCGACTTCAGTAAAGCGTTTGACTCTGTCAATCATGAGCTTTTAGTTTACAAACTTGATTTACTTGGATTTCCAAAGCATTTGCTTGCATGGCTCGAAAGCTATCTCGCGAATCGGACTCAACAAGTTTTGTTTAAAAACAGCTTTTCTATGTTGTTTGATGTAACGTCTGGTGTGCCTCAGGGTAGTCATTTGGGTCCGTTACTTTTTACCTTGTTTATAAATGACTTACCACAAACTCTCATACATTCCCGAACTCTTATGTATGCAGATGATGTTAAACTTTGTTACTCATACTTGCCTTCGGAGTCTTCCCGTGTGGAGTTTCTTCAGGCAGACTTGGACTCATTTCAATGTTGGTGTACTGCAAATTTACTAGTTTTGAATTGCTCGAAGTGTAAACTAATGACATTTCACCGAGTGAAGCCAAGTTTGACATCGTATACGTTAAACAGCACGCCTTTGGAGCGTATATCTGTCGTAAGTGATCTAGGCGTTCTTTTTGATCCTAAACTGACTTTTAATACGCATATCTCATCAATGGTAAGCAAAGCAACGGGTATACTCGGTTTTGTGAAGCGATGGGCTAAGGAGTTTAATGATCCGTATCTGACTAAGACCCTCTACACATCGTTGGTACGACCAATCTTAGAGTATTGTTCGTGTGTCTGGTGCCCAGGGTATCAAAACTTTATAAAGCGTATTGAGTCAGTACAGAAGCAATTCATTATATTTGCACTACGTGGTCTTAACTGGGATTCTAGTGTGCATTTGCCACCATATAGAAATAGGCTTCTCCTTATAAATCTGCCAACTTTAGAAAATCGAAGAACTTTACTCGGGGTAATGTTCATTCACAAGCTCATTATGGGCGAGATCGACTCATCTGATCTTGTTAGTCGACTAAATTTTGCTGTTCCTGGTAGAACGTCCAGGCACTTTGTGCCTTTTTATTTACCACTTTGCCGGCAAAATTTTGCCAAAAATAATCCACTGCGAAGTTGGTGTTCGCACTACAACAACTTGTATAACTGCATCAGTTTTGAATGTTCGTTTTCCGAGTTGCATAATTCAATACTGTCACGTCTGGCCTGATATTTTGTACTTTCTTTCCTATGTATGGTTGAATTTAAATATTTTTAATTATAACATTAATTTTATGTTTTATATATCTTAGTAGTCGACCGCATTGTGTCTGTGTCGACTTTAATCCAAATAAATTAAAAATTAACCCGCTGCTTATTCAGCCCTTATTTCCCTCTTTTATCTTTGTTTCATTCCCTTTTCTAATCCCCATTTAATATGGCTAGCCCATCCTTGACACGTTTCTTTCGAACGTTGGTTTATTTCATTTATTAATTTTTATTTAATGCACATTTAGCTCAAACCGCCTTTGGTCATTTACTAATCAATAGTTGCACGCCATCTAGATTCTGTTTTTTATCCTTCCTCGTTTCTAGAGGATTAGAGCCATAGGTCTCTATCATTGCTAGGTTTGGTCCATAGTGAGCTTTTATTAACTCTGAATTTTATGTCATCATTTGATTTATCTCAGATGCGATCTCTGACCAGATAGTCTGCTCAATTTCAATCAATGTTTTTGAAAATGGCGGGATGTTGTTGTTTGTGTTGTTAGGGAAAAACACTCCGAAAGATAAGAGGGATATAGACAGGGAGACAGAAAGCGTATTGTAGTGTAACAACATGCAGCCTATGAAGGAATGTCTGAAACTTTATTATTCGTAAGTCAATTATATATTGTTTTCTTATTTCCTATGATATGAGAATTATCTGGCAACCCTGTCGAAAAATTGTAAATTTTTTAGAAAATACTTTTCATACCCATATAAAGCTAATGGGATTAGGTTATACTTTTTACTATATTATTTTAAGTTCTTTACCATAAACCAAAACATTGTTCAAATGTATCCATTGTAACGCAGCATAGTCAGCATAGTCCCTGTTGCTAAAATCTTTATTATTGTCCTCATACGAATCAAAGTGGCATTCATATGCATACAATATAAATTTGTCTGTGGAGCTAAGCGCGATCGAAAAGCGATTGCAGCGTGCTCCACCACTCCACTATAAGGAACGTTGCGTCAAGTCGACTAAAGGCTGGTACACAATGAAATTTTCCATATAGATGCGTTTAACACAAGCTTATGCATTCCAGTAATATCGCCACAATCAACCAAGATGTTGCGTTTATAAATATGAAGAAACTTCAGACTTGGCAATTGAAGTTTGTTTCGCCTTGACCATTCACATACAAAATTTCGCGAAGCACAGTTATAAACATTCTCCCTATACAACAAAAATACTTGCTAACATATTTTGTGTCGTATACATTTGTAATATTCCAGTTTTTAATTGCGCAAAATGTTAGAAAAGTTGCCAACGAAGGGGAAAAATAATTCCACTTGCAAAGTGTGCTAGCACCTTTAGCCAAAGCAAATGTCAAATTCTTCTTACGCTTTGCTTGCGAAAAAGTTGCAAGTTGGCTAATTTTTTAACTTAGATGGCGCCAGTGTCGCTCAATCTGCCGTTCTCCATAAAAATACGTGCAATCTACTCATAATGCATAATATTGAGTTAAACGTATCCATATGAAAAACTGCTTACGTGACGGGGCTTTAAGTAACAGCCAAGCATTTGTATACATAGTTTTTAGTATTGGGAAAGGTGGGCGGTTATGCGAACAGCTGTAACAAGCCAAAATATCAAGTGGACCAACAAAAGCATATACGCAACGAAGCATGAAACGATTTTTCAGGAGTATTGAATTTTGAACATTCGATTGGCAACAAAATGTACGCGAGCGCACGCGAAATCGCTTGCTCACCCTTACAACTTGCTGTTATAGGCAAAAAAAAGTTATGTGGAGTGGGTGGCACTTCTACATACATACATATATATGTAACTATATACCGAAAACTGTGGATAGGAGTGTGTATTTCATATGCATTGTACATTTATGTGTTTTTGTACTTATATCTTTGTCTGTTTACGTTATTATAGTGGATGCCTGTGTACAATGCGCTCGAACCAACTTAGCAAACTCAAAAATTGTTGTATCATTTCAATAGCAGTGAAAGCAAAAGAATAATTTGAAAAAAAAAACCAAACCTTTATGGGCGGGTAACACAGCTGTTGATGCACGTTGACGTTAAACATTTATTTTGGATTAGGTTTGGCTCATTGTTAGCACATTTTTTAAGCCCGAAAGTTACGAGCAAATTTTTAGCTTATTCCGCATGGTAAAAAAGAACACAAGCCAAGGTCCAGCGCCGAAATACTTAGCAGTTTCCAGCTATCTGATTGATGGAAAAAGATGAAGAATATCTTCAAATATTTAAAGCGATTTCGCAAAATTCAGAAGTGGAATATAAAACATCGCCAACATCATATGTGTATGACTCCACGTTTCGAGGGGTGATTTTTCCGAGTTCTTTACAGCGATCCAGTCATGACATGGAAGGTTACCCCAAGAAATGGGGATAACCGACGAATGCAAGATTACCAAGCATGATAACCAATACCTTGCGTTCGATCATAAGTCCATTTTTGAATAACGAATACGAAAAACTTATGATTAAAGATTTAGGAATAAAAAACTCAAAAGCTTAAGTACTAGGAAACATAAATAACTATTGAAGAAGTAAAGAACATTAATACTTAGGAGCTTAAAATAAATGGCGCATAATTATAGTAAAAATAAAATAGGTTTTAAATTTAGTTGCAGCTTTTTGACATCATTTTCTATGAGCTATCAAAAAAGCTGCAACTAAATTTAAAACCTATTTTATTTTGACTATGATTATGCGCCAATGTGTTTATGTTATATGTGATATCGCATAACTAATTAATCTGGCAATATGCATTTCACAATAAACGCCTAAAACGCTGCAACAACTCACATTTCAATACATAAAAAATAAATAAACTAAATTTAACTTAAAATAATAATATCCTAAAGTTCCCAAAATATTTATAAAACCTAAAAGAGCTTACACATACAGATACACATACATACACACTCTATCTGCCCACAATACCTAAATCAATAGAAACAAACAAATACAAAAATCGCCAGGAGCAGGGTTGGCTCTCAGATTCAGCAGGGAAAGCCTCAATTTGGGCACCAGGGAAATTTCTCCTACAGGAAATTATGACGCCAACGGTAGCAGGATTCACGTGGGCAAAAATCAACGGTATATACGTCTTCAGTTGCTATGCCCCTCCGAGCATGACCATCGCCGAGTTCGAATACATGATATACGGGATCACCATTGAAGCACGAGGTAAACACCCGCTTTTAGTGTGTGGAGACTTCAATGCTTGGTCATCTGTGTGGGGAAGTAGACGAACCAACGAAAGAGGGAGAGTTCTCCTCGAAAGTCTTACTTCTTTGAGGCTAGAACTCCTAAATGAACCAGGGATATATACCTTCGATACAGGTACCAGACGATCCATTATAGATCTCACCTTCGCTAGCAGCGAAATAGCAAGACGAGCAAAATGGTCCATAAGCAACGTCTACACACACAGCGACCATAAAGCTATTAGCGTAGAGCTGCTCGAAACTCCACGAACGGTAGCAGCAAGACATCGACAAAGTAGGAAATGGAAACAGCACCTTTTCGACCCACAAATATTTGACATTATCTGGAAGGACGCCATAGTACGAGAATCGCATGCGGAAGACCAGTCGGTTCAAATCACTAAGTTGCTATGTATGGCATGTGATGCTGCCATGCGCAGAAGTCGCGGAAAAGCACAGCGCACTCCGGTATATTGGTGGAATGACGAAATTGCGGAAGAGCGTAGAAAATGCCACAAAGCACGAAGAATAGCCCAGAGGGCACGCTCATCACCACGATATGCAGAGCTACACAGCACCTATGTCGCACAAAGAAAGGCACTTAAAAATGCCATAAAAAAGAGCAAGAAGTTATGCTTTAGGGAACTGCTGGATAATGTCGACCTAGATCCTTGGGGATCAGCCTACAGAACTGTGATGGCCAAAGTTAAAGGACCGATATCACAGCAACCTACGTGCCCGATACTGATGAATATTATTGTTGAAACACTTTTCCCGGCGCAAGATCGCTGGACTTATCCAAGCGAGGATCTAGAAAGTACGGAAATTCCGCAAATTACAGAGCAAGAGGTGCTGGACGCTGCAAAAAGAGTTGCTGATAACAAATCCCCAGGACCCGACGAAGTACCAAACATAGCCCTTAAAGCCGCGATTACAACTAGGGCTACATTATTTACTGATCTTTTTAATGCCTGTATGCAAGAAGGCGTGTTCCCTCGCCCGTGGAAACGACAAAGACTTGTCCTATTGCTGAAACGTGGTAAACAGCCGGACCAACCATCCTCATATAGGCCACTTTGTATGCTGGATTCCCTAGGGAAGATTTTCGAGCGTATAATTAGTGAGCGCCTACAGCTGACTCTAGAAAGACCAGGTGGCTTATCGAATAGTCAATATGGATTTCGCAAATCAAGATCCACCGTAGATGCAATACAAACAGTCGTCAATATAGCTAGAGAAGCTATCTCTGGAGGCCAAAATAAAAGGAAGTTCTGTGCACTGATTATGTTGGACATCAAGAATGCTTTTAACACTGCGAACTGGATGCAGATAATGGCAGCGCTGCAAAGCTTCGGCACTCCAGCTTACTTACGCAGAATTATATGTAGCTATCTTAAAGACAGAGTACTTCTTTTTGACACGGATCAAGGAGCTAACGAGTACAAAATCACAGGAGGCGTCCCACAGGGATCTGTTCTCGGTCCAACGCTTGGGAATGTAATGTATGACGGGGTGCTAAAGATTGATCTACCAGAAAACACGCAAATTGTGGGATATGCTGATGATATTGCAGTGGTAGTAGTGGCCAAGAAACTGGACCTGCTTCAAGCATTATGTAATGACGCCGTAGCAAGAATAAAGGAATGGCTGACCAATACAGGACTGGAGTTGGCTAGCCAAAAGATGGAAGTGGTATTAGTAAGCTCCAAACGGTCGGCGAACGAGTTAGTCTTAACTGTCGGGGATCATCAAATCACCTCAAAGGATTCCTTAAAATACTTAGGAGTGCACATTGACTCTAAGTTAACTTTCAAAGAGCACTTCAGAGCGGTGGGGGAGAAAATTACCAAAGTTAATGGATCACTTATGCGAATAATGCCTAACATTGGTGGTCCGAGCGAAGCTATACGTCAGCTATTGTCCACAGTAACCAGCTCAATAATACTATACGCAGCACCAGTGTGGTATGGATCTAAACAGACCCATCAAAAATATATATTAGCAGCGTACCGACTTGCTTCTTTAAGAATAGCAAGTGCTTATCGGACGGTGTCCGACGACGCGATCCTGGTTCTAACCCGGAAAATCCCAGTGGACTTACTGGCAAGCGAAATGGCCGATCTGTATAACACTAATATCGAGCGACCATCTGAAGAAGACAAGAAAAGAGCAAGGACACAAACAATAGCTAAGTGGCAAGAACGGTGGGAGGCCTCGAGTAAAGGGCGTTGGACTTTCACACTAGTTTGGAACGTAGCTCAATGGAATGAGCGGAAGCACGGCGAACTGAACTACCATCTCACGCAGATAATGAGTGGACATGGCGGTTTCAAAGAGTATTTATGGAAGCGTAGGATAGAGGAAGATCCTCATTGCCCAATGTGTACCACAGAGTTAGAAAACGCAGAACACGTCATGTTCTACTGCCCCCGTTTCCACGAAGAAAGACTCACCTTGCATGGAGTCTTTGGGGAGGAACCTACCACGAGAAATTTAGTTTCACATATATGCAGCAGGAAAGAATGTTGGACTGCAGTGAGCAAAATGGCATTTATAGTAATGACACGCCTGATGGATGCTGAGAGGGAGCGCAATGCGCATGCGAAGCAGTGGCGATTAAATGGACACTCAGAGCAAATAGCGGGAATCTGGACGCAGGGACAACAGTAGGCTCTTAAAAAATGAGAAATATGGAACGCCACCCTGAAGTAATGCGAAAGTGGTGCCGGGGTGGGCGACGGTTCCAGAACGGGGCTGTTTTTTAGTCTACGGACACACGGTTGCTGCGACGGCAGCAATTATGGTGCATTAGGCATATTTTTCAGCCTCCCCGCAAAAAAAAAAAAAAAAAAAAAAAAATGCCTAAATCAATAGAAGAAGCCATAACTGAGTTCAGCTGCCCATGTCAGCAGCAACGACAAGAGCATTTTAAAGTTAGACTTGCACGCATAGTTTTGTGTCACTTGGAAAAATCGTTTGCAATTTTTCGGCTCACATTTTCTATGTGTATTGGTGGCAAGTTAACATCATGTATTTTTCGTATACTATGTGCTTGTGTTTGTACGTGTTAGTTCGAAATGCACGCATAAATGGTCAAAGTGGACATTTAGCCCGAAGTTCGTATGAAATAAAATTGTTTGCCAACCCTGCTGCTACATTTAACTCTTTTCCTGCCATGGTCGTATTCAGGCTTCAAGTGCACTGCTCTTCCTTTGCTTTTACTGTTGCCGATGCTGCTCACTGATACATGATAATGTAGTTGCAATTATTGGCTACGACCGCTAGCGATTCTGCTGCGTGTTGCAGGATGTATTTATAAGTATATCACTACCTACATTCGTAATAGCGATGGTCCACATGATAAATATATACTCCCGTTCGGTGCGCTCCGATATCTTGTTTTTCAAATCAACTGATCCCGAAATTTTTAAGGCAGACACCACAGTCCCATTTAAATGGCTTTAAAACATAAATTATAATATCGTAGAGTTTGGAAAGGATTTCATAATTACTCTCGAATTAGAATAATTTCAATATATCAGCTATATCGGCCATTTTGAAACTAATACCTTGGGTCCTGCGGGTTCAAATACTCGGTGGCCATCTCTAGCATATTTACATAGGTATGAAGCTTCCTATTGGTGCAGCAAAAATTAGCAAAACAAGCCAGCTGCTCGGTGCATCTGACATAGTACCCTGAAGGAAATTATAAAAGATTTTATATTTTGAAAAGCCTGGAAACATTCCTAGTTTGAGAAAATTAAGCAGAACTTCAAAAAAGTACTGTTTCCATTTCGCTTCTCATATAGCAATTAATCCAAATTTTTGAAGCAGCTTATCAAATTACTTTACAACGCCGACTAAATAACGCATGCACATTCCCTTGGCAATGATAATTAAGTCTGTCTCTGTAGGGGTAAAGTTCCCCATCAATGCTATTTTAGCTTAAAATCGCACTCAAATTTCCAAATGCACCAAATTTTTTTATGATAAATTCATAGCGGAATCCTTTTCCTAGAGTGCAAATCAATTATGCGTGTATCTACATATGCGTAATTGCGTAGTAACACTGTTGGAATGTGATATACATACATCCGCAACCTGTGGTCAAATTGATGATGAGAGAGAATAGGGGTATCAATGCATCCTGCGTCGCAAAGCTGCTGGTCAATTTTGCATGTACTCTTGCAACACACACCCACATATATGCATAGCCACAGTTAAACGTAATACCACGTTCACATTAGCGTACTTTAGTTCTCAATTTAAGCCAAATACAGTATAAAATAATAATTTGCCAAATAAATTAATTATTCTCAAACCTTTTAGTTCTCAAGTTGATATTCAACATCATTATCAAATCATCCAACATTTGAGAAATTTGTAGTTATCAAGTTGATCTTCAACATCAATATTAAATTATAAAACAGTCAGCCAATTAAGAATGGAATACTTATTTTAATAAGAAGCAAACTTCTTGGCGTGATTTACATACCTCCGAAGAGATTTAGGCCGAGCTTCGCTTCAATCTTTTTGGCAGGACGGGACCTACATTTTTTACGCCCGAGGTAGAAGAGTTTTTCACTCAAGCTTTCCATGGCAAAATACATACACTCGGAGTGTGTGCCAAATCTCTGCCGACGGGCGATCCCGCCTACAAAAACTTTATTCTGATTGAAACAACGTTTTTTAAGTTTTTAATGTTAACTTGCCCGGGAGTTGCACCCAAGACCTTCACTGTGTTAGGCGGAGCATGCTACCATTAAAAAAAATAATAGTTTAAAAAAACTAAAAACACGCTTTTATAGCAAACCGAACTAAAAAATAGAAAATAATTTTCAATTAAAAAGAGTTTATATAACAGTAGTAGAAGGTCAAACAATCGTTTATAGTTAATCACCTCAAAATAAAATTATAATAAAATTTAAGTTATTAACAGAATAATTTAATTCACAGTAAAAAGCGTGGGGTGCATTTGACTATATTTCATATCTTTCCTCTCAGATAGTTGCCAATAGAATGATTGTAACATTCAATATCAAGAACCCCACGCTTTTTACTGTGAATTAAATTATTCTGTTAATAACTTAAATTTTTATAATTTTATTTTGAGGTGATTAACTATAAACGATTGCTTGACCTTCTACTACTGTTATATAAACTCTTTTTAATTGAAAATTATTTTCTATCTTTTAGTCATTTTAAAAGTTTTAGTCGTTCCATGGATGAATCCAACCCCACGGCACTGTAAAGGGCCAAGACGCAGGGAGGCTGGCCGCGGTCTTTCGCCGAAATTGTCAAGGGTCGGCAGATCATTGGCATTATAGCCGAGAGCAGCGAAGATGGCAGGATCCCGAAACAACAGTGGAAATGGATCGAGGCCGCGCTCGCTAAGGTGGCCGTTAAGGTTAAGAAAGACAACCCTGGTCCACTGCCATCTTACACCGATGCAGGGTGGTTCCAGGGCAATGTCAAGTTAATTGCTTGCGATGACGTCAGGTCGGTAAACCTCTATAGGGCCGCCGTTACGCTGATAGGGGTGGTATATCCGGGCGCGCGCCTCAAAGTAGTGGAGGCGCGTGATATCCCATCACGACCAAGGGCTAGAACCTGGGTTCCAGTGACGCCAACGAACCCAGCTCACATCCTGGAGCTGCTCCAGGAGTACAACCCACCACAGGTTTGGAAGTCAACCCGGATAAAACCAAGCTTGTCCTCTTCACGAGGAGGTACAAAGTACCAAATCTTACACCGCCAAGAATTGGGGGTACGTTCTTAGCGTTCAAGTCAAGTCAAGTATTTGGGAGTCATTCTGGATAGGAAGCTATTATGGAGTGGCCATATAGTGGAGCGATCCAAGTAGGCAGCAGCAGAGCTGTTCATCTGCAAGAGGGCAATTGGCACCTCCTGGCGATTCTCCCCTAAGGTGACCTACTGGATTTACACAGCCATTGTGCGCCCGATTCTTCTTTATGGTGCCTTGGTCTGGTGGCCTGCACTAGCTAAAAGTACCTATCTTAAAATGCTTCAAAAGGTGCAACGGAGTTCGGAGCTCTGAATTACCGGGGCTCTCGGCTCCACTCCAGATTCCGTTACATACATACATGGATACATAGATACATAGATAGATACAGGCCAAACTAATAAAAGCGTGTTAAAAAGGGCTCCAGTATGCTCTTTCGTAGATGTGCCATGCATCCACTTCTATCATTAATAAAGGAATGCGTTTTTCGCATTATGTGCAAGGTTTCAAATCTATGGTCATTTGGTGTGGTCATAAGTTCAATTGACCTTTTGTCCGTTAAACTTATGTCACCCCACCATCACATTATTGCATTGTTATCGAGCCTTGATACGTGTGCAAAGTTTCAATCAAACTTATGGTCATTCAAAGTGGTAATAAGGCCAATTGACCTTATGTCCGTTGACCTTATGTCACCACACCACCACATTAATGCATTGTCATCGGTCCCTGGTACGTATGCAAAGTTTCAAATTAAAACAGACTTCTAGAAACCGGTGAAAATTAAGCTGACAGATTCCGTTACATATAGGCCAAGCTAATAAAAGCGTGTTAATAAATTAGGAACAGTGAGTAGAACATACAACCTTTTTAAGTTTTATTTAAATAAAATGCGGCTATTGTGTGAACATAGTATAAGCGTTACGCATGCTATGTACATTACTACAAAATATGTCTACATACATACATAAGTGTAAGTTGGTGCTTCTTGCTTCTGCTCTCTCACATCAGTTATATACTCATTTTGCAATACCGTCCATGTTTTTTTTGAAATGCGTATATTGGATATCTCCTCTTGGCTCAACCCAAACAACTCTCAACATTGGCTTTGCTGCAACTGCAATCATACATACATTTTTGTATGCATACTTATATGTTTTTGGCTTGCATCGGAGTGAGCAGGCAGGCGCATGTTGAAGAGAGAAAAAAGCTTTTTGTTGTTGAAGGCAAGTTGCGTAAGTGCGTGCGCCCCCCAAGTAGGACCAATACATACATAGGTCATAGAATGTGTATGCATTTGTGACCATTGGCTCACAGTGGGGTATGGTTGGACAATTCTGAAATATAATTTTTTAAAGTACTAAATAAAGATTCAGTCGTGGATATTTTCTGTCAGGTGTATTTTAAAATCGTAAACATCTCAAAACGATAAATGACATCTTAGCTAGAGGTAGTCCACCGTTAATTTTCATGAAAAAACCCTGTCACAAAAATTTATGTTCAGTCGTTAACAGGATAGTAGGGTGGATTCCAGCGTTGAATATGTCATTAACATTTGGATGCTAAGGAGCTATCTAGGACGGAAACTGCAATGACTAGATCATATTAGTGTGCTAATGATATTTCGCACAATATACTGGATTTAAGCTCATATGCTTTTTTCATAAAGAACTTGGGGTTGCCAAAATCTCGCCTGACATGATTTGTACCTGCATGACACTACTTTATTTTCTCTGTATTTTTCCTGTATTTTTTCTTATATTTTTTGTCGCCTTTCCCTCCTAATACGGTTTCAGTACTGGTGTACGTGTGTAAACTATATATCAAAAAACTAATGAAATACAAGAAAAATACAACCTAGTTCATTATAAAGAAACGAGCCAGTTAGTATTTCGATAGGTTTTTTTGGAATTCGGCTGTTTTTTCTTTATATTTTCTGACAAATGAAAATTTAGTTTTTAGTTTCAAAATTGTGTGCATAAAAACACAAATAAAATCAAATTTCTTGTGAAAAAAGTGAACCATCAGAGACCGAAATAATTTTCCCGTGTTATTTGCATTGTTTTTATTGTTAAATATGTTTATTTAAAAATAGAATTTAAAACATAAACAAAAACGTGTTAAACTCAATAATTTTGGGGGAAAAGTTGTCTCGCGTTCTCATAGTAGAAATTGTTTTTGTTTTTTGAAGTTCCGATAAAGTTTCGTCAGTTTTTCTAGCTTGGATTCCAAGACCAAATAAAGTAGTGTCATATATGTATTAGGTGAGGTTGAAAATTGTGTTATTTACGCTCTCCGGAAACATTTTTTCATTTGCTTCATTCTTGGTTGCATTGAGTGAATGTCATGTTGTTGTTGTTGTTGTAGCGATAAGGTTGCTCCCCGAAGGCTTTGGGGAGTGTTATCGATGTAATGGTCCTTTGCCGGATACAGATCCGGTACGCTCCGGTACCACAGCACCATTAAAGTGCTAGCCCGACCATCTCGGGAACGATTTATGTGGCCACATTAAACCTCCAGGCCACCCCTCCCTCCTGACCCCCAAATTCCATGACGAGCTTGGGTCGCCAGAGCCTCGTATGTTAGTGAAACAGAATTCGCCGCGGATAGGTGAGGTTGACAATTGGGTTTGGAGAAGCTATATATTTCGCTGGCAACCTGAAGGGTTGCGCTACACAGCCCCTTAAATCTAGTATTTTAGTCGCCTCTTAGGAAAGGCATACCTACCGCGGGAATATTCTGACCCCCTAACCCGCTGAGGTGAGTGAATGTCATTATCTGTGTTGCTGCCGGTAGCTCTGCCGGTAGCTCAGAGAGGATAGGTGTATTAGTTGAGTGGTAAATCAGCTGTTTGTCAGAGCCTTCGGCATTTAACTTGTCCTTGTAATTTTTGGAACACATTGTAACTAAAATAAATTATACTTGTGCGCGTCTTCCCACCCATTATTCGTGTCGATGGCTGTTCAAAAACTTGTATATTGAAGTGTAAATCACAAAACATATACAAAATTTTATGTACTCTGCAACCTTTTTAAATAAATAAAAAAAATATTTTAAATGTTTAAAGAATTTTGATGGTCCCCTTAATGAATAAATTTTGATTAAAAATGTTTCTCAGTACTGTGTTAGTGTAAATTTGAATATCAGACCGAAGTGCCTTGGCTTCATATGGAAGTGCCTTTTCTTTGCACTTTCATATGAAATTCAGGCACTTTCATATGAATTGAATTTATATGTGAGTACATATGGGAGTGCTACGAAAACTGTTTTTTTTTTTGTATTCAAAGTGTGAATTTGTATCTGTGCCTATAATTCTTGCAGCTTTACTTCTTCTATCAACTGCTCAGTCATTCCAGGTGGGTATCCTTAAAATTCAGTCCATTAACCTTGGTTAGGTTAGCTATATTTAGCCGATAAAATAGCATTCAAACAGTATTGTTACTCCGAATTCTAAGCGAATCCAACACAACTTTACTAATCACTTTATGTATTAATACATCACTTGTGACACTTAATGCCCGCCCCAAAGGTATGCAACACATATCTGTCATTTAGCCGCCCACCCCACTGTAGCTAGCTTTGAGAAATATGAGAACAACATCCAGTAAATGGTAAATTCGCATAGTAACAAAGATTTGCGAGGCCACTTAATTATGCAACAGGAACGTATTTTTCAAGAGGGTGTATGTGTATGATTTTACTGCACCAGTACTTCAATTCGATTTGAACATGCTGCGAAAATGTAAAGATAGAAAATTTCTTGTATCCATACTAGATGATATTACGCGCGGGTTGTTAATAATTCAATAGTCATTTCTTGTAAATAGAAATAAAAACAAGTAAAGTTGTCTAAGTTCGGGTGTAAGCGAACATTATATACTCAGCGTGAGCTTCAATTGTACATTTCATTTCAGATAAATCACTTTTCTACATAACACGTGGCACCGCCCGTTTAACAAAAAAATGTCTCCCCATTTCCTCTTACAATAAAACTTGATAAGTGAAATATCATTGATTCAAAACTATTTTTTGCTAAGTTATAGCTTATTATTCTAGTCTACACCCTTTTAAATTTGTTTTATATCTAAGTTGCCGTGGTCTTTAAGCGATCCCGTCCATTTTTACTAGAAATATTTCTGCTATAAGGAAAATATGTGTACACAACTTCATTACGATATGTTGACTTTTCTTCGAGTTATGGCTCCCGAAACATAGAAAATTGCTTAGTCATAAAAGAGGCGGTGCCACACCCATTAATTCAATTTAGAAAGTAAAATTCTATTGATACAAAGCTCTTTTTCGCTAAGATATAGCTTATTATTTTCGTCCACGACCCTTTTAAAAATCTTTTATATAAAAGTGGGCGTGGTCCTTAACTGATTTCGTTAATTTTTTTTCAAAGCATTCCCTATAGTAAACGCAACCTCTCTGCCGAATTTTATTACGATAGGTTTAACGGGTTTTGATTTATGATTAAAAATATTTGTAAAATTGATTTTATCACAAGGGGGCGGTGGCACGCCCATTTTAAAAAATTTTTCCTAATTTTTATCAAGAGTCTCAATATCAGTCCACATGTCAAATTTCAACATTTTGGGGTATTATTTACTAAATTATCAGGTTTTTGTGTTTTCCAAAATTTTATATATATAAAAAGTGGGCGTGGTTATCATCCGACTTCGCTCATTTTAAATACCAATCTATTCTGGGTCCAGATAAGCTAGTGCACCAAATTTGGTGAAGATATCTCAATATGTACTCAAGTTATCGTGCTAACGGACGGATGGACGGACGGACGGACATGACTCAATACAATTTTTTTTCGATACTGATCATTTTGATATATGGAAGTCTATATCTATCTCGATTGCTTTATACCCGTACAGCCAACCGTTATCCAATCAAAGTTAATATACTCTGTGTGCAAAGCACGCTGAGTATAGAAACATAATTTACTTACTTACCTGGAGCCCCAAAATTTGGAACGTTTTTGGTAGTCCAATAAAAATGCGCCAATCGCATTTCGTTGAGTTTCCTTAAAGTTAACCCAAATCTTTTCCACCTAGTCCTTCCATCACATTGGAGGCGTCCCTTTTTCTCTGCTCCCATAGGCGGGTGGTGATTACAAACGTTCTAAAGCTTTGTTTATATTATTTTCAACTAACCTGCTATCCAAGAAGCTTTATATTTCGTAATACAGGAGCCACCGTGGTGTGATGTTAGCGTGCTCCGCCTACCACACCGAAGATCCTGGGTTCACGCCCCGGGCAAAGCTACGTCACAAATTTTAGAAACAAGTTTTTTCAATTAGAAGAACATTTTTTTAGTCGGGGTCGCCGCTCGTCAGTGTTTGGCAAGCACTCCGAGTGTATTTCTACCATGAAAATCTCTCAGTGAAAACTCATCTGCCTTGCAGATGCAGTTCGGAGTCGGCATAAAACAAGTAGGTCCCATACAGCCAATTTGTAGGAAAACTTAAGAATAGCACGACGGAAATTGGAAGAGAAGCTCGGCCTTAAATCTCTTGGGAGTTTATCGCGCCCTACATTTATTTTTTTATTTTTTTAGGAGCCGTCGTTAAAAGCACTTTGGTATTACGTTATCCTTCGAAATAGATAGAATTCTAGTTCATAATCTGCTGTTTGCTTGCCTTGCCAGCAACGCCACTTTGTCCTCTCTCGAGGTACTGTAGGCAATAGGCTTCAGAACTTTTTTACGACTCTGCCTTCTTGTCGGGGGTGGGTGAGAGCGCTATAAAAATTGATCCCAAATATTTGAGGTAATACACAGCACAAGTCCCTTACTGAAGCAGAGGGTGAGATGTGTCACTTGGTTTGAAATGGTTATTATAGCAAACCGATGGTAGGACATATATACTCGTAAGTCACCAGCGCTTACTAGTAACTTCTTCGAGTTACGGGGATGCGAACTTATGTACGTGCCTGACTTCCTTCTGTTTGTGGTTTAATATACACATAAAAACCTACCATCTGCAAGAACAAAATCGATTTTATCTTGCTTGATTCAATAGATATGGACGTTTATCCCTTTTTATCGGATAAAAGGGTGGAGCACCCAGAAAGCACTGCCTTGGGCAACTTATTGCCGGGCAGTTGCAGACGAACAGAACCACCGTCTACTCCTCTTCATCCTCTTTACTACTTCTGCAGCATCAACGATAAGCCGCTCCTAACATTGCCTCATTCCTACCTAAAAGGTAATGCACATTTAGTGCCTCTTAAAGCGTGGAAATTGTATCCCTACTTAGGTTGTACACGTGACGGGAAATTCTAGGATCCCATTTTGGCCAGGTTTCCTTCGATGTCCGACAACCTGGTGCTTGTAGCTATCTTTCATCGATTTGGCGATGGATGTGCTCTTTTAGCATAGGCTTACATGGGGCACAGGGCATACCTAAGCGCTTTTGGTCAGGAAGAATCTGCCTGGTCGTATACTGCCTATCGAGTTCATCTGCAAGACTATGCAGTGTCCCTATGTCCCGGGAAACAGGAGATTTGATGGCAGCCTATCTGTCGCTGGAAATAAAGATTTCTTCGAAGACATTGTGTGTCCCTATCCTAGCTGCGGGTTCCATGATGGGTAAAACTTCTGCCTGACAGACGCTACAGTGGTCGGATAGTCGTACCGTTTAGCTTAAAGCCGTCCGTGTGTATGCTGCCGTCAACAGCAAGGCACCTATCCGACTCCGCCCAATCATCCCTACTGGGAATGCTTAACACAAAGTTGGTTTTTGCAACTGTTGTGGTCGCACAGCGAACCGTGCTAGGAGGACTCCCTTAAGCGTAGGCCTGGCGTGATCGCTGCTCGATAACAAGCGGAAACTGGATTCAATGGTAGGATGTCAAGAATCATCTGAAGAGCTTCGCTAGGCGTTGTTTCTAGAGCACCGCTTATACTGATCATGCCAGATCTGTGGACTTTACCCATTAAGTTTAGATTTGACAGCTTGCTCAAGGTGAACCACCATACGACTATCCCATACAGCAGTATGGGTCGGATAATAGCGGCATAAATCCATTTGCATATATTGGGAGTAAGTCTCCATTATTTGCCAATGGCTCTTTCATACTTATATAATGCAATGTACGCTTTGTTTTGTCGCTGAATGACATTGTCTTTCCAGTTCACCTTTTTGTCCTGAACTACACACGTCTAGAAATTTTACGTTATCTGCCAAGTTTAGGCGCACACCATTTAGTTATGGTAAAATTAACGGTGGTATTGTTCAACATTATCAACATTTTGCCTGAGTCCACTTCGGGAGGCACATAGAGAAACTTCTTGTATAGCTACCTGCATCAAATCACATAATGTTTGATTTAACTTGCTTCTGTAAGCAATCGCTAGGTCATCAGCATAAACCACAATCTTCTGTCTCCCCCAACTAGTATCCCCTAATAGTAAGTACGTTAGGTAAAAGAGGGGAAAGACCATAGCCCTGGGGTATGCCCCTTGCGACATAACGTGTTATATTAACCTTCCCCAGTGAAAAATGCACTTGCCTTCCCTTGGGTAGTTGATCCATCAGTCCCACTACGGGCCTTTTTACAACTAGACTAGACTGCTCCCACTAATTAATAATCAAAAAGTATTTCCTCAGCTACTGCTGCAAGTGAAGTATTATGCCTTAAACTAAAAAAATCCACAGTTCACAATGCTACAACACAAACTAGCATCGGAACGCCTAGGAGAAAGAAGAACCGTGTCTTTGCCATGAATAAGAAATCTTTCGTAAAGCTCATTAAATAATTCTAAAAATACATTTAAACAATTGGCCATCACCAAAATATTGTTCATCAACTATCATACAAGACTCCCTGAAGAAGAAGGGGGGAAATACTGAAACGCATTTTCGTCTGCAACGAGAAACCGAAAGTAAAACAAATATTTCCGACTAAATATTTTAGTTTTAAAACATTGGTAAAAAAGAAATATTTATAAGATAATTCTTCAGAAAATCCTCAGGAACGTTGAGTGTCCTTTTGATAATAATCGTTTTAGCAAACATTTAATAAATATTGACCGCAAAGCATTGAAGTGAATGTCCATAGATATTTATATGCCTGTTCATATCTATATGAGCTATGTATTTGTATAGTCTCTATAACTGCTATATCTGCATACATAGATGCAACCTATGTACATTCTTATGTACATATTTCAAATACATATCTTTTTTTTTTTTTTTGTTTGCGGGGAGGCAGAAAAATGCCTAATGAACCATAATTGCTGCCGTCGCAGCAACCGTGTGTCCGTAGACTAAAAAACAGCCCCGTTTTGGAACCGTCGCCCACACCGGTACCACTTTCGCATTATTTCAGGGTGGTGTTCCATATTTCTCATTTTTTAAGAGCCTACTGTTGTCCCTGCGTTCAGGTTCGATTTAATCGCCACTGCTTCGCATGCGCATTTCTCTGCGCTCGCGTGTCATTACTATAAATGCCATTTTGCTCACTGCAGTCCAGCACTCTTTCCTGTTGCACATATGTGATACTAAATTTCTCGTGGTAGGTTCCTCCCCAAAGACTCCATGCAAGGCGAGTCTTTCCTCGTGGAAACGGGGGCAGTGGAACATGACGTGCTCTGCGTTTTCTAACTCCGTGGTACACATTGGGCAATGAGGATCTTCCTCTATCCTACGCTTCCATAAATACTCTTTGAAACCGCCATGTCCACTCATTATCTGCGTGAGATGGTAGTTCAGTTCGTCGTGCTTCCGCTCATTCCATTGAGCTACGTTCCAAACTAGCGTGAAGGTCCAACGCCCTTTCTCGAAGCCTCCCACCGTTCTTGCCACTTAGCTATTGTTTGTGTCCTTGCTCTTTTCTTGTCTTCTCCAGATGGTCGCTCGATATTAGTGTTATACACATCGGCCATTTCGCTTGCCTGTAAGTCCACTGGGATTTTCCGGGTTAGAACCAGGATCGCGTCGTCGGACACCGTCCGATAAGCACTTGCTATTCCTAAAGCAGCAAGTCGGTACGCTGCTAATATATATTTTTGATGGGTCTGTTTAGATCCATACCACACTGGTGCTGCGTATAGTATTATTGATTATTCAAATACATATCTACAAATGCAGTTTTTGGTACCATACAATTGTGCTTTGTCTCTTCATAAGTCAAATCAAATTTTGGCACTCTCTTACTCGTATTGTGGCTCTCAAATTTGTGTCTACTGAGTTGACCCCACTAACAGAGCGTATGTATGCATCAATGACATGCACTTTAATTAGCCTTGCACTCAAATATAAAAACATACATATAAAAGTATACATACTTACATACAAATATGTGTTAAAAAATCTTTTTAAATTTCATTTGTTTGACTTTGAAGGCATTTCAACACTTTACATTTACTTTGACTCTATGACTTCAATGTCTTAAACATCTGTAGGTTAACCAACACTAACATAGTTGCTTGTGTGTGTGTGTGTATAAGTAATCAAATTTAGGTTTTATGACATTTTATATTAAATTTAGTTTAACCGCTTACTATATTTGTATGATTGTATTAGTTTGTTATGACAATTTACTAAATGATATGCTGAGAAGAAGTGTTGAGTTCTATTTTATTTGGGTCATCAATGAAAAATAATTGATTTTGCGGTGGATGATGAAATTCAGGCAGTTTTAAATAATGGATATATAAGGGCATACTCGAAGACGTTAGTTAATGTTGTTGTGGCAGTGCTTCGCCCCATCCAATAGGCGCGACTGATCACAAATTGTCACCAATATTTTACAACGGGAGTCCAAGGAAACTTGCCAGTTGACGCAGTTTACTAGTCCTGCACCCACGATTGATATATCTGGCGAACTGTGACAGCTTGCTACCATACAAGTGGAGGCGTCTCCGTTTATTGTGCAGAACGTCGATTCTTCTATTTGGTCCGCCAACAGCCCGCCCTTGCTGTCTGCCTGTAGGTTAGAGTGCCATAGATCGTGGTGGGCATTGAAATCGCCTAAGGTAATGTGATTATCGCCAGTGAGTCGTGCGCTGATGTCAGGGCAGTGTCGACTGGGGCAACAGGTGACATGAGGGATGTAGATGCTTATGATTTCTAAATTACACCGCCTGACCGGAAAGATATGTCTTGACTTTTGAGGACACTGTCCCTGCGGCCGATGTCGGGATCAAATAGATTATATTGCGCTGAGTGGTGGGTGATAAACGCGAGACCGCCTCCATTTCCGCAAGGCAAAGACTACAGAACGCCCTTGAGCGTGAACAGAAAGGAGCCACAAAAGATTTTTAAAAGTTGCGAGGACGTCGGGTTTTGGGGTCTAGCCCAGAACATTCCGTCCGGTGCATCCATCCCGTACAAGTGACACAATGACAAGAGTGTAACTGTCCTAAAAGGATTATTTTCCGGCAAATACAGCAAAACCTTTTCTCTGGGCCGGGATCGGGTGCAGGGTCCGGATTGAGTTCGATAACCGGGTATGAAACTTTGCGAGGGGTTCTGATATTACCAACGGCTCCCTGAAGCATTACTAGGTGATGGAGACCTTTCCAAAAAGGTCTGTCATATAGGAGTTTGTTCATCAGTTCAGCCAGCGACATTTCAGCTCCTAACCCATTCTGGATTATTTCGACAGCTCAGGACTGGATATTGTTAAATGACACTTAGATGTCTAGAAAAGCACCAGAACAAAATATTTGCTCTCTATAGATCTCTGTATTTGTTTAACAGTCGTTGCAAGCCCTTGCAACAGATATGCTGGCATGTCAATAGCAACTCCGGTGTCATTCTGCCCCATATGCACTATTATTATGATTAGGCCTGGAAGCACTGCGAACTTTGTGTAGATCTATTGTCATGACCTTTCAGCCTAATTTTGTATGTGTAGGCTTACAATATATCTAAGTACCTCTTCAGGCTTTTTACTCCATATCACATAGGGATTAAGAGTCGCACCACCTAAATGGGAGAGTATCTGCCTTACCAGAGCAACGCATTCGCAGAGAATGTAAATCGGCGTTTCTTCTCTCCAGCTCACAGAAATGACAAATTTGAGTATCGGATAGATTTAACTTACTTAGGTGATAGCGTAGACCACAGTGCCCCGTATAGTATCTAGCGAGAGGTCGTGGCTCCGTGGCTGATATTTTCGTTGCCAGAAGTATAAACAGTTTGGCCTGTCTTTGCACCGGGCAGTCAATACCATATGCACTAATAAATCAAGCCACTTCAATGATGCTTTGGAAATTCTAACTAAGGCTGGTTAGTCTGACGTTTTTAGTACATACGCGAGAGCTCCTACCCGCCTTTGCAATAAAGGTAACTTTGCATTGCAGTGCGCAGGCATAACCTCATCGGATCCGTAGACTAGCAAGACTTGAAAAAACTAGTAACACAAACGATTTGACTTTCCCGCAGTCGGATTGAAAGGCTAATAGGCAATACTACAGAGCTGACAGCCGCCTACAGGGCTGGGAGAGGTTTCTGCACTACTAAAAATAAGTGTTCATACGAAATTTCAGGGACCCTTTCTGTTGAGCGACCACATTCCTCAACTATTCTAATGCGCTATGAAATGAACTGAGTGAAGTGACGAGTATTTTCATAAGAAAAAACTGACGTGACATGTGAATTGAATAAGCCTATCTGAAGGATGTCTGTCACCCGTGCCATTATGTTTGGTGTTTTAGCTTAACCGCATCAGAGAAAGACTTTTAAGGTTATCTTGAAATTAGGCTCGTTTATAATGGCTGACCAGCCAGCCAGATTTCCATGTTGCGGTCCCTTGTTATGGGAACTTATCGATTGTGCTGTCTTAACATCACGTTTTCCCCTCTGCTGAAAAATTCGTTTGAATATCCTGGTTTCTACCCGCTGGCAGCGATTCGAAGCCGGATAGATGCGCATGCGGAGTATGGGCAAATGCTGCGATGTAAGTGTTAAAAAGTCACTCTTCTGAATGTATCATCCACTCTCTGCAATTGTCTTCGCCTATCAGCGGCAATAAAATTTGAATAATTCGTTTTTCGTTTCTGAGTAAGGCCTTATTAATGTCCGGACGACAACAAGACGGGCAATTAGCGGCATGGATCATTGACATGTTTATATAATATGAAGGCTGCCTTTGCTCCATCTTTTTCGGGGACGTTATAGTCATGGCAAGACCGAAGAGGTTCGATTTGTTATTAAGCTTTGTCTCTCGAATTACCGCAATGCGGATGTTGTGACTTTTCTTGAAGGCGGTAATTTCCTTTCATATGAAACGAGTGTTTAGTCGCATATACTGTGGCGGTCCTTTTCCCAATATGTAGGCGTAACACCTCGCCTCGCGGCGGCTACCTTTTTCGGGTATAGCACAAAACTGCAAATGTACCCACTTAAGTCTTGCGTGAATGCGTTATTATTGGTTCACTCATTATTATTCGAATCGAAAAGGGTGCAAACCCCCTTTCTGGGCGTTACCACCTGCGATATGATGATAGCCGATTCGTAGTTCTTAAAAATGAATTTTATTTATTTTTATTATTGAACTTAATTTTTATGCAGTTTTTTAATATATCGAAATTTTCTATTTTTAGTAATAAGGTAATTTATATAAAATTGTTTGTGTGCGTAAATGCGCGCTTATATAAGTGTGCGTATCACATGAATATTCTTTCCACGTATTTGCATTGCAATCGCCGCTGCACATTCGATTCGCCCGCAGCAAACCACATCAGAGCTGCATTAATTTGCTGAATTTTTATTTTAATAGCATTCTTATTTTAGCATTTTTTCGGTGTTTTTCGTTTTTAATCTTACTCATCGTTTTTTTTTGGCAATTTTTAATGAGTTGCCGGGCATTAATTTTTTTTTTTAATTTTTTTCCTCCGCCTGTTAATGAAATTCTTAACAGGGCGTTATATGTGTATATGAATAAGTTTGTATGTTATCACACATACATGTTTATGTACATAACTATACATTATGTATGCATTTACTTTAATATGTCCATGCATGTCCATCCATTCCCATTCGCTGCTTTTCAGCCTCCGCCCCTTTTGGTTTAAACTTTTGCTTTTGTTTGTTTTTATTTATATTTCATTTTATATTTCTTTCTTCTTTTTTTGGCGCAAAATGTAAATGTATATACTTTTAAATTAAAAATTGCATTGTTGCAAATATTTTTATTTATATTGTTTTTTTTGTTGTTGTATATTCGCCAAGCAATGCACTCGTAATAATAATTACTCGACTCTTTTCTTTATTACATTCTTTTTTTCTTCTTTCGTTTCTGTTGGCATTTGGTTTGTTTTTCTTCGAAAGGCCAATTCCACTTTTTTATCTCTCATTTCTCATCTGCTTCGCGCATATTTTTATGCATTCATTTGAAATTGTAATTAAGAGCTTAAAAATGTAATAAACTGTGCATGTTATATTGTGTGTTATTTCATTTTTAAATATTGCACTTTTTTCTCCAGCTTTTTGTCTGTGAAATTCATGCACATCCGATTCAAAATTTATGAAATTTTTAATGGCTTCAGTTTTTGTGAATTTTTTTATGCTTTTAGTGTCGCAAATATTTTTTTTTTTAAGAATGCAACATTGATGGGAAAAACCTTTTAATTATGCCATTCATTTAACTTTTTAATTTAATCCCAATTAGAAAACCACAGATACTAAAAAAACCTCATATAAGTAGCAAAATCTTTGTTACACTTCTAGAATAATATTTAAAATAAGCTCGAAGTCCATTATTGATAAAAGAAAGAAATTTCCGCTTAAAAACAACGAATAACATTCATGGTTAGTTATTATGCTACAAAAAATAGCATATTGAAATAAACAAGTTCATAAAGAACTTGCCAACAACAATACATAGCTTTGGTACACGAAAATTGACTGCTGAGTGGAATATCAGCCTATCTCGGTTGCCGTTTCGCAAACGCTACATTTCAGAAAACGTTTAAGTAACGCCCTATTTCTGAATTTGATTTTAAAACGCCTTAACTAATGTCCAAATTTATCAAATTTGAGCACAGATAGGGCATTTTTGAAACAAGTTCTTAGACAGGCCATTCTTCAACCGAATTAGAGCTTACGATTTCTCGAACATGTTCGATAAGAGATTTCTCGCGAGATTCTCGAATCTCGAATTACTCGTAAGGCTCGCGAGATTCTCGAATCTTGAATTTCTCGTAAGGCTCGCGAGATTCTCGCGTCTCGAATTACTCGGAAGGTTCGTGAGATTCTCGAATCTCGAATTATTCGTAAGGATCGCGACCTTCTCGACATTCAACTTAATCGATTAGTTGCTGTTTTATATAGAGCTTACGATTTCTTCTGGAGCACAAGCCAAAATGTCCGCAAAACTACAAGTAAAAAACCCCGAAATGTATAGAATATTGCCAATGCAGCGACTGAATTGAAAGTCGAGAAGATCGCGAGTATTACGAGTAATTCGAGATTCGAGAATCTCGCGAGAAGCCGTGTTCTTGATGTCTCGTTGAAAAATAAAACATTGCGAACAAAATTATATCTATAATAAATATGTTTTGAGTTAAATGTCATTGAAGCAATATAATCAACAAAAAAGTCACAAGAAAAAAAAAGTGTATAAATACTGTCCATACAGCGATTAAGTAAAAATGTCGAGAGGCTCCCGAGATTTGCGAGGACTTCGAGACACGAGAATCTCGCGAGAAATCGAGTTCTCGATTTCTCGAGTCTCGAAAATCTCGCTTGTGTTCGAGAAGAAGTCGTAAGCTCTAAACCGAACTCTACGTTTTTGAAACGGCAGCGGAGTTAGGTTGATATTCCACTCAGCAATAGAAATATACACAATATGTTCTGTACGAAAGTACATATAAGTATATGCAGCAAAGAGCAATTGAGAAAAAGTTGTAGAATAGTAAGACTTGGCTTTGGTTGCGTCTGTGAACATACCGATCATTGCAGCAGTGCCAGTTCAAATCTCACTCTCATGAAAAAAGGTTTAGAAAAGATTTACAGGGTTTAATCGACACAGCTGTCGCATTTTTCGCCCAGTTGTTGTTGTTGTTGTAGCGATAAGGACACTCCCCGAAGGCCTTGGGGGCTTTATCTATGTTGATGGTCCTTTGCAGGATGTAAACCCGGTACGTTCCGGTAACAAGCACCATTAAGGTACTAGCGCGACCATCTCGGGAGCGATTTGGCATGACGACATGAAACCTTCTAGGCCGTACCGCCTTCCTACCCCCTAGATCCATGAGGAACTTGGGGGCGCCAGAGCCTCGATTGTTAAAGATACAGTATTCGCTACGGGTAGGTGAGGTTGAAAATTGGGCTGGAGAAGCTATACATTGCGCTGAAAACCACTTGAAGTATTGATTTTTTTTTTGGAATTTATGTTTTTGGTTTTAAAACCAATCCACCTACGGAATTTCACTAACTTAGCGGTATTCGTTTTTGAATTATAAAATTTTTTCCATTTTTCTAAATTTTCGTTATCGAAAAAGTAGGCGGGGTTGTCGTCAGATTTCGCTCATTTTCAATACCAATTTATTATGGGTACAGATAAGCACGTATACCGAATTTGGTATGGATATCTCAATATTTAATCAAATTATCGTGTTAAGGGACGGACGGACGGGCATCTCAATTCCTTTATACCTGTACAACCAACCATTATCCAATCAAAGTTATAATATCCTGTATACAAGTACAGCTGGGTAGAATTAGGTATTTGCCCTCCGAACTGATTATCCGATTTGATTAAAAGGTTGACAAAAAGTGCCTCATTCCATATATCTCTTTATGGCGTAACATTTTTCCCAAGCAATGGACTAGGGACGGACCAATTCTAAAGAACTTACTTATGTTGAGATTTGCTTTCTTAAACTTGGTTTAAAGCAAGCATTGGACTTGAGTTAAAATTTGATTATATTTTTTTTCTGAGAAGTGGATCAGTTTTTTCAAAGGTTAGTATATGTAAAGGCTGATGAGTTGGCAAAGAAGGATGCAACACTCGCTGAGGCGACGATCGACGTCACAATCCGTTTGGAGAAATCAAAAGGAGGCAGGAGTAGCATATGATCCATCAAGCAGGAAAGGGGTGGACAAAAGCGCGGGGCTGCAAAATTTCTAAGATCATGTGCAAAGCCTACGATATTAGACTCACAAAGTCGCTCATATCTCTGAAGAGAGACGACTTAAGGCTCACGGTGGGCATACTGACTGGACACTGCCTTCTGGCGTCACATGCTTATCAGTTAGGTCTCGTCAGTAACAACAAGTGCAGGAAGTGTGAGCTGCAGGAAGAAACGGTTGAGCACATTCTGTGTTCGTGTCCTGCGCTCGCCAGGTCAAGGCTCCAGCTATTAGGGGCGGCGGAATTGCCAGATATTGAGGCAGCAATTGAGGTAATTGCCAAGAGGATGGAGTTATTCTATAACATATGTCCTGGCGCATGGTTAGGGTTCTTCCGTTAGGTCGCCAAACAAATTCTGGCAACACTATGGATACATTCAGTGTATGTTAGGTCTTTATTGACCGGCCAGTTTAACCTAACCTAACCTAGTATATGGAAAATTTTTCTTCCCCGGAAGTGTCTAGCTTTTTAGCTTATTTAATATTTTCGGCATTATTTCGGGAATGGATCAGAAGAGGACTTTCTCGAAAAATCGTACTCATTTTTCTATAGGCAGAGGAAGACTGAGAGAGGAAGAGGTTGAAGTAAAGGAACTCTTAGCGGAAAATAGAGAAGTAGGGGTAGTAGAAGCGCGGCGCAGACCGGCGGGGAGATAAAACAAAAGAAAGATGCACCAGGACTGGCTTGTTATATCACCTTCAACCGTCTTAAAGTATGTTTTGAACTTGCCTGAATGCAGCTAAAATCTACATACTCGGGCATTTGAAGCATATATTTATTATTAGAAAGACCTTGACTTTATTTTCTTAATTTGATCATTCGCATGCCTGACCTCTAATGTTCTATTGGTTAATATAAAAGCATAGTTACCCACTTTCAAAATATATTAAATTAAGATACGTTTCAACAGCCTAACTAAACCCCATTGATTTTATATTTAGCGTATAACCCAAAAATTTGTGCATAAAAAGATATACAAAAGTGAATATGTAAATAAAGCTTTGAAGGTCAAGCAACACCTTTGACACTCGTTGGGAAGGACCAATACCCTCATAACGACTTAACTACATATCAGCATGAATAACAGTAAATGCAGACAATTTTATTCAATAAAGGCGTTAACATAATACTACATATGCACTTATACATATATAGTTACAAAAAAACAAATACCGGCAAAATACAAAATTCTTTAACCTTCTCAAAAATAAATGACCTTGGGTGCAATTAAAATTATACTAAATAATATGCATGTATGTGTGTATGTGTGTTTACAAAATAATCAAAAGTCCACTGAACCTAAAGCAAAAAGCCGAAGTTATATACTAAAAATAGAAATTTGAAGTTAGCACATTTACGACCGCATTTAACCATCTGTCAGCCGATTAAAGTTAAATGTTGTTAACTTGTAACTTGACCTTTGTATATAGGGTGTTTGTGTGTGTGTGTGCACTCTGAAGAAAATTTTGTTTTCAACCAGCATGCCTTTTTTGTATAATAACTGAGCATTCACCCGACATTTGACCTTCATTAAATTTAAAATGTTGGCAAAATGGGTATTTAAAATACATAGCATTGCATACTTTGGGGCGCATAAGCAGACACACGCACGTACCATACAAAGGCGCCTCATCTTCAACTTTTTGATTTCACACACTAACCCATGCAACATCCACCTTTCTAACTCTACAGCCACAATAATTTGCTTTTGCTGCTATTTTAGCTAAGCTATGCAAATTTTATTATAAAGTTGCTTGCATACTTTTGGGCGTATACGCATGCTTGTGCGTGATTTTTGCATATTCTATGCTTTTCTTTTGTTTTCAAATTTATACGTGTGAAAGCAAAAAGTTGTTTTTAAAATTTTGCTCATTGTATGTTTTTATGCTTTTTCAACATATCTAATGAACACACACACACACACACATGCACGCATTTAATAAATTATACGCACACTTGTGTAAGCACCAAAATCGCCCTCAAAAATTTACTCCTAGAAGTCAGCGTCGAACTCTCAAACTCTCACATGTTCACACGTTCATTGTTCATTGTGTTCACTGCTCGTCGGTGGTCAGTTAGTTGGCTAAACTTGACCCAGAAAAAGTTTGGTCTCACACGTGTACACGCACACCCGCATCCCTGGAAAGCATAGACACGGCATGCTGGCAATAACATAGATACATATTCGTAGAAGTACGCATTGCTACACACACACACTTCCACATTCTCGATTTACTTTTGCATAGAAATGCCGGTCGGTTTTAATGAAGTGTCATTTCACCTTCACATGCTGTGAATTTGAAACTAGAAAGTTTTTCCCAAAACTATTTTATTTGTTTTGAGTTATGAGTTCAATGTACTGTGAAAGGTGTGCTGGCGCCGGAAAGAATTTCATTTGAAAAGTTGCTCTGAAAATGTGTATGTTTTAAATGTTAATTTTAGAGGACGCATATTTAATAACAAAAATAACTATTTAACAGTTACCTATATTTTGACTTTTATTTTATTTATCTTTTGTTAACAGTTATTTTTGAGATTTTTGGAAAAAATTCCAAATAAAACAGTTACTTCTGATTTCAATTATAAAACTCCCAAAATAACAGTTACATATGTGATTCAATTTGTTTAGGTCTTTCAATGTCATTTGTTGGTGGGCTTTATACGTTACAGTTATAGAGTGACTGAAGTTTATAAACGACAACATAAATCGTTAACAATGCTTATTATTATAATCGAAATTTGCCTTCGGTTTTCTTCCCTATATCAGTTCAGCTTCAGATCTAGTTCTGGATCGGTTTTTTTCCATGTTGTAGCAGTGCTTCGCCCAACCTAATAGGTACGACCGATCACAAATTGTCATCAATATCCTCTAACAGGAGTGCAAGGAAACTTGCTGTTTCAACCGGGGTGGACCATAATGAAAGGGGTGTTAGAGGCGTTGGTTCCACATTACAATTAAAGAGATGGTTGGTGTCAAGTGGGGACACATTGCAAGCAGGGCATACATTTTGTATGTCGTGGTTAATTCTGAATAGGTAAGAGTTTAACCTGTTACAGTATCCAGATCGAAGTTGAGCTAGAGTGACTCGCGTTTCCCTGGGGAGTATGCGTTCCTCCTCCGCAAGTTTTGGGTACTGTTCTTTGAGTACTGAATTCACCGGGCAATTCCTGGCATAAAGGTCCGACGCCTGTTTGTGGAGTTCACTGAGGACCTGCTTGTGTTTTTTTGCTTCATACGGCTGAGTTCTCAGGTGCCGTATTTCCTCAAAATTCTTATTCTTAAGTCCCTAGGTTTCTGGGTATTCAACAGGAACTGTTTGGTTAGCATCTCATTTCTCTCCCTGATGGGGAGAATTCTTGCCTCATTATGTAGATGGTGTCTGGGGACATAAGAAGATAGCCCGTGGCGGTTCTGAGAGCAGTATTTTGGCAGGCCTGCAGCTTCTTCCAGTGAGTAGTTTTTAGGCTTGGCGACCATATAGGGGACGCGTAGCATGAAATCGGCTGGCCAATTTCTTTGTATGTGGTAATGAGCGTTTCCTTGGCTTTTCCCCAAGTGCTGCCAGCAAGGGATTTGATGATTTTATTACGATTCTGGATTTTCGGTACAATTGCGGCTGCATGCTCACCAAAATGTAGATCCTGATCAAACGTTACACCCAAGATTTTGGGGTGTAGGACAGTCGGTAGCGTAGTGCCATCAACGTGGATGTTCAATATGGTCGACATTTGGGACGTCCATGTTGTTAATAAGGTCGCGTAGGATTTAGTTGGTGATAATGCCAGGTTTCGCGAGGCGAAAAAACTGGAGAGATTAGGGAGGTAGCCGTTTATTCTGTTGCAAAGCTCATCGATCTGTGGGCCTGGGCCTGTGGCCATTATTGTGCAGACATCGGCGTAGGAAACGATAGTAACTCCTTCTGGTGGTAAAGGTAGCTTAGATATGTAGAAATTAAACAAAAGTGGGGATAGGACACCACCCTGTAGCACCCCTTGTTTACTTTTTCTTGGTTTTGATGTTTCGTTTCTAAATTGCACCGATGCCTGCCGACCACCCAGATAATTTGCGGTCCACCTTTTAAGACATGCGGGAAGGGTAGATCCTTCCAAGTCTTGCAGTAACGTGCCATGGTTGACCGTATCAGAAGCTTTTGATAGGTCTAGCGCAACGAGTACTGTTCTATGGTGGGGGTTTTGATTTAAACCGCAATTTGTCTGGGTGCTAATAGCATTTAGCGCGGTGGTGGTGCTATGGAGTTTTCTGAAGCCATGCTGATGGCAGGCTGCAAATTTTTTTCCATGTTAAGTTCAAGTTTCAGTTTCAATTGTTCTCTTCCAGTTGAAGTCTGAGCTGCAGCTTCAGTTTAAAAGTACCGTGAATGCAGTTTCGGTCCCGGCTCAGCTTTCGTGCCAAGACTCTGTTTGGGACTCAGTTATAATTTCGGTTTTGTGTCCTTTATCGGTCTCAGTGTCAGTTATAGCCAAAGTCCTTGTACTGGTGCCATTTTCAATATTAACTTTTTCGACGCTCCAACTTCGTTTACAGTTTCAGCTCTAGTCTCGGTTCTAAATTCAGCTTCCGCCGTACTTCCGCTCTCCGTTTCAGCCACGGCTTAATTTTTATTTTCAGTCTAGGTTCCTGTTAGGCAGTTTCGGTTCAATTTTCGATGTCTGCTTCAGCCTCGCTTGAAGTCTTAGTTTAGGTTTTAAGATCGAGTTCCGCTTCAGCCCTTGTTTCGGGTTGAATTTTGCTTAATTTATGTCGAATATTCGTTGACTGTTTCAGCCTGGTTGGAAGTTGTAATATCGTTTTCGTTTTGGCTTAGCTTTTTGATTTCAACTACAAAAACGATTCCATTTTCATTTTCGAGTTGCGTCTCTGTTGCCGCTTCGGTTTTAGTATCAGCTTTACTTTCGGTTTCTGATCGAACCTCGCTTAAAGTACCAGTCTCTGTTTAGTTTTTATCTCCGGTTTACATTTAACACTAAGCGCAGAGTCAATATGCATTCTAAACAATTCATGCCCGTTAATCTTCTAGTTTAATATAATGAGGCCATCAGCAGCCTGCGTAGCTGCCATCAAAGTCATAGAGCGTAAATAGCACGTGAAAAATTTTTCTGTGAGAGCACCAGCTAAAAATATATACGATCTAAACATTTTCTAATCCACAGAAGTACCTGCATATTGACTTGATGAAAACTAAAGCGAACATAGGAATCTATCTTGAAAACTCTGTTTTGGAAGCAGAGCTAAGAAGATATCGGTATCGATGCTAACCTACGCGTAGTAATATCTTCGATGCCACATTATCCGCTAAAGAGATTTGGCATACCGTGTCAGGTGCTAGAAGCTGTGACGCTATATCGAGTACTAGGGACTGATATGTGCACGTATCGTTGACACTACAAGGTAGAGGAGTTTTCAGACCAATAAATTGGACGGTCATGATGTAAGCTATTTTGGGATTAGTCTTGGGTTCGCCTTTGACAGAGGAAGCACAGTGGCATTAATCTCCGCGGAGGTATAACGCGACAAGTATTTTAAGTACACTGTTGCCTGTTTTAGGAAAGGAACAGAAAATGGGATATAACCATTTCTTGATATCATTTAGGTAAGCCAGGACAAGGCCTTTAAATGGGGTTACATTTAAATGTCGACCATTTTGAACATCCACGTCGATAGCACTACGCTACCGACTGTCCTACACCCCACGTTTGATCAGGATCTACATTTTGGTGAGCATGCAGTCGCAATTGTACCGAAAATCCAGAACCGTAATAAAATCATCAAATCCCTTGCTGGCAGTACTTGTGGAAAAGACAAAGAAACGCTCATTACCACTTACAAAGCAATTGGCCCGCCGACTGCATGCTACGCGTCCCCTATATGGTCGCCAAGCCTTAAAGCTACTCACTGAAAGAAGCTACAGGCCTGCAAAAATACTTCTCTCAGAACCGCCACGGGTCGTCTTATAATGTCCCAAGAACACCATCTACATAATGATGCTAGAATACTCCCCCTCAGGGCGAGAAATGAGATGCTAACCAAACAGTTCCTTTTCCTGGGGCCTAAGGAGTCATCTACGTAAGCGTTATGAGGAAATACGGCAGCTGAGAACTCAGCCGTATGAAGCCAAAAAACACAAGCAGATCCTCAGTGAACTCCACAAACAGGCGTCGGACCTTTATGCCAGGAATTGCCCGGTGAATCCAGCACTCAAAGAAGAGTACCCAAAACTTGGATACCGTAACAGGGTAAACTCTTACCTATCCAGAATCAACTCCGACATACAAAATGTATTCCCTGCTTGCAATGTCTCCCCACATGACACCAACCGTCTCTTTAATTGTAATGTGGAAGCAACGCCTCTAACACCCCTGTCATTATGGTCCACCCCTGTTGAAACAGCAAGTTTCCTTGGACTCCCGTTAGACGATATTGATGACAATTTGTGATCGGTCGCACCTATAGGATGGGACGAAGCACTGCTACAACAACAACAACAACAACAACAACAACAGCAACAACAACAACAACAAGGCCTTTAAGTACCTTTATATTTTTTCGAATGTAAAATCGGTCTTAACTAAGCTCTTCATATTAAATTACTTTCAAGCCTTTAAAGATCTCAAATCTGTTATTTATCCTTGAACTCCATCAACTCTTTAAACGTTCTCAACTTTCCCACATCCATGGCAACAAAAGGCACATTACACTTTAGACAGACACTCGCCAGACTCATCGACTTTATTTATTATTAAATCAAAAGAAAAGGAAGCGAAAAGCAAAGAACAAAAATATCAGCGCAAAAGTTTTACTTTCATTAAAATAAATTGCAGCAGAAATAGAAAAGAAACAAAATGGAATAAAATCAAATAAAATAAATGAAACCAACTCAAGTTTAACACCGGCACACCAACAACAACAACGACGACGACCACAAGTGCTAGAAATGCCGGCCACGGCAAATCAACTTATTTACACTATATACTGCGCATTACATATTTACTTTGCTCTACTTTCTTAAGCCACCTCCTGCTAGATTTGTGCGGGAGCCAATGGGGGCTGCACTCAGATATAGCAGCTGACTGTGCCAGCATTCCTTGAAACCGCACATTTTTCTTCTATATTTCCTTTTCTTGCTGCAATAACGTCGTTGGCACAGCTGGTGTGATTTGCTTTTCTTCTTTGCCTTTCGGGCTTTGCTTGCCCAGTGGGGCACCGCGTATTCAAGCCACCAACAACACAATCTGCTCCATCTTTCAGTCATTTTATCTTTTCTTGTAGTTATTTTTTATAATTTTATTTTATAGCATTTTTTTTTATTCAACTTTCTCTACTAATGCATGTATTAGTAGCGCAAATGTCCTGCAGCTGTGTGGGTGTGTCATCTACATCTAAAGCTAGTGCATCAAACTTTTCACTTTGTCTGCTTGGTGTGTTTTCGTCTAATTGTCTTTGCTTTTGCCTTTGCTACTTAAACTTTTATTACTGACAACAAGTGCTTTTTCTTTTCTCTCTATATTTTGTTTTCTTATTTTTATACCTTTCACGATAAGAAGTTACTAGTATATGACCACAGACAGCGTATCGACTTGGTTGAGGTATTCAATTGAAGCTGTGATCTTGACTAGGTCCTTTTAAGTTTCTACTATTCCAGACTCTGTACTCGTGACCGAATACTAAGGCCTTTTATGACTATACAGATACTTCTCTAGTTGTTTCACTATATATGTGGATAATCTGTAAGCCCTTTTGGTTTGGATTTAGTTATAAGGTCTTTATGGACCAAACCAGCTCAACCCGTTGCTTTAAAGTGGCTTAAATTTCCAAAGACGCCATCAAATTGCCAAGAGAAGACAAGAGTCACACAGGTTGTGTGTAGATTTGGCAGTCAAATTGTCTCATTAAATGGTTCGTGTAGATATGTAAAGAGATCGATGGCCTAGACGAAGCGTCGAAATCCTTAATTTCTTCTGATTCGACGAAACACGGACATCTGAAGCGAAAATTACTCTGTTGGTGTGTTCATTTGGATTTGACAGGATACTCAGTGTTGCCCAAGCTTTGCTCGTTCCAGAACTAAGGCACTTCAGTGCTCCGAAAACTGTATTTAGGAGGTGGTCTAGCGCATCTACCTGTAGCATATCCTACTTATTCAAAAGGCGAGGCTTTGGCGATCCCAAGTTCCTCACAGAAGAAGGGGGTCGGATGACTCAGGATGATTGGGTCAGTACCTTAACAGTTCTGTTTTGCGTAACGTATCGAATAAATATTTGTAAAATAATCATCAACGTCGTTAAAACTCACAAAAGCTTCGGAGAGTCGCCTCATCGCTCTTAGAACTTCTTGGTCACTATGTTGTGCTATGTTATGCTGTATTCACTTTTTGCTTTTATGTTAGGTTCTATTATGATACATTCTTTTATGCCGAATAAATATCTGGAAAAGAATCATCAACGTCGTTAAAACTCACAAAAGCTTCGGAGAGTCGCCTCATCGCTCTTAGAACTTCCTTGTCACTATGTTGTGCTATGTTATGCTGTATTCACTTTTTGCGTTTATGTTAGGTTCTATTATGATACATTCTTTTATGTTTTCTTATGTTACTAAGTCTTGTTGCGTTGGTTAACTTTATCTCATGTTACGTTGTGCTTTCTTATTTTATGATATTTTGTTGTTCGATTTTATATTTTGTTATACTCCACCCTTTTAAGACAATTTATTTTATGTCATAATATATTATTTTGTGCTGTTATAATAGGCTACGCTGTGTTATGTTATGATTTTTTACTTATGCTACATATGTTTTATTCTATGTTCTGTTCTAAGTTACTTTATTGTGTGTTATGGTATGGTAAGTCATAATAAGCTTGTACTGTTTTGTGCTATTTTATGTTACTGTGATTTTTTCTGTAATGAATATAGTTTATTTACTATATTTTTTATGTTATTTTATATTATGTTATGTTGTTTTAAAGTATGCTATGTCTTTATTTTAATTTCTTATGATTTTCTATGTTACGTTGTATTAGGTAACGCTGTGCTATGTTACATTATGCTACGTTGTGCTATGCACCTGTACGCGTTTTTAAGTGTATTTTTTATCATGCAATGTTATTTTAGGATATGCTGTGCTATCCTATGCCATTTTATGCTATGTAATGTAATTTTTTGTTTTGCTATAATCTACTTAGTTTCCTGGAAGTTATGAAGTCTTAAGCATAACCAAAAACAGCGTTATCCTTACAACTTATATTTTTATAGTTGCTTCTTGAACTTTGTCTGTCTTTGCGGTTGTGGTGTAGAAAGTAGTGCTTTTTTGTTTTCCTAAACTTTCACACTATTTCTTTCGAGCTAGCTGCTAGCAATTTCTGCGCGCTTAATCCATAGACGCCATGCTATCACATGCTTTCTCCTTTTTTCCAACTTAACCACATTTATGCATTCATTCATTCATTTATTTCATACAACTTACGCTATTCGAACGTAGCACAATAAAAAAAAATATATATGTATAAAATTAAACGTTATACACATTTATTACTGTCTTTCGTATCCTTGCAACGTTGCTTAGACTCATCTGCAGTGCGCTAAGTGAATGAAAGTAAATACCGACAAATACAAACACACACAAAACACATTGCTCTATAAAAATGTTATACTCCTGTTAGTCTACCACATCTTGCACGCTATAAGCACTTGCAACACACACATACATTCACATTTACAAACATTTGAATTTTTTCTTGCCTGTCCGCTTGTCTATCTCTCTCGACACTCTTAAGTTTGTGCCACAGCTGCCACCGAGTTTTCATGTTTGTTGTGTCTGTATTTGTCTGCCATTTCCGAAGTATGTCAGCGCTTTCTTTTGCTTTTGTTTCATTTGTTTTTTTTTTTTTAATAAATATTATATTTTATATATACTAACATATCTATGTGTTAATATCTGTATATTGTGTAGCTCACAATTGCTTATCGCATCCTTGTCCTTGTCCTTGTGTTTGTCCTTGTCCTTGAACCTTTACGTCTTTGCCTTGGTTCAGTACGTTCATTCACTTCGTTCTGTTGCTCGGTTGTCAAGGCCGTGGATAGTCACTTCCTTGTCTGCTGTTTTTACTTTTTATTTATTTATTTATTTATTACTTAGTATTTTATGCATTTGAAGATTCCCTTGACTCAGTTTTTGTTTTAAAATTTTCTTTTATATCCTTTTTCTATAGGAGTATATGAATCCTTTGCTATTTTTGTAATGCTGTTTTTCTTATATGATTCTCAAGTGGATTAATGTGCTTTTATATTGCGGCTTCGCTGGTTTTTAAAGTGTTGAAGAATAAGATTAAATCGATGCCTGAAAAATTTTTATTAGTGTTTGAGATTACATTTGATTAGGCTACGTTCGAAAAGCTCGATTATGTTAGGTTAACCACAAGCACTGCTTTCATATCCCTATCTTCATGGGCAGCTCAAGTCTGAACTGCAGAATATTATATGGCGTCTCTCCGCTTGATTAGTTTTCAAACCTTTCTCTCCCATAAATCGTAATCAATCCTGTCATCTTTGTCATCATGTGAACTGTGAAGCTAGCAGAGTAAGATCTTCTACTTCTGCTTTATTACTTTTTTTAAGAACAGAATAGCATATATCGTATTATTGGCTGGAAGTAAAGGTTTAGATGGCATAAGTGATATGACTTGTTGTTGTTACTGCGGAAAATAATAAATGAGCTGATAGGCCTAAGTTAAATAAAACACAATATTTAAAGTTGTATTTTAGTTTTACTTCGTCGATATTTCGATTTCAGTCTGAAATCATCTTCAGGAACATATAACTATGTTTGATCGACTCATTAAAGCTCATTGAGCTCATTAAATTTTTTACAATAACAAGTACTTACAAGGCTATCAAAAATCATCAATAAGGAAAATAATAAAGTTAATGCAGTATTACCCCTGATGAAGCTACAGGGCTTAGCGAAACGTTGAGTCGTACGAGTGAATTTTTTCTTACATCAAAGCACATCATTGGTCAAAAATGTGTCTTATTTCGATCACAAGAAAAAGTTTTCTGTTTTGTCTACTGTGAAGAGTTGATCTGAAGTTTGGTTATTGATTTAATTTAATTGTCATCTTGATCTCGTCAGAAAATTCAAAAAAATATCATGATACTAACTAAAATTAAATATTTATATTTCCAGGTAAGTGAACAAGCGACTGGCATATTCTAAATATCGTCCTCTCAGTCTATCGTAAGTACAATGCAATAAATTTTGTTTAACACAAGCGGTTTGTCTTGTTCTTGAACTTGCTCTTAATTTTTTAAATTACTAGTTCGCAAGTTCTTTGTTTTGAAAACTCCTTGGTTCGAATCTGCATAGTGATCTTAAGTCTTGTGTTTAAGTTAATGAACTCTAGTGCCCACATTATCCAATTGTTTAATTCCAAATTATGAAAATCTAAAACATTTTAGCTCATTTAGATCTAATTTTCTCGACGTCTTAAGTTTTTAAGTTCTGAGGTGCTTTTGTTTTTAAACTTCCAAGTTCTAACACTCATTCCCTTTAAATTTTTCACTTTCTTCTAAATCGAACAAGCTTTTAATCTGAAACAATACCATATTAGCTATGCGGGCCAAGTGGAACTAAAGTCAGAGCAATTTTGTAAGATAGAATAGTGTCGCGGACCCATACCTCCGCCTCTCCGGCCTCTGGAACCATTTTATAAATAGCCGTTACTCTGAATCTATTAACCTCAGAACAATAATTATTTGTATATAGAGCACTTTCAGCGGGGTCTAACGATTTTGGAGATACAGTGGCACCACACTACCCTTTCTGAACCCTTTTTTAAATCTGCACAACTCTGGGTCTATTTGACTTAGACCAAAAATATTTTGTATATGGGTTTGTTTCGGGGTCATTTTGGGGTTATTTCTATATTACTACGGGACTATTTGGCATCATTTTTGAAGCATTTCGCAATAATTTTCTGATTGTTTTTGAACTCATATCAGAGTCACTTCGTGACTATTTCGGCATGACTTGCGGATAAATTCGGCACTATTTAGGCCAGTTCGGGACTGTGTTGGGACTACTCCTAGATTATTTCAGAATTATTTCGGGTTCGTTCGGTACTTATTGAAGTAAGTAATCAGCACTATTAAGGTACCGTTTCAGGATTGTTGTAAGGACCTTTTTTTGCTATTTCGAGATGTTTGAGACTTCTTCGTAACCGTTCAGGGACTGTAATTGAGTTCTTGTCGGGTACGGTTTAGGATCAGTTTCGTGTCTATCTTTTTGTGAAAATAGCGTATGCAACGGTCTTCGTTTCGTGACTAATTCGAGATTATCTTCGTATATCGGCACTATTTCAGACGGTTTCGTGTTTGTTTTCGACACCATTTTGTAAAAGAGAGTTTCAGGGGAGTATTGGATCACACCTTTTTAAAAAAGCGAAAATATCCTTTCTTCTATGAATCAGTGCGGGTTAATCTTCTTCATTCTCAATTCCCGACTATGTGCGCTATGATTTGTGGATCCTTTTGGCACTATTTCGGAACTGTTTTCAGGATCATAGCGAGGCTATATCACAATCATTTTATGTTTTATTTTCTTGGTGCAAACCTGGCCGTTGGTATAGCGTAGTTGTTTATAGTGTTAGGACTTTCGGAGGAAAATCTGGAACATCATTCGCGGAAAAGTTTTTGAAAATTGATTTTGAGGGGTTGGAACTTGTAGTTACTTTGTTAGACTAAAATAAATAGAACCAATAACTGCATACCTATTCCACAAATTTCCTAAAATTATTAATCAAAATTTGGAAGTTTTCATAAAGATTTTCGAGAAAAATTGTTTTTGTTTTATCGGCCTGTTGATAAAGGATCCAGGTTGGATTCGAGCTCAAGGCCATAAAAAAAATAGTTTTTCAATTAAAGAAAAATAAAAAAAAGCAATAATTATCTTAAAAAGTATTTTTCTGGCCTCGAATCGAATCTTTATTTTCGAAAACTTTTCAAATTTTCCAATATGTATTTTCGAAAACCTTTTCGAAATTGGTTTACATATATTTCTTTATAAGATTTATTAAGTGTTTTTAATTAACAAAAAAAGTGCTTATGTAATTTACTTGCATAACAGTATTAAAATCGGAATACTATTCGCTCAGTTTTTGTATAGCAAGCATGAGTTATTATGATTGCTGGAAGTTCATTTCGAGTCAAGTTCAATGCGAGTCATGTTCACGATGCTCACAACGACAAGCTAAACAAAAGAAATATATTTTAATGTTTTTTTTTAATCGCACGAAGAGGAAACAATTAAAAATATAATAAAATGCTGACTTGTAAAATTCAAAAGTACAAAAGTCATCGTAGTCAAGAAAACAACAGAATCTGAAAAAATATTTAAATTACCAGCACTCATGTTGAGCCAAAATATCTGCACAAAGTGGTGCCGCTTGCAGAGTGTCTCTCCACCCAAAGAGACTAAAAAATGAACTACTTAAACAGTTGTTTACAGAAATTGAATTGAATTGAAGCTTAAATAAATACTTAAGTTGTTGTTAATGCTAGTGTACCAAAGTCATGCAATCATATCGCACAAAGTGTTGACAGTTGCAGTATCAGTGAAGAAGTGGGCACCCCAAACAAAATTTTGCCTGACTACTTCATTAAAGTTCAACTCAAAGTTAACTAACTGACAATTGAAGTTGTTGAATTGGGTGCAATTGATAAGTGTGCAAATATGCGTATGTAAATATATACTTATGTGTACATATGTATGTACACTAGACTGGACATATTTTGTATGAAAAAATAAAAGTTTTTAAAAAAGCGGTACCGCCCCCTCAAATTATTCCTTTGTATATAGGTAATTAATTTCCAAACTCTTGGGCAGATAACTTAAGGTTAAGGTGTGGCACATTTCCATTGAAAATGCCCAGAATCGGGTTTTTTGTTATTTTCGAGAGCCACGCCTCTTATTTGGTCATGCATTGGCTACGGTTTCTGAAGCCTTAACTCGAAGACCGATTACGTAACTTAAACATTTTTAAATGGGGGCAGAAACCCTTTAAACTTATTTCCTGTACAAAGGGGAATACTTCTTATAAAAGACTCAAAATCATTAAATAAACACCCCTCTTTCGATAATACTTAGGGTCAAGCAACTGAACTAAAAGAACTGTGCGATATATCTCTAGCTGAGTATATGTTCTCACGGGAATGCTCTGGAACATTGGGAGACTGGAGAAACAGAGGTCGTGATATGTTTGTACAAATGAGTTATGAAAGGCAGCCGTTGTGTTTCATTTAAAACATACGGCTAGAGGCCAAGCAGCGACATCTATTTTTGAAAAGGTAGGTTTATTAAAGGCAGCGTGGCCAAACTAAAGACAAGAAATTAACAAATTGATGGGTTTGATGGTGAATGAAGGCAAAACGTAGTACCTGCTGTCATCGAGCAAGGAGTCAGCGCATTTGCGCCTTGGAAACTACGCTACTTTTGGCAGCCACAATTTCGAAATAGTAAAATACTTCGTTTATTTGGGAAGCAGCATTAGCGCAAGCAACAACATCGGCTCTGAAATCCAGCGAAGAATCACTCTTGCCTTTAAATGCTAATTTGGACTAGGTAGGAAATTGAAAAGTAAATTCCTCCGTCCGCAAACGAAAATCATGCTCTACAATTCACTTATCGTACCCGTCATGCTATATGGTGCAGAAGCATGAATCAGATGAAGCGGCTCTGGAAGTTTTCGAGAGAAAAGTTTTCTAAAGATTTCCGGACCTCTACGCGTTGACGATGGCGAGTACCGAAGAAGATTTAATTATGAGCTGTACGAGCTTTACGCAGACATCAACATAAAAAATAAAAAATAAATGTAAGGCGCGAAAACCTCCGAAGAGATCTAAGGCCGAGCTTCTCTTCCAATTTGCGTCGTGCTCCTCTTGATTTTCCCTACAAATTGGCCGGACGGGACCTACATGATTTTATGCCGATTCCGAACTGCATCTGCAAGGCAGATGAGTTTTCACTGAGAGCTTTTCATGGCAGAAATACACCCGGAGCGCTTGCCAAACACTGCCGAGGGGCGACCCCGCTTAGAAAAATTTTCTTCCAATTGAAAAACTTATTTCTAAAATTTTTGATGTTGCTTTGCCCGGGCTTGGAACCCAGGGCATCCGGTGTGGTAGGCGGAGCACGCTACCATCACACCACGGTGGCCGCCATCAACATAGACATCAACAGAGTCCAGCGAATTAAAACTCAGCGGCTACGCTGGCTAGGCCATGTTATGCGAATGGTTGCAAATATTTGTATCGGAACCCTGCTAGGAGGTAGAGGGCGGCCCCCACTCCCCTGGAAAGACCAGGTGGAAAACGATTTAAACTCCCTTGGTGTTACCGATTGGCGCCAGTTGGCGTAGCGAGGAAGCGACTGGCGCGGCTAATTTGACGGATATAATTTAAACGGCTAAGCGCCAATTAAGTAGAAGTAAAGGGCTGTCGTACAGTTAATTTAGTTTCAGTTTTTTGGCACTAAGTTTTGTCAAAAGGGAGGTGTTTACTAAATGTATTTTGGTCGATTTTATTGGAAATATTCATATTTATAAAAAATAAGGATATACAATTTCTTCACAATAGTTCAATTGTTCTTCCAATAATGGCTATCGAAACGCAGTATAATGAATGGCCGAAAAAGGAGGGGTGAAACACCCATTTCAAATATTTTATTACTTAAATTTTTTGTTATAATGGTATTTTGAAAGTAAAATACGATTGATATGAAGATATTTTTCGCAAAGATATTATCTCTTCAATTGGCCTATGATCCTTTATTAAAAAAAATGTTATAGAATAGGCGTGGTCCTTAACCAATGTGTGAGAAATATGTGTACATGATTTTGACTTGATACGTCAATTGGTCTCCCAAACGTTGCAAAATGCTTGATTGAAAAATGGGAAGCGCCACGCCTATTATATCTATATATCATAAATTATAAGTAAAACAGCTTTTTTACAACTTTTTATAAGATTTGTCGGGCATTATTCTCGAAAATTAAAAAAAAAATGGGTTTCGGCATTTTCAATGGGAATATGCCACGCCTTAAACTGATGTAATCTGCCCAGGAGTTTTGATATTTATTACTTACATACAAAGAAATAAATTGCGGAGTCGGTACAGTCTTTTTGCGGAAAACAAGTTTTTAAGACCACTCTAATGTACACTACTTAAATTAGCATATACGCATAAACATATATCTAAGTAGGTACACTTTAAATGAATTTGTTTTTTCTTTCTGGCATTTTACTATGCCCGACCACAAGTAACGCAATTCCATTTGCTAAAAAAGGATTAAGTGCTTTTAATGTGGTTAGTGTGGCTGACGTTTTGTTTGCTTGTGTACTTAATGCACTTATGCTTTTATAAATTGTTTATATTTGTTTTTGTTTTCGTTTCTTTTTGTTTTTTTGATTGCTATTCAAGTATTTTTGTAACATATTTGCTGATTACTTGAACTGATATGCTTGTTATTTAGATTGACAGCAGCAATTATTCTCGATTATGAAAAAATATGCAAAAAAGTAAAAAAAATATATAAATTTCAAATATTTTATTACTTAAATTTTTTGTTATAATGGTATTTTGAAAGTAAAATACGATTGATATGAAGATATTTTTCGCAAAGATATTATCTCTTCAATTGGCCTATGATCCTTTATTAAAAAAAATGTTATAGAATAGGCGTGGTCCTTAACCAATGTGTGAGAAATATGTGTACATGATTTTGACTTGATACGTCAATTGGTCTCCCAAACGTTGCAAAATGCTTGATTGAAAAATGGGAAGCGCCACGCCTATTATATCTATATATCATAAATTATAAGTAAAACAGCTTTTTTACAACTTTTTATAAGATTTGTCGGGCATTATTCTCGAAAATTAAAAAAAAAATGGGTTTCGGCATTTTCAATGGGAATATGCCACGCCTTAAACTGATGTAATCTGCCCAGGAGTTTTGATATTTATTACTTACATACAAAGAAATAAATTGCGGAGTCGGTACAGTCTTTTTGCGGAAAACAAGTTTTTAAGACCACTCTAATGTACACTACTTAAATTAGCATATACGCATAAACATATATCTAAGTAGGTACACTTTAAATGAATTTGTTTTTTCTTTCTGGCATTTTACTATGCCCGACCACAAGTAACGCAATTCCATTTGCTAAAAAAGGATTAAGTGCTTTTAATGTGGTTAGTGTGGCTGACGTTTTGTTTGCTTGTGTACTTAATGCACTTATGCTTTTATAAATTGTTTATATTTGTTTTTGTTTTCGTTTCTTTTTGTTTTTTTGATTGCTATTCAAGTATTTTTGTAACATATTTGCTGATTACTTGAACTGATATGCTTGTTATTTAGATTGACAGCAGCAATTATTCTCGATTATGAAAAAATATGCAAAAAAGTAAAAAAAATATATAAATTCTTAATGTTTAATTGGTGGTTTACGTTTTAATTGAAAGTATACATACCACTAGAATGTTCATTATACCACAAACCCAATAATTTAAAGAACTTCACAGAATTCTATATATGAACAGCTCGTAACTAATAGCTTAAATGCGTTTTCAGAGAACCCTGAAAGCCAAATCTTAAAAATGTGTGAGCTCTTTAAGAACTCTAACAACGGGATCACTCGCAGTTTAGTAAGTTCTTGTATTAGTTACAGTAGCAAACAAACCACCAAGCGAGAATGGCCGTCGCTCCTTTTTGCGGATTTCTATAAAAAATACCTACGTAAATCTGTGCGCACAAACGAACACTGCGTAGTTTGCTCCATCAGTAAGGGGGGTGGGGGAAGACGGAGGAGGGAGGGAGAGAGGGAGTCCAGAATGTACTTGGGTAGCCGGTCACAGGAACAATGAAAACTCGGTTGAAGTCCGGTGCATTGTGACAGGTTTTTGAGCAAATCACGGACACTTTAACAATAACGAGTGACATTCTTACCAATCTCAAGAAAACTGCAATTGGTATTTTACCGACTCCTGTTAGTCCACCAAGCAAACTTGGCCTGACTAATACTTACTTAATTGGCGCCTACTTAGTTTCTAACGACTCGTTTAGCTTAGAACGGCTTGGAGAGGTTCTTCTCTGAGCTTATGGTGTTGCTCAACGTCATTTTGCGCATCCGTATAACTTTTGCGAGGAAACCAAATTTAGGCATAGCGGTATATAGGCAGCTCCTTTTCGTGCTGTCGAAGGCGTCTTTAAAATCGACGGAGAGGTGATGTGGGTACATTTTTTTCGCGGTTTTTTCCAAGATTTTGCACATTGTGAAAATCTGGTCGATAGTAGATTTACCAGATCTGAAGCCGCACTGATAAGGTCAAATCAGCCAATTCAGGGTGGGCTTCAATCTTTCGCACAATACACTTGACCTCCTTTCTTGTAGACTGGGCCAAAAACAATTAGATTGCCAACGTCGGGCATGCACTCATCCGTAGATATTTTGCTCCTTACCAACTCCTCGCCGCCGTATTGGAATACCTCCGCAGGTAATTTATCAGCGCCTTCGGCCTTGTAGTTTTTTAATCTCTTTACGTTAGTTATCAGGTATCCATTATAATTACTGCAAAAATTTCTAGTATTCCGATGCATTATTCCTTCGAGCAGCATCTGCAGCTCATCGCAACAACCCGTTGTTCCTTTTCGCATCACGATAATGCTGCCATACGCAAATAGCCCTGTTTTCCGTTTCCGAGACACCTTGACATTCTTCATTTTTACTGGTTTTTAGCATTCGCCATACGTAGTGAGTGAGAAATGCTCGGCTACATCTCAAAGATTACTCTTAGTGCGCAGGTGTGAGTGAGTGCCGTCGTAAGCAGATTATCGACGCCAAACATTCTTTGTGTCGCTACGCTAACTTTCTCCGCTGCACTTAGACGTTTGCGTGTTTTGGCTGTAAGAAGGTAGAGGCCCAGTCGCTATTTAAAATGGTAGTGAGCGCACATCCAAGACATTGTAACCATGCCTGCCGTTGATCACAACGTGATCGATATGGTTTCGAGTTCTTCGATCAAGAGACAGTTAAAAAGACTTGGTGTATCCTTTTAAGCTCAAACCTAGTACTGCAAATGTCATCCAGGACATTGATGCGATGCCTTCCGTCAATCATGACAACATTAATTTGTTTCTATGTTCTTTGATTCGGGGACAACCAATTAGCTTCGTGTATTTCTTAAGGCTGAACCCGGGTACAATTTTCTAGTTTCTCATACAACTAGTCCTAAAGACGATTTGTTTTTTGAACAATTTGATGCTCCTAACAAGTTTTATTAATTCACAAGCTAAATCCTCGTTAGGAAAAGAAAAATTTCACATGGCACCTAAGTACACGTGTAGGTAAGCGTTTACAGTTGCAATAAGTGTTTGATCCATTACGTAGAATATTTAGAATGCGTTAAAATGTGTACTAAAAAATAAATCATGCTATTCATTCACAAAATATTCATACTTAAACAGTAAAAAATTTTGTACAGTAAGAAGCGGTTTAGAAACTAATTGAAAGGTATGCAAGTACAAGTGTGATATGCTGGCTGTCCATATACTAGTAAATATCTACTAAATGTAACCGATAGATATGTATTGAGCTTTTATATACTTCTCGAATCTCAGAAACTCAAAAGCAACAAATACAAAACGTACATCTAAAACCGACAAGAGTAGGCAGCTAAAAGTAGTTGTAGTTGTACTCCCCATGTACATACTTACAAGCATATATGTATGTATATACATACTTTGAAGTATGCACTGCCGCTTCGAGATATTCTAAAAACTTGCTTCGAGTAACAAAGCTTGTTGCGCTGTTATTACGATGCAAGAAATGTACAGCCAAGTTAAGAGCTCTCCTGAAGTGGGAGGCTTGTGGGCATTTGTATTTACATAGCAGAAGGCTTGCTAATATTTACAGCAATACATACATACATACCTGAAGTAAATGACTGAATTATTACCTGACTGCCTACACGTCTTCTAATATTCCTGCCTACCAACTTTGCGACCTTTCGTCCATAACAACCTTCTTGCTTATTGAAGTGCAACGAACAACAAATTTCCTAGCTTTTGTACAGCTCCAGTATAGCACACACATATACATACAAACAATCGGTAGGTATCTACACGAGGTTGACTAGGGTTAGCTGCAGCCCATACATCAGCTTATTTTGTGTGTTTATCTGCCGTCTTCTCCACTCTACTCACTGTCGATACGTCGTTGAATGCAAATATCTTTTGTCATCCTATTTACAAATGCTTGCTGCTCTTAAGAGATCGATTGCTACAACCACTATTTCCGTTGTTTTCTCATACCTCACCTTATATATTCTCGTAGTTACTTGTATGTTATGTACTCGAGGTGGCCTATTTTATCTACCACTCCTTTTGTTTGACATTCGATTGCCATACGTGTGTGTAGAGATATGAGTTGTATGTGTTTTGTTGCTCTATGCAGTGGGAGTTTTTGGTGGTATGAGTTTTTGATTGTAGCTATGTATAAACATCTTTCCAACTTCCCTCTCAATCACACGCTCATTATAGTTTTATGTTCTCTATTTGATAGTTCCGCCATAAGTATTGATACTGTGGCATATCTTCTAAGAAAATAAATTCCGGTACTCGAACATTTCATTCCGGACAATGCATCTCGTAAAACTCGGAAAACACGAAAAGTTCGTACCAGCGCAATTTCCAATGCTTAATGATTCCAATATATTTATGTAGGAAATGTAGAAAAAAAAAACTGTGGTTGGGCATACTGGAAGCATATGCTGGTCAATCATTGAGACCAACTTTCTGAATTTTGGAGTGCCTTTTAGACTTGCCGTGTATGTATGCCGAATTTGCGCACACCGAGTTATTGCTTATCCCTACAATTCGCAATCAATGTGGCGACGCTTCAGACGTTGCCAATCACTTTTCAAATTTAAGCATCCAAAACGACTTTCGTCTGCCTAAGCTCCATTATTATCTAGCTGGGGCTTTCGAACATCTGCTGCCCACCATTTCCTACCTCGCAAAAAACATCGACCTAGTATCTTCGGGCTCTGCAACACAGTTAATCACTCAAATATCAATGTAATTGTTTCGGTTTCAGTTTTGAAAAGCGCTTCAGTTTCTGTCGGCTATGTTTTCCATTTCGTTAGCTCTTATATTTAATCACGTTCACGCATTCGGTTCCGCTTTCGAGAAATTATGTGATTTCAAAGGTTTAGAGTTACATATTCGTTTTTCATTCTATCTTTTTCAAATCGGCCTCGGTTTTCAAAAAATTAAACAGCTTTTTTCCATTTCAAATTATAATAACGTTTACGGTTTCAGTTTTGAAAATGAAATGGTTCGAAGCGAATGCCCTTTGGGTTCTATTCAAAATCATATTATCGATTTCATATTATCGATTATTGAAATATGGTTTTCAGTTCACTCTTTTTGAAACCCGAGTAATGTTTTCTTTTTAAAACCGTTTCAAACGGGTTATGGTTTTTATTAACGGTTTGTTCTTTTTCAAATCAACGTAACTGTTTCCGTTTTTAAAAACACAAAAGGCAGAAATATTTACGCCTCACTTTTGTTCTGTTTAAAAAAATAAAAAGTTTCGGTAGTGCAAAAAATGTGCCAATTTCAACCAGTTAGTGTCCATTTCGGTTTTGAAAAATCAGAGCAACGGTTTCGCTTTTGAAAAATGAAACGGGTTTGAAGTATTGCGGTTTCATGCTCTTAAAAAATAAAATACTGATTAGGTTTTGGAAAATAAAGAAGCTCAAAGCGGCTGGAATCAGTATTCTGATTTTCAAAATGAAACGGTTCAAATACTGGTTTAAATTTTGAAAAATTAAACCGTCTTAAACGGGTACCACTCCGACTATGGTTTCGGTTTTGAAAAATTAAACTGGTTTAACAGTCTCAGTTTCGTTTCTTTTCAAATAAAAGCAGCTGCTACGGTTTTGGAAAAAGAAACGATTACAGCCACGGCACCGGTTTGAAACGATTACGGCTTCGATCGCCGTTTTGATATTTTATAAATCAAAGTATAAACAAAATGTAATTGTTTCCGTTCTCAAAAGTGAACAGATTTCCATCGTTGACAATAACTAATTTGGGTTTGAAATATTAAAGTGATGAATTCGATTGAAAAATTAAACGGATTAAACGGTAAAAAAAATCATATTACGAAAAAAAAGTAACATATTTTAAACAGTGGCAGATTCGATTTGGTTTTCAAAAATCAAAGTTGTGATCTCGGTTTTGAAAGATGAAACGGGACAAACGGTTATATTTGCATTCTCTAAAAATCAATGTATAAAAACAAAGTAATGGTTTTGGTTGTCAAAAATGAAACTGGTTTAACAATTTCAGTTTCATTCCTTTTGAAATGAAAGCAACTGCTTCGGTTTTGGAAAAGCAAACGGTTATAGTCAGGGTACAGGTTTGAAACGATTACGGCTTCGATATTTTATAAATCATAGTATAAACAAAGTGTTATTGTAACAGTAACGATTTCGATTTTGAAAAATCAAAGTAACGGTATCGGTTTTGAAAAATGAAACGGGTTCACTGGTTAAGGACTCATTCCTTTTCAGATAAAAGTTTTGGCAGTTAAACGGTTCCAAATGATAACAGTCACGGTTTCGGTTAAAAAAAACTGTTTCAAACGGTAACACCTCGTTTTTGGTGTAGAAAAATGGAGTGGTTGTTTATTATTATTATGTGTCTGATATAAAATTTACAATCTTTCTGATTCATATATAAAACAATTTAGTTCCCTCATGAAATAACAAAGTGAAACTTGAAATAACCTTGAAAGACATCTGCAAGTTCAATATACAGGTGACGGTTGCTTCTCTCATAGTAAATTACTCTGAATATAACTTAATTTGCTTGTTCCTCTGTGCATTTGTTATGCATTCGAACCCATGCCTAATGCCGATGTTAAATAGTGTGTGACATGGCGTATGAGCAACTCCTTTTAGTATAAACGAAAATATTAGTCAACTTTTGAATAGATAAAAAGACTAAATGTCAACAATTACATTGAGGCCTCTATGTCATGCCAAAATTTATTAAATGTAAGTATAAAACACATATACACGTACCAACATGTACCTACATGCATATATACTAAAGCAAGTAATGTTTTGAAAGTTCTTGTGTTGTATTGCTTTCGTTTGCTAAAAACCTCGGGTGGCTTAAGTCATTGGCCAACCGAACTGCCTGCTGCCATGCCAATTTTGCATTACTCTAAAATTTGCTCTTATGTATGTATATGTAAGTACGAAAGCAGGATGCATACACATTTTCTTATATACATGCATTAGTGTGAGGGTGTGTGTGGTTGTGCCTGAATTTGCATTTGCATTATGGCTTGCCGAGTTTTAGTTAAGTACTTTGCCAGTCAGTTATCGACGATTTTTTGGTTTGCTTTCAAATGCATATAAATATGAGTATGCAATGCATATACACAAATATAAACATACTTACATGCATACATATACATATATCTAAGTGTAAATTGCGCAAATGCTTGTTTATATGTCTAAAATTTGTTGGCTGCTACTTTACTTTACTCGAACCTGGCCTTCCACTCTGGCCTGTGCCTTCTGCTACGTGTTCGGTTGACAAGAATGCCGGAAGATTTAGTTTTAAAACTGGAGCAATAGGTTAATATATGTATGTAAGCTTGTTTGCATTGTAATCAGGCAGCTTTTCTATATATATATACATATCTGTTTACGACAAATAACAACAACAACGTACACGTAAATGAATAAATGTGTGATGATCGGTATAGTATACAATTTTCTTCCTTTCTCTGGCTGTGTGTGTGTTTGTGTCTGTAATTTTGAAAATTTCGCACTTGCACTTGTGTGTGTCTCGGCATGTGTTTGCAAAACTTTCTACGTTTGCATTTCTCTCGCTCACTGTGTGTTTATATATTTCTGTATGTGTGTGTATGTGATTTTCAACCTTGAAAGTTGTATAATAAAATTATAAGAACCAAAATGGCCAAGCATTCGAAAAGTTTTTAATATATTTTTACCTACATATACATACATACAATCATATGTATGGATGTATCTGCACATCCAGCCAGCTAACGTCCTTATAAATAAATGTTTGTATGTATGTAAGGTGTACGCAGGCATAAGTTTGTTTATTTTGTAGAAAAGTTTAATACTTACTTGGCACACTTTCTATCTATTGCCGGCTTTTTAATGCAGACAGCATGTCTGGAAAGTTTAAATTGCCTTCCTCTCCTCTACCCTTTGTAAAGTTATTTGGCAACCCTTTTATCAGATGAGAAGTACGATCGAATGACAAAGCAAAGGGAGTTGAAAAGTATCAGCGAAAGCGAACGGACGTCAATTGAGGACACTTAACAATTATTCATTTTTTTACAACTAAATCTTTAATGTTTTATTAATTATAATCATTCAATAAATAAACTTATATTACAACTTAATCGTTGTGAAAGTATTACTCATTCTATCAAACGGCCATCCCGATAGAGTCAGAGTGGAATGTGAACTTCTGAAAAAAATTGCAGAAACGCCTACGACGAAGTTACATTAAAAATATCTACGTACAACAGTGTGTGCAAGTGTATTTTTGCAGTCACAACGAGAGACAATTTTTGCAAAGCGCAAACGGCACGCATAGCAAACGGCGCAACGAAGCAATTTTTGGAGTCTCAACGGCGACGGTAAAACACACAACGTTACATACACACATTGATGCGTAAACGGCGCAACGAATAAATTTTTGGAGTCTCAACGGCGATGGTAAAACACACAACGTTACATACACACGTTGAGACAGCATATATGTAAACGTATACAACATATATGTAAAAACAATTGCCAGACGAAATAGGCAAACGTGCACGAACAAGCAATACGAAGAATTTGAATTTGGTGTAGCAACGGCTAACCGAACGATACTGGTAGGCAGCGCTACAACAACAAAGATTGCAACGAAAACCACCCTTATTGTGTGAGCAAAAACGAAAGCAAGTAAGCGCAAGCATACTGGCAAAGAAAAAACGAATAGTTGTCAACGTATAGACAGCTAAAAGCAAAAATTGAATACAATTAATTCAACGACAAGAAGTGATTAAGACGCAAAAGTAAAATTCTAAGATGTTGAAGTTAACTACGCTTAAAGTTGCTCAACTTAATGAATTATTAAATGCAAATGGTGCAACAACGACGGGCACAAAGGCCCATAAAGTTGCAAAGCTTCAGGAGTTATTGGGAACGGACGAAATCGACCCAGATGAATTGGAGGAGAACAACACAACAAACGCAAGTGAGCTACAAAAACAAATTGATGGACTGAAGTCAGTTATGGAAAAATTGACAACAGCGATCACGACAATGGCACCTATTGCAGGCAGTAGCAGCGAACAAATAAATGTAAGTACGGAAAATGGTGGTACTACACCAGCACCTATAGGTGGAATTGAACATGCAACAAGTGTGCTATACGCACCACGGCAATCAACGATGACCATTCAAGATATGGTTGGAATTCTTCCCGATTTTGACCCAGTTAAAGGCACTATCACGTCAGGGCAATTCATAACGAAAATTGAACAATTAAAACAGAACTACAAATGGCCTGAGGTAATGGTATTAGTGGCGATACAACATAAATTGAAAGGCATGGCGAAACTTTGGTTGGATGCACAGCCGGTACACAGCAGTTGGTCAGATTTTGTGCAAGCGTTCTATGTAGATTTTCCGACTGGGTATAATACAGCTGAGGTGCACAAACTGATGGCCAACCGAAAACGTAAAAACAATGAAAACTATGTTGAGTTTTATTATGCGATGATATCTATTGGGCGTCAGGGTGCGCTTGATGATTTGTCAATTATTACGCACATAATTAGCGGGTTAAATGATAATGCATTATCAAAGACATTAGCGGTAATGCGATTTAAATCTTGCAGCGAATTGCTGACAGCTTTAAAGAATTTAAAGGCAATGAGCAACCAAGTGACGATGAATACAGGTACAACACAGCAGCCAATAAAAGTAGAGGGCAAGTCCAACGTTAGGACTCCAGGGCAAGTAAAGTGCTACAATTGTAACGAGCTTGGACATATAGCGGCTAAGTGTTCACAGCCACAACGTAGGCCCAGGTGTACATCATGCTCAAAGACAGGTCACATCGCGAAAGATTGTACGAATAATAAGGCTACGGTGTTGGAGATTTCTAATGATAAGTACGTTAAGGAGGAGACTACTCCAGTAACAAAACAAATCGAAGTGGACGGCAAATCTGTAAATGCTTTTGTCGACACTGGCAGTGGATGTTCTTTCATTAAGAAAACAGTAGCAGACCTTATGCATAACAAAGTTAAGGTGCAAAAGCAATTTATTGGTTTCGGCGGGTGCAAGGTCGAAGCATCTGAAAAACTAGAGGCAAAGATAACGATGGAGAATATGCAACGACAGGCGACCTTGTATGTTGTAGAAGATAAGTTGCTACCTGATGACGTTTTATTGGGTCGCGATATACTACAGGAGTATGGCTATCGTCTAGTTGTTGATGACGGAGTCTATCATATCAACGAAGGCGAATATAATTTTAATATATCGAACGATTTATGCATCGAAGAGCGTGGTAATGTGCTAGATCTTTTACTAATGTTTAAGTCTTGTTTTGCAGAAGACATTTGTGACATTGGGCGAGTAAAGGGTACCGAGATGTCAATTCAGGTAACGACAGATAAACCGATTATAGGAAAGCGATACCAGGTTCCGTTTTCGCAGCGTCCAATATTGTCGGGTATAGTTCGTAAACTACTGGATTGTGGTATCATACGGAAAAGCGATTCACCAAATGCTGCATCAGTATTGCTGGTAAAAAAGAGCAACGGGGAAAGTCGAATGTGTGTCGACTTCCGAAGTCTCAACGAAGTTACGGTCAAGAAAAATTATATCATGCCAGTGGTAGAGGAACAACTCTCACGTTTAGCAGGAAATAAGTTTTTTACCACTGTTGACATGACGTCAGGCTATTATCAGGTTCCATTGGCAGAGGAATCTAAGAAGTATACGGCATTTTTGACACCAGAGGGTCTTTTTGAACATAATGTGATGCCCTTCGGGTTGGTCAATGCACCGATGGTCTTCCAAGAAGTCATCGTTAACGTTATAAAGACGATGAAGCATCCAGATAAGGTCATCAATTACGTCGACGAGGTTATTATTGCAACGAAATCTGTCAATGAAGGTTTAGAAGTTTTGCACGATTTTTTGACAGCAGTTAAACGTCACGGTCTTACGCTGAGGCCAACGAAAAGTACATTTCTGGCAGAGGAAGTCCAATTTCTTGGACATGTTATCAATCGTGAAGGTATACGACCAGGTGAATGTAAGACAAAAGTAATCGAGGAGTTTCCGGTTCCGTCTACGGCAACAGAGGTACGACAATTTTTGGGTATAACCGGATACTTCCGTAAATTTGTAAAGAACTATGGTGTTGTAGCACGACCGCTTACAGCATTGTTACGTAAAGGTGCAATTTTCGAATGGACACATTTGCAACGAGATGCTTTTGAGGCACTTAAGGGCGCTATTACCACAAAACCGGTTTTAGCCATGTATGATGAGACAAAAACGCATGAAGTGCATACAGATGCCAGTTCTAAGGGTCTGTCTGGTGTGCTTATGCAACGTGAAGAAGGTGGGCTGAAGCCTGTATTTTACTTTAGCAGGCAATGTAATGATGCCCAGCGTAATTATGCGAGCCATGAATTGGAAGTTTTGGCGATTGTCGAAACATTGCAGCGATATAGAATGTATTTGATGGGAAAACATTTTAAAGTGCTAACGGATTGTAATGCGGTGGCAGCAACGAAAGCAACTACGGCGCTGTTGCCTCGTATAGCTAGATGGTGGCTCAAATTGCAAGAATTTGATTTTGAGTGTGAGCATCGTCCAGGAGCGAATAACGAAGTGGCGGACGGGTTGAGCCGATGTCCAACTCTTCCATCAACTGAACCCATGACGATTGCCGATGCAGTGTACGCTGTTACTACCATTTCGGAAGATTGGGTAGCAACGATGCAAAGGCAAGACGACAAGCTAAGGCAGATTATAGAAATCATCAACGGCAATGATGGGTTGAACGCAAAACAAATTAGAAGTGACTATGTGATACATGGGCATCGATTGTATCGTAAGATGGGCAATGACAAACGTTTGGTTGTTCCACAAGCTGTAAGGTGGCGATTAGCAAGGGCATGTCACGACGAAGCAGGGCATTTTGGTGTGGACAAAACTGTTGAACGCATATCAAAAGATTTTTGGTTTGCCCGAATGCGACCATATGTAAAGTCGTACATTGAATCTTGTCCAGACTGCTGTTTGAACAAGGTGCGCGGAGGGAAACGAGAGGCACAACTACATGTTGGGGAAGTGGTACCCATTCCGTTCAGAACTATACATCTTGATCATTTGGGACCATTTGTGCGAAGCAAGCATGGCAAGTACTATATTTTGGTTATCGTATGCGCGTTCACGAAATATGTTGTGTTAAAGGCGTTAAGCAACACAAAAACAAATCCAGTATTGAATGTTATGAAAGACTACATGACAGTGTATGGGCGTCCAAAATGCGTGGTCACCGACAGAGGGACAGCTTTTACGTCTAAGGAATTTGAAAAGTTTATGGCGGATCATGACATTCAACATATGAAGACGGCAGTGCGAAGTCCTAGAGCCAGTGGACAAGCCGAACGTATAAATCGTACAGTGCTAGCATCACTTAAGTGTAGCACTAAGAATGGGACGAGGCTTTGCCACAGCTCCAATGGCAGTTGAATTCGCAAACTAACGCTACGACTAGGCAGAGTCCTAATAGCTTGGTATTCAACTATAGGCTGAAAGATGTTACAATAAATCGGTTAATACAAGCTGTGCAAGACGAAGATGAATTTGAAATTACGTGTGACGACTTTCGAACACAAGCAGTAGGGGAACGAATACAGCAAGAGCGGCTTAAATGGAAGCAGCGTTTTGATGCGCAACATCGTGCACCGAAGCCGTATAACGAAGGTGATTTGGTATTAATCACTCATGTCCCTTCTCCTACAGGTATGTCTCATAAATTAGAGCCAGCATATAAAGGACCATACATCGTTACCAAAGTCCTTCCACATGACCGTTATTTGGTGGAAGATTTACCAGACCTGCAGAGGAGTCGCAAAAGGTATTCCGGGGTGTTTACCAATGACAATATGAAACCGTGGTGCACCTTAGGAGCAGAAGATTGCGACGAGACAAATTCAATTATCAACGATTCCGAAGAAGAGATAAATATAGAAAGTACCAACAATGCAAAATCGTCCAGGGGAGACGATTCATCAGGAACGGCCGAGCTGTAAAGTTATTTGGCAACCCTTTTATCAGATGAGAAGTACGATCGAATGACAAAGCAAAGGGAGTTGAAAAGTATCAGCGAAAGCGAACGGACGTCAATTGAGGACACTTAACAATTATTCATTTTTTTACAACTAAATCTTTAATGTTTTATTAATTATAATCATTCAATAAATAAACTTATATTACAACTTAATCGTTGTGAAAGTATTACTCATTCTATCAAACGGCCATCCCGATACCTTTTTATTTACTTGGTGTAGTTGGCCTCCTTTGATAAAATTGACTTCCGTTTTGTTTATATTTATTTTATTTTGACCTAATACTTACAAATAGTACTTCAGATTTTTCTACATTATATTTTGATGTTTTTCTATTTAAGGAAATTTGAAAGTTTAAAAAATTTCGGAAAGTGCAGTATTGAAGGATTGGTTGATTTAAATTGTGTTGTTGTATCCAAAGTTCTGATCCATAGCCCATTGTGTCCTCTAAACGATAAGCGGACCTTACTGAACCAGGTACCGCGGCTCGTACCACTTCGTAGAGTCAATAAATTTAACTATCGCTCATCTTAGCTGCGTGAGTTCCTAACAATAAGTGACCAGTGAGAACTTTGTCAAGAGACGATCGCCATACCTTATTAAGGGTGAAAAAAGTGCGTGCTTGCATGGAATTTAAAAGAGACCATATACATAGGTATGCTTACCGACTAATCTTCGGTAAGAATGTGGGCGGTCGTACCCCTAGTGGCCAGCTAATCAGCTCTACAGCTGCCTTCAGTATCTCTGGTATCCAGGTACCCATCAGAGATCTGCTTTGAGTACTAATAAAATTAGTGCACTTAGTCATGAGCCAAAAAATTGTGTCTAAATGTGTACTTAGTCAAGTACAGACAAAGACTATGAGTGATTAGCACATAAAATAGAAAATACATACGAGTGCCCCGTAACACATATGTCTCATACATATGTATATGACATTTTTGAGTATGAACTGATGTCATAGTCGCTTTTACTCAGTTGCACGTTGATTTCGTTTGTAATACACTTTATACTTCGTTTATCATCGGTTTTACTTTGGCGCTGTATTCAATTTAGTTTCGGGTACATCGTTGTGTTGCTAGCGTCAGAAGACTGATATGACTTTAATCATTTTATTGCACTGTTAGTCTTACTTATTCCAATTAGTGTTTTCGTATAACACAGCTGACTTTCTTGCTCAATAAGACAATTGAGTACTGAACTGCTTCGTTGCTCATGAGCGGTTATTCATTCAGTCGAAGCATGACTATGTAAACGTGTGTTAGTGGATATAAGTGCTTGATATTCTTTGTTTGCATACGCACTAATACAAATTTTTTGGTGCGTGCATTAATAACCTTAAAAGATGAATAGAATAATTGCAGCTCACTGGTACCCATATAATGCCGATACTCAGGTGCTTTGCGGCCTCGCTATCCGAGAAAATAATATCCACGGGTGCCAAATAATTTACAGCATCGCATATTACTAACATTTCTTAAGACCCAGGTCCGGTGAAAAGATACCACCCCCACCTTCCCATCAAGATTTAAGGCATCGGTAAATATATTGACGGCGCGCTGAACACCATATTGCCTATTTAACCATTATTCTCATGTGGGTATGCACACTGTGTGATTTCTAGTGGAAATATTGCTAGGAGTGCAATACCAGTGAGTACTGGTACTGAAACTGGGCCTTGGTGCACAAAATCATAGCAAGACCACCATTCTTCAAAATGACGGTTTCTTTCATTCGCAGGGCTGCTATAACCAGATCAAGTGGTGGTAGATTCATGAAAAATGTTGAGAGCAAGATCGCCGAAAAGCACTGGATGATATATTGTTGAACAAAGATGGAGAGATAGGGGAAAAGGGGGTGAGAGGAAAGAGGGAGTTAACAGAAAGGGACAGGCGAAGATAGAAAGAGACACAACCGCGAACGCAGAGAAGGAAAGGAAAAGGGAAGTAAGGAGCGAAGAAAAATAAGAGCAAAAGGGCTAAAAAAGGAAGAGACGGTGCGGTATAGGGGTGAAAAGGGTAGTGAGAGTAAGGTTTAACAACTCTTAAAAGTCATGTAGATAAAGTAAAGTAGACGAAACATAAAAAAATTGTCGATAATAATGTGGCAAGGTAAGAAAAGGAACCGAATGAAACGGAAGGGAAAGTAAGGGAAAACGAAAAGGAGGGGAGATTCAAGGAAAGATTGCAAGTCAAAACGAAGACAAAAATGAAGCCGGAACCATAGCGGGACGGCGTGTTAGGAATTTGCTATAGAAGTTATAGCGGGTTGTTATCGACGAGATATGGACGTCTTATCGATTTTTTATCGAGTTGTTATAGGACAGGTTTTGAAAAGTTATCGATATATTACGTTAAGTTTTTTTTGTTATCGGCGTGTTATCGCAAACATCGATTTATTATGGAAAAGGTATAGAATTACTATCGAAAAGTTATTGATATGTTATCGAAATTTTGTCGATTTGTCATCGGAGTGCTATCGATTTGTTTACGGTTTAAGTCGGTAATAAGCCGATAAGAAACCATATAGAAGCTGATGACTCGCCGTTAGCAAAACGATAACTCGACGAAATTTTCGCTATCGATGATAAGCTGACAATAAAACAATAACTTGTCGGTATCGTATCGACTTTTACGATTACTTAGTATACCCGCCTTTGTTGACTTCAAGAAAGTGTTTCCATATAATCTTTATATTCTCTTGTTATTAACAAGGTTATTGTGCGTTAGCTTTTTTTTCCAAGAACGAAACATTTCAGGATACTACGCGGAATTCAAGATGGCCAGTCAGAGAGTTAATTCAATCCCCAATATAATCCAAAACCTCAGCCTTTTTCGGCTAGGGTTTTGACCTTGTGTGAGATGTGCACTTTGTGAGATATGCTACTTCCATCAACAACGCTTAATACTTCCTGATTAACTGAATCATTGTTAATCAATCAAAAATGTGCTGAGTTACCACATAAATGATAGTTAGCTTATTAATAATCTTAGATGTCAATCATAATTTGTAAGACTACATTTTAACATATTTTTTTAATAGTCAAATCTTCTATTAGTAAAATTTCATCAATGCTGTTTTTGAACTTTTTAAATTGTTTTATCTTTCTTCATCTCAAATATTATCTACTGCCAAGATACTTTGTTTTATGTACACGTTTTTCTACCTGCATATATACTTGTGTACATATGTATGTATATTTAACACTTTTGTGAAGCAACAAGTTCAAGAGCATTAACGCGAGATACGTCAAATTTCAGCAAACAAACGAAAACAAAAAATTAATTTTGGCTTTTAAGGTGTGTGTACAAGTCGAATGTGCAAGTATGTATCTTCTGTATAAATATTTGTGTTGACTAAATATATTTTAATTAAATTCAAGTTCTAAGTGCAATGTTAGACATTGTTGTTAACATAATGACATTTATGCCTTCCTTTTTGAGTATAATGCTACACTAAAATCGATAAAAATTGTTAAAGTCTTTTTTTTAATACTTAGAGAGTATGTGTGTATTATTATTATTATATTCTTTACCCACAATCAACAAAATAGCTAATTAGGCGTAGTACTACCTGGTAGTAAGGACAGTCAAATGAACTTTTGCTCTTTCGTATTTACTTTGGTAGCAAAAAAATATTTGCTCGTTATGTACAATTATGTTTCCTTTGTTGTTGCTAATTTTTTGTTTCATCTCTCTCTCTCATTTTAAGTGTTATTTATCTGTACTTTGTATTGTAGTTAAGAATCATTGTTTTACCGTTTTGATCTTTCGCTGAAGTAAGATACATAAAAGCAAAATATTTATGCTCAGCACTTGAACTAAAATACTTTAAGCATTAATTTAATAATTTCATTTATTTAGCGCTCGAGTATGCGTTAAGAAGTCTTCCAAAAGACCTAAGTAAGCGTGCTACTAAAATGTACATCCATTCATAAATGCTGCATAAAAATGTTTCTTTCATAAAAAGGATAAAGTGCAACTTAAAAATAAATAATAGTGGAATTACCAACAACATACCAACAAACTTACTAAGCTTTTAGAGGAACTGTAAAGAATGAAAATAGATTACACTAACGCAAGAACTAATCGTTTCAATCAATAAAAAAAAAGTTACTATTTATCGTTAAAGAAACACAAGTGAATCCTTTTTTTATGTAAAGTAAAAAAGTGCACAAAAAAAAAATATTTCTATAAATTGTAGCCGACATATCCTAAGAAGTGCTAAAAATATTAATATTTTCAAAAACTTTTGAAAGCGTATCTGAACTATCAAACTAAAAGAAGATGCTAAATTAATTCACTATTGACAGTTATTACAAACCGGTGGAAGCAAGCTGGGAATTATTGAAGTAAATAAATTAAAATAAAGCGAACCTTCCAGAACTTTTATCAACGAAATAAAAAAAAGGCAAGTAAAACTTAAACAATAACTAAATGAAATAAAAAAAAATTAAATACAAACATTTTAAAAAAGATAAATAAAAAGCTTAAAAAAAATAAAAAACTTAAAAAAAAATTTTAATTAAAATAATATCGAAAAATAAAACTAAAATAATAGGTTAGGTTAGGTTGAACTGGCCGGTCCATGAGGACCTCACATAGACTGATTGAGTCCGTAGTGTTATCAGAAGTTTGTTTTAACGACCAAACTGAAAAACCCTATCAAAAACCAGGATCTATGTTATAAAATAACTCCGTCCTCTTGGAAAATACTAGAAGCTACCTAGGACTTAAGCCACTTGCTGCTTCTAGATCTGACAGCTGTATCACTCCTAATAGCCGGAGTCTTAGCCTGACATATGCAGGGTACGAGCACAGAACGTGCTCGATCGTTTCCTCCTCCAACCCCCACTTCCTACATCTGCTATCACTGACCAAGCCTAATTTAAAGGCATGTGACGCCAGAAGGCAGTGTCCAGTCAGAATACCCGTCATGAGTATACAGTCATCTCTTTTTAATGATAGAAGCAACTGTGTTAGTCTAAGGTTGTAAGAACTACACATAACCTTCGACACTTTACAGCCCCGCGCTTGAACCCACGTCTTTCCCGCTTGTTCGATCATGTGCACCTCACGCCTTCGCTTAATCTCGCCCAATCTAATTGGGACGTCTACGGAGCAAGCTTCAAGGGATGCGCCCTTTTTAGCTAGTTTGTCCGCATTTCATTCCCATATGCCCTGGAACCCAATATAGATGTATGCTTCTCCCTGTCCCGATTCTCTCCAGAGACCGCTTACACTCTAACACGCATTTATATGCTGTGCTATGCGAGATTATTGCCTTAATTGCTGCTTGACTGTCAATATAAAAGTTAACACGGTTGCAGCTTAAGCTATTCTCTTCCAGGGTTTCTACTGCTTTGGTTACGGCTAATATTTCCGCTTGGAAAACGCTACAGTAATCCGGCAGCCTGTAGGATCTGCTTATTTCCGGATCAGCGCAATATACCGCAGACCTTACTCCTTCCACTACTTTGGAACCATCGGTGTACACATGTATCGCCTCGTCCGCCATTTGCGCACCCTTGCCCCGAGCCTGGTTGCGGTCGTTAATGCTTTGTTCTTTGCTACCAGGTCTACAGGTGGAATGTGTAGAATGGCATATTGCAGCCGTCGGGGTTGTTTTCAGGGCTCCCGTAATGCTAAGCATCGATAGTCTGCATACCCCCTCTAATTTTTTGAGGTATGTTGTTTTTTGTGTGGTTTTCCACCAAACAAGAACTCCATAGTATAGAATAGGGCTTACAATCGCTGTAAAAACCCAATGAGAAAGAGAGGGCGATAGGCCCCACGTACACCCCAGCATTCTTTTACATGCATAGAGTGCCGTTGAGGCCTTCAAGACAAAAAATTTGGGAAAATTTCAAAAAATAAAAATTTAACGAAAAAATAGGATAATAATGAAAACTAAAAAAAAATTAAATGCGTAAAACCTAAAAAATGTACTGTAAAGTATGTAAATAAAACCATAAAAAAATAATCGAATAATAATTTGTTGTTTAGCCAAATAATAAAAAAAGACCTTCCAAAATAATGTATTAAAAACAGACAAATTTAGATAAAATTTAAAAAAAGAAATTAAAAAAATTTAACTAAAATTAAAAAGATATTAAAAAAAACTATGCATGAAATTAAAAAAAATTCAAAAAATTTTGAGAAATAAACTAAATGCTAAAGATCTTATATTATATTAAAAAAATTACAGAACAAAATAAAAAATAAAAACAAATCATAAAAACGTAAAAAAAAATATATAAGCATGAAAGGTAGTATAAAAAAATATAAAGAAGTATAAAAAATAAAAATAAACTTACGAAACAAATAAAAAATAAAGATATTGAAAATAATTAAATATAAAGCAATGACGAACACAAAGCAAAATAAATAAGTATTCAATTTAAAAATAGCATAGAAAGCGCCTCTTAAACGACATCAAAATTGCGAATAAAAGTTACCTAAGGTAAAACAAGAAAAATTAAATAAAAAAATAAGTAAGGAAACTAAAAGCATAAATAAACTGAAAAACAATAAAAAATAACAAATCTTATTAAAAAGTAAATAAATTAAAAAAATTCGTTAACAGAAAAATGTATAAAGTAAATAAAGTAAAAATACATAATTGGATTATTACTGGGTGGTTCCCAAAGTTTTTAATACAAAGTTTATCCAATTTTTCAACAAAAGAAAACAATTTATTCACATAAAGCCAATAAGAAATATTTAAAATTAAGAAGTTTAAAAAAAAGTTGTTTTATTAAATAAAAAATATTTAAAAGACATCCTAAAATAATTCTACCTTAAAACTAATTACACGCAGGAGAAAATTTTAAATTTACATCGAATATACTATTTCTTTGTGTAAAAAAATGTATTGAAAATTTTTTGAAAAACGGTAAAATAACGAGTACATATAAACAGAATTAAAAAAAATGCCTTAAAAAGTTGTAAGATTAAAAGTGGAACAAAAATTATGAAGAAGAAATGAAGCAATTGAAAAATAAAAATAGTAAAGTAAACTAAAAAGTAGGAGCAGTTTAAAAACTAAAAAAAAATAAGAAATTATTAATTATTAAGAAATTTGAAAATAAAAATTGGATGTGTTATAAATACATAGATTACAAGCTTAGAAAAAAATTAAAAATGAGTAATAGTATAAAAGTTAGAGTAAAAAATTTTAATAAAAATAAATTTTAAATGTGAGACATAGTAAAAAAATAGTACAATAAAAAAAGTACGAAGAAAAAACGGTAAAACAAAAATAAGCTAAAAAAAATTAAATAAAAAAATAAAACAAAATGAATAAAAAAATAATAATAATTAAAACAAAATAAATAAAAAATAACAAAAAAAATGTTAAAAAAAAATTAAAAGAAAAAATTATGAAAATAAAATAAAATAAAAGCATAAAAGATAAAAAAATTGTATCAATTTTTTTTTGTTAAAATGCAAATAAGTAAATAATAAAAGATAAATCAAAAATAACATCATAAAAAGAAGAGAACATAAACAAAAGCTGAAAAACTAGTTTTTAAACCTAATAATAAAATAAACTTAAAATTATTTGAGTCATATTTTACAACTGTACGAATTCATCTTAGTAGACATTTTGAAAAATTGGTTTCCTGGATGATATAGAACGTAAACATTTAACCCCGACTATCAGGATTTTACGTGGGCTTTTCCTCTCTTCCGTCTCCATAGAAAAAGGGTCTGATGAAGTATCGCCGGGTCCCGAAACATACAATCCACCCCTCCCTGCGTTTGGAAAAGTTTGTTACCAAAATTCAAATTTTTCATTAGAAAAATACATGGAATGTCTTAAAAAAATATTGCAAACTTTTAATCTATGTCGACTTCAAAAGATGTACGAATATAGGTACTCCACATTAACGATGTTTTTGGATTGCCTGTCATCTACAAAGTAACAGTAGTAACGAAGGCCGTTTAAGAAACACAAAACTGGATATTAATTTCACCGTTAAAAGAGTAAAGTTGTTCAATGCTACGCTATTTTATGTTTACGAGCGATGTTCTATTTTCTATGTAACCAGTTTTTCATAATTTTGGCTACACAACAACTTAAAAACTAATCAGAAAATCTAACCAAATTCCAGAAATCTAGTCAATAAAAAAAATAATATAAAAAAGCATCCATTATAAAATATGTCCTCACTCCTACAAATATCTACACAAGTTCTATTACTCTGCATCTGCTTCATTTCTTTACAACCGAGCACGGAAAGCTTTGAATTCCTAAGCAAACTTCGACAAAAAAAATCAGATACAATTTTAGCACATCTAATTGGACAAAAAACCTTGGATGATTTGCATGAAGCGGGCAAAGGAAATGTGCTCGTAACTGATTTGGATCGCCAGATGCGTCATCTCTTCGTAGACTTGCGACGTTATTCAATGAAGCGCAGCAACGAGCATATGACTGAGTTGTATGAAAAAACTCGTGCACAAGGAAAAATGCAAGAGATCATACCAGAAACAGAACCATTTCCTTGTGATCTAAGTTATGCACGTTCAACTTTTCCACCCACATCAGTGCATGAGTTACGTCCGGGAGATATCGATGTAATCGCCTCAATCGGCGACTCACTTTCAGCTGGTAATGGTATTATGTCCGATCGTGTGCTGCACATATTAAATGAGTTTCGCGCATTTTCATTCGCCGGTGGTGGTTACGGCGATTGGCGTTCATATTTGACTTTGCCTAATATATTGAAAGTATTCAATCCCAATCTTTATGGTTATGCCACTGAAAATGAGCTAACTATTGATAGTACATCACATTTGAATATCGCCGAACCAATGATTATGTCACGTGATTTACCATATCAGGTGAGCGTACTCATCGAGCGCATGCGTCAAGATCCCAACATTGATGTCAAAAATCATTGGAAATTGCTTACTATTTTTGTGGGCAACAATGATATTTGTTCGGATATGTGTCATCATACGAATAAAACCGAATTCCTGCAACGTCATGAATTGGATTTGCGCCGTGCATTCACTCTACTGCGTGATAATCTCCCGCGAATGGTGGTTAATTTGATGACTGTGCCCAATCTAGTCGCTACGCTTCACCAAATGCAAAATGTACCCTTAAGTTGCTTTGCTGTCCACCATCTCGGCTGTCATTGTTTATTTAGTCATAATGTTGGTGAACGTGAATTGCTGCAGGATTATGAGTTTGTCGAACGTTGGCATGAAGTGGATCAGTATATCGCTCAACTACCCGAGTTTCAAACCAATGATTTTACTATACTCTATCAACCGTTTATTGCGCATATGAATGCACCGAAAAAGGATAATGGTGAAGTGGATTATCGTTACTTTGCAAGCGATTGCTTTCATTTTAGTCAGCTGGGTCATGCATCTCTGGCGAATACTTTGTTTAATAGTATGATGCAGCCTATGGGTCGAAAGTCAGTGCAGCCGACGCCAGCGTTTGGGTATTTTGAGTGCCCTACCGAGGAGCGCCCATTTATAGCAACACTCTACAATAGTTGGCAAAGCACGTGATACTTGGAGACATTGCAGATTTTATGTATGTGATTTGTGAAATAAAAAATATTGTCGTGTTTTGTTAGAAGCCAAAAATTATTTATAATTATATACGAATTAAAAAAAGTATTGAATTCACCTTCAGTTGAAATTTGATTTCCCTATATGTTTTTAGCGGTAAGTCCTTAAAAATCTTACGTAGACTGTATATCGCAAGACGTGTACACCATCTTGCGGCATTTGAATCTCACACAATCTGACCGAATGGTAATAACATGCCACTTTGTCTACCTTTATTTCTATCACTTATCTCCTCACCCCCGTTTGACTACAACTCCGCTTAAGACTAATCTTGTCTCCATCAGCCTCTTTTACCTTCCGCCTTGATCCCTACTTCTCTCCTTATGCTGCTCTAATTAGTTTATTTATTGCCTCCTTCATATTCAGCAGGGACTTGGATTTGGACTAGGGGACTGGGAATAAGGGATGGAGAAGAATACGACAAACTAGAGAGAAGAAAAACGGGGGAAGGAGTAAGATACTGAGAAAGAGATAGAGGTAGACGAATATTAGCAACACTAAGCCGATACTAAGCAGTAACTTGTATCTACATAAACGAATCAATCATTATGTCTACACATATGTACGTACACGCAGCGGAGAGAAACGCACAAACACATGCAGTAGGCAATAACTTGTGCAAGTATCACTCACATATACACGCGCATATGAAAAGCTATAACGTGCATCTGTAGTTATAGCTGGTAACTAAGTGAAATTCTAGAAACGCCTAGAAGTATGTGAACGAGGAAATCGAAGAGTATAAAAGAGCGCCAGCTGAGGCATGGCAATCAGTTTGATTTAAGCACGCTATCTGTTGAGAAGTAGAAGTGTTATTGTGAAAGTAGTCTAATAAATACAATATTTCCATAATTGAATGTTGGAGTTATTTATTCAGCAATTTAGCGATACGAACGTTAGTAGAAGGTGTGAATTAAGCAGAGTTTCACTAAATTCGTTACAATATATAGGGATAGATGGAGCGGCAGAGGGAGAACGAATGGAAGCTGTGACGGAAATACGGAGTGGAAGAAAGAGACACAAAGAAAGAGAAAGACAGAAGTAGGAATGAATAAAATGATAAGGAAAAAGGCGAGCGAGGGGGAGGGAGAGCGAACTCTTCTTTTATCTGATTGAGTTCTGACAAGGCATAAAGCTTTCATATATAAACACATACATCCTAATTACCATTAAAAACACGACTTGCAATGCAATTGTATTCCCTTACTCCCTATCAAACTGTCTATCTCTGTTAGGGTCATCCCTTCACTCACAGTTAAAGCAGTTGTCAACAACCAACGCCCACTTTGATTTTAATTTAAAAATTGTGCATACTTTTTAATTTGTTTTGTTTTAAAAATATTTAATTAATCGAAATATATTAAAAAATAAAGAAATTGCTTATGAAGCGAGAAAAACGAACCAAAGCACATACATACATACATATGTACATAGCAACGGGACAAAAATGTGAATGCTGTTGTTAAACTTGGCCATAATATAGTGGTACCGTTAAAACGGTGGAGGATAATCATAGGCAAAAATGTTGGCTGGCTATGCTGAGTGGGTTTATTGTTGGTGTATTCTGATGGCAATGGCAAATGCTGACAACGCCCGTCCGGCAACCGGACAACCGTACCCGCCCAACAAAAAAATGCCGCGCAAACATTAATGTACATATATATGTACGTATGCACATTTAAATAAAAAATCATAAAAATTGTGAAGCGCAAAGCAAAAAAAAATGTGGGGATTAAAATTAAGGCGAATAAAAAAATGTTTAAAAATTCGAAATCCTTGTCATGATTGCCAACAGATAGATATTGCGGCCAAAACCATTCGACGAATGCTTACTACAACAATGGGCGTGCATTTCATATGTATGTATGTATGTGTGTCTCAGCTTGAATTAATATGGTTTATTGCCATATGCAAACATAGAGAAGAGGCCATATTTGTGCTTGCTGTACTTTCATGTATGCATCAATCTGGCTTGTTGAGTGGATATGTATGTATGTGTGTGGAGCTATGGATTTGTCTATGAGTGTGATTGCTATTGCATGATTAAAGGGTCACATCGGCTGCAAGAGAGGTATGGGCCAGATTTCACGTTATCTATATGTATATATGTTTGTATTATTGTACCTCCAGTTGTGTGCAATACATTGGCAATAAGAATCCAAATACACCAAAGGTTCCTTTTGTTAAATATAAAATGACTATATTTGTAAAAAGCTTAGAAAATTTCGCTTTGTATTTACTGACCGGTCCATGAGTACCACACATCGACTGAATGAGTCCATAGTTTTTATAAGTATTTCGTAAACTTTCAAAGAGAATTCGAAGCAAATTTTAAAAATTTCAAACCTCTTAGACTTTAACCTGAATAGCCTAATAAAGCTTGAGACAGACTTTTCTTAATGCAAATATTTTCTTTAACGTTTTTAAAATATATTTTACCGTTTTTTACCCACCTTAATCACACACTCTGTTTTTTTTATTGATTTTTCATTATTTAAAAAAAATAAAAATTATGTTTTAAACGTTTATTTAAAGTTTTCTTTTAAAGTTTCTCTTCAAATTTTTTTTATCTATTTAAAAAAAAAATAAAAATATTATGCTAGAATAATAACATGCAAAAATTTTGAAATTTTTTAGTTTTTGAAAGCTTTGTGTAAACGCCTCGATGTAAACTTGTGAAATTTGTAATATATTTCAAATTATTTCATGTTTTTAAGTTTTTAAACGACTTGGGTAAACTTTCTTGAAATGAATTTTATTTTTTAATATATTAAATTAGCATTTTTAATAGGTGAAAAAAGTATAAGAAAAAACAAAAACCAAAAATATAATTCACAAAACTAAAATAATCATCAGGAAAAAAAATAGAATGAATAAAAAAATAAAATAGGTAAAAAAAAAAATTAAAATTAAAAATTAATAAAAAAATAAGAAAGAGAAACAATAACAAAATTATATAAAACAAAATTTAAAATATCTGAAAATAACTCTTAAGTTGTAAAGTGTGTGAAATCTATTATATATTTCTTTTTGTTTTTTTTTTAAACTAAAAAACTTTTTTTGTCAAACCTCAAAAACCTAATAATAAAAAAATGAAAACACAAAAGTTGACCTTGAAGTTAAGCAAAAAAATCATTTTTCTTTAAATATATAATATAAAAATATTGGCCCGTAATCTTAGTCGAAATAAAATAGAGTTTTATTGGTTTAAACATGGTTCTAAATTAAATGTCATTTTAAGTCTGTTATAGTCGTACTTAAACACTATTTTATCTCTAAAAAAGTATTTTAAATTTAAAATGACAAGAGCCCGATTTAAATTTTTTAAAATAGGTTTTAAGTTGGTGGTCTGCTGTCAAAAGTTGCGAGAAATTAAACAATTTGCTATTTAAACGCGATGAACTTAAATGGAAATGAAAAAAGGCTTCCCCGACAAGCAAATATACGTCAGGAGCTAATTTATTATACCTAGAATGCGTATTAATATGTTTGTGACGAAAATTACACAATCTTAAAATCTGCGATGGTTACTTGGCTCCACATATTGGAAATCTTTAATTAAGACTATTGCGCATTCAAAGATATTTGTGAGTTTTGATATTTTAGTATCTATCTTTTGAGCAAAAAGTAGCATCCTATACTGATTTTGGCATTAAATTTAGAAATAAATATTCAATGAGAGGAATTATTTACCACAGGCGTCGATTTTTAATACATGTCAAAAAATTTTGAGAAAGGTGTCAAATGACGCGTTTTAATTTCAATAATCCGAAGGTGGCAAAACAATACTTGTTCTCTGTCAAGATATTTTTGCAAAAAAAAGTTTAAGACTTTCATGAGGTTGATGTAATTTTGGTGATATTGTTGTACACAAAACAGAATTAACTAAAAAGGTGTTTTGTGCTGATACAATTTTCACCAGTTTCGCAGCCGTTTCAGGGTAATTATTCGGTTTTTTGTGAATATCTATTAATAAAAGAACATTTTCATATTTCCAACTTCTAATTGCACTGGATCACAAATTCCAACTTTCTTTCTGCATCAGAGACCCCATTATGAAATTCCTATGTAAAATCACCCCCTGATTCCGAAAATCAAGGTTATTTTTAATTCTATGGTAACGTTTTTGAGATATTTATGAATTACCCTTATTTCAAAAAAAAAAAAAAAAAATTGGGTCCACTTAATCATATATATCTCAAGAACGATTTGAGCTATTCCAAACCGGGTTTTAAAAGGTAATGAAGTTTGCTATAAACTGTGCATACAACACTTTTTGCGGGGCCCTGCAGATTCAAAGATAACGAACAATCATTACGGATTTTTTAAATTTTTTCTGTAAAAATATAAAAAAATTTGTACTTTGCGAGGAAGGATCTCGAAAACATTTTATTTTTTTGCAGATTTTTTCTTTTCTCTCCAAACTCTGTTTTATTACAAAAAAAAACAGCTTTCATTTAACAAAATCGATGAACTAATACAAAAGTTATAAGCATTCAAGTAAATATTCCCATTTAATACTTAAGTACCCTGCTGGTAGTTAGTATTCGTATATCCGTGAGTTAGCGAATATTAATATGTAGTCAAGTAAAAGATTACCATTTTTTATACGTGGAGTCAAGTAACCACGGTTGTAAGAAACAGGGTGAACTTTTAAAATTTCTAAAAAATTTCTTCATGCGGATACCCTATCCATGCTTATTTTAGCTGAAAACTGTGTTTAATATGTCTATGACAGACCAAAATTTTAAATCCCATTTTTAATTTAGGCAAGATTTTAACTAAAGAGTATTTTAGTAAGCGCTATGATTACGGGCCATTATGTTTAGGTAATATTGTAAAATGACTTGTAAAATGAAAGCTGTTTTCTTTTTAGTTGTTAAAAGAAACGAAAGAAAAAAACAACGACAATTACAATACAAACAACATTTACAAAAAAATAACCTTAAAGTATATTTGAAAACAAAAAAAAATTTACCTTAAGTTAAAAAAAACAACAAACATCAGCAGCAAACTATAAAAAAATAAACATACTGCCTTGAGAAATTTATAATATATTTAAAATTTTAAAAAAATTATTTTATTTGTGGTATTTTATACTTTATATAATTTTATATTTATACATTTTTTAATGTTTTTATTTTTGATATTGTAAATACGCATTTTTAGTAGGTGAAAAGAGTATCAGCATTAAACTGAGCAAAAAAATTTAAATTCACAAAAATAAAAAAATTAGTTGTACAACACAAAAAATAGTTATCAGGAAAAAAAAACGAAAAAAAATTTTTTTTTAATTTAAAAAAAATACAAAAAAAAAATCGAAAAATTAAAAATGGGAAAAGAAATTTGAAGAAAAGAAAAAAGAGTATAAAAAAATACAAAAATTATAAAATAAATAAAAAAAATTAAAACAAAATAAGAAAAAAATTATATGAAATTTTTTTTTAAATATATATACATACGTATTATATTCTAAACTTGTGAGACATTTAAAATTTGTTTTTTTTTTTAATTATATTTAGTAATAAAAAACGAAAAATAAATAAATATCACAAAAGAAAAAACAACAGGAAAACATAAAAAATTCCATTTCACAAACGCACCCTTATGAAATAATAAAAAATAAATAAATAAATAAATAAATAACTTAATAAAACATAATCGGAATCAAAACAAAACTTTTAACAAAAATAAAATAAAAAATTGCTAAATAAAAGTTAAAAAAGTAAAAAGTAGGTTTTTGAAAAGTACGTAACTCCCTCGTAAAGTAAGGAAATAAGTCAATTTCGTATACATAACTATTGCTTTTATACTGCACAACACTGTTTAAGTATACACTTGTTTCCTCTCTCCCTCTCTGTGTTTGTGAAGAGTGTGTACATATGCCACAACATGTGCTCGTTTGCTGAATTAATGAATAAAAAAAATTTTAGCGAAAAAATCTGCAGCAAAAAAAAGGTATTTAAAAAATGTTGCATGAAGCCGAACAGAAAAAAATGAAATCATATTAAAAATGCAACGCCACGCTGAAATAAATACACAACGTATAAAGGTAAAAGAATATTAAAAGTTTAAAAAAATGAAAAAATGGGGTAAACACGAAAAAAGGACACTACAGCAACCTTAAATTTTGTTGTGCAATAAATGCGAAATGAAAAAGAGGGAAGAGATATCGAATAAAGGAGGAGAGAAGATTTGTGATGGAAAAAAGGGGAAATGGATAATGTTGAAAAGTGGAGTTAAAAAAAGTTGGAAGGGGAGCGCGCGAGAAAATATGAAGAGATGTAGCTCTCAGGTTAAGAGGTAAACAAGAAGAGTGAGTGAGGTAGAGCGTGAGAGTAAGAAAGTGAGTGAGGTTAGGCGATCGCTATTTGGGGCGGCTGACTGCTAACCGGTGGCTGGGCAGTTGACTAACTGTGATGAATGATTGTTTGTTGTTGGGGATGGACGTGAACAGTTGCTGCTCTGGCAAGGTTATATTATGAAGTGGTCGAAACAACGACAATAACTGCTGTGACGTAGAAAACCAACAACGAAGATAATAACAGCAGTAGCAATGACAACAATCACGAAAGCAACAACAAGTGCTCGCGCACTCGATGCTACTGAAAACCCATTACAAAAAATGGAATAATAAAGTTAAGAGGGTGAATTTTTCCCGCTTGTTAACCAGAGTCGCGGTAGCTTAAAAATAACAAAAACACACATATACAAAATATTAACACAGATATATGAATATGCATATGCTTGTACTTAGTAAATAGATATGTGAGTTTAAATGAGAGGAGGTTGGTGAAAAAACAAGAAAAACAAAAATGTGAAAAATGTAAATCCCAGAAAAATCGACAACAAAAATTGTCCGCGCTGCTCTATGTATGTGTCCCATCATGGCATCGTAACGAACCGGAACAAAATATTTTACGTTAAAATGGAGCAAACAGACAACCTGCCATGCATGGTTGATGACAATAGCAGCACAGCACAACAAGAAAAAAAAAATAATAATGAAAGCTGCAACAAGCAGCAACAGTCAACGCTTCTGTTATAGCATACTTTTGGGGGCAATCGTAACTACGAAAACGTTATAATTTTTTTGATTGAAAACAAGCTCGCAAACTGAAATGAAATACGTATGCAATTGTATGTGTTTTAAGTGTATGCATGTGTTATTATATGAGTGTGTGTATGTATGTATATTTGAGAAACGCGCTAACGCGCTTCGTGTTATTTGCTGTTGAATTTGCTTAGCGTTTCAGACTCATGCATTAAGGACATTGTTATCGTAAAGCGTAATATGCTTACAGCATTTTAGTATCCTCAGCTGTTCTAAGATGTCATAAAAATTCTATGCAAAACAATCTATGAAATCAAAATCCTTCCGCAGCACTTTTTTATGCGAACGTAACTGCTAAACCTATATACACAGATAGATATTCCGATATACCATTTATTATACCAAAGGCAGTGACGGAAATTGATTTAATTTACTCAAAAACTACACTACTACATTTTATAAAGAAAAGTTAAATTAAAAAAAATAAAAAAAAATTAAATTAGGTTATAAAAAATTTAAAGGAACAAGCTTTTTCCAGGAACCATTTTTTTTTTAGAAAATAAAGGTTTTTTATTTTTATTAATGTTTTATATATTTTTATTAATGTTTTATATATTTTTATTAATGTTTTATATATTTTTATTAATGTTTTATATATTTTTATAATTTTTATATATATTTCTATTAATTTTTATATATTTTTATTAATTTTTTATTTATTTTTAAATATTTTCTATATATTTGTTATATTTTGTGCATATTTTTATTTTTTATATTTTTTATATATTGTTTTATTTTTTATACAATTTTATTATTTTTTTATTTGTAAATTACATTTTTTTATATTTTCCTTTTTTAACTGAGCTGCCTTTTTTATGTTCTTAAACTTTTCTCTTTCTTTATTTTGTTAATAGAGAAAATGCTAAAAAACATAAAATATGTTTATATTAAAAAAAAAATTATCTGGAAATTAAAAACTTTGTTTTGTCTTGGTTAAGAAAAAAATTAAAAAATATGATTTAAAAAAAACAGAAACATTGAAGGGATAATTAAAATACAAAAGCAACAAAGTGTTTAACTTCCAGACGAAGTATAATGAAGAGGAACAGCAAAACAAAAAATAAAAGCATGAACATTTTTTTTATTTTTTGTACTTAAGGAATAGGCCAAAAGATTAAAATGAGTTTTTAAGATGAAAAAATAAATCTCACATATCTGTGGCCACAAGCGATAGTAACCTAAGTCTACTTAAAAATATTCAAAATGCATTTCCCGAAAAATATGATGTATGATTATTATTAAGACCGGGCAGTAAGCGCTTAGGCTCTGCACATTTCCTAAGTCCACTAAGGCTGTTATCACAGATGTATAAAAAATAGAAACCGCTAAAGAAGTAATGGAAGTTTTTATACCATCTTTTTCAGGCGAATAGGGCCTCAATTTTAGAAAAAAAAAAAATAAATTAAATAAAAAAAAATTTTAATTAAAAGAAACTAAATAAAAAATAGTTATAAAGAATAAAAGTAACAGAAAAAAAAATAAATCAAAAACTATTACTAATCCAATAAAATATAATTTTTCAATTATAGAAATATTAAAAAACAACAATAATTATCATTAAAAAATTATTGTTCTCGCCTTGAGCTTGAATCGAATCTTGAATGCATAAATCAAAAACAAATTATAAAATTTGGCAATTTTTGTTCTGATTTTTTCGGACGACAGCCTTGAAATGTCTAAAATACTTAAAAAAATGAATAAATAAAAATATAGTAAAAAAACAAAATTGAACAATAAAATAAAATTTATGTAATATTTATTTAGAATGTGTGGGTGTACATGTAAGACTGAGTCTTTTGCAGTACAATACAAAAGTGGAAATTCAAAAGAAAAAAAATTTTTTAAACTTAGGTCTATTACAATTCGCAAGTAACTTACAACATAAACGTGACTTTTTAAATTCAAAACAGATTTAATATTATTATTATGTTTGTAATTTTAAAGTTAGAATTTGAAAAATGTAGTAAAAGGAAAAATAAAGGAATGAAATATGCATAGAGCAAGTCAGATTGCAATCACTTTCACACTGTAGAAATAAAATAATTGAGAATTACCCTTCTGTAGTTACATCTACCCATAACAGCTTTGACATCTTCTGGAATTGAATTCCAGAGCCTAGCAGCATTAACGAAGAAAAGCCGTGAAGAGGACAGGTATTTATATTTAGGGATTATCAGAGTTTAACGTAAAGGTATTCCGGAGCTTTATATTCTAAAAGTTTATACATGAACGTACAATTTCTAGCAGCAAGATAGTTGAAAATAATACACCCCAGAATTTTGGTCTGCCATGCAGTGATGTGATCATATCTCTTGAGTCTGTAGACGTAACGCGTAACATTGTTAAACGCAATATCAATTTTGTGCGACGAAGCAGAATCTAGCTTGCTATATACAAGCTCAGAATAGGTGATGTGGGGTAGAATTAGTTGAAGTGCCAGTTTCTTTCTCGTCTCAAGAGGCGTAAATGAAGCTGTCATTCATAATCTACGTAGAACAATATACACTTTGCTTACAACTTTGTTTATATGGTCGGAGCAAGTCATCGTAGAGTTTACAACAAATCCCAAATTTTTAACCTTTTCAGTAAATACTAAATCAGCGTTACCAATATACAACTTTGGGATACCTTCTACATGCACTACACTGCTACTTATAGGCAACACACATGACTTAACAGCATGCAAGCAAAGACAATTAACAGTAGCCCATTGTGAAATAGATGCCAGATCACAATTAATTTTATAGCACAAATCTTCAACAAGACCGACACGACTGGACAAATACAGTTGTATATCGTCAGCATAGGCGTGAACCTGTACATGCTGACACACAGAGAATACATCATTGACAAAGAGACTAAATAAAAGGGATCAAAAACAGATCCTTGCGGTACACCAGAGGTAACGATACTAGACATAGAGGACGTAGAGCTGCAGGTCACTTTCTGAGTTCTTCCAGCAAGGTTTAGAGCACTATCAGAAAACCCGAAAAAATACTTGAGTTTTTTGCAAAGAATATCATGATTCACTAAATCAAATGCTTTCGAAAAGTCTAAAAGGCAGAGGAGTGTAAGGTGTCCTTTGTCGAACTCCATCCTTATGTGGTCCATTATTTTTATCATAGCTGTAGAACAGCTGTGTTTAGGCCCAAATCCAGATTGCAGTGGGGAAAGTATTTTATTCCGTTTTACAAAAGCAGAAATTTGTATTGCCATTAAGGATTCACACACTTTCGAAAAAGCTGGCAGTATGCTTATCGGTCTATAATCACTTGGGCTCGTAGCATTCCTCTTTTTTTGAATAGGTATTATGACAGCTTTTTTCCATTCCGTTGGGAAAACCGCAGGTGTGAAGCTGTGATTTATTATATAAGTCAGAGTTTCTAATAATGTAATAACTTGAAAAAAAATAAATAAACTTAAAAAAAAAAAAAAACATTAAAAAAAGTAATTTTTTACCTTTCCCGAACATGCATTAACTTTTCCCAATATTTGTAAGAGAAGAAGAAACAAAAACATCAGTTAGTATATGGAAATTATCAGAACGATAGGTTAAGTATGCGCTAATTTTCGAGCCTCGATGTTACTAGCCATAAGTGGAAATTGGAAATGTTTAAAGGGGAAACACCCTGCATCGTTCCTCGCTTGAGTCGCCGTTTGAGTTACTGGTCTGGATATATACGCATATCTATGGGAGATATGATGCTATATAGGAAAATGCCACGCCCCCCTTTTCCCTTTTCCCATACATTTAATATATGTAATTCCTTACCGGTTATATATATAATATTTTAAATAAAGTAATATCATTGACGAGTGACAGGTAGCTTTATTTTATCGCACATCACCGTTTTCATATCTAGACAAGTACCCACACACATACCTCTATTCAGTTACGCGATTTCATATCGCGCTGAACTGTTTTCATATCCGCTTCCGTTTTTCGATTATACGTATTGGCTGGTTGTGAGAGGAAAGTAGTGTGCTCTGATATAAAATGACATTTGGTTGGCGCAAAAAAATGGTGCTGTATTTTATTTTTATTTATTTTTTGCATTTTTACTTCCTTTTCCTCGTGCATTGTTAATTTTTGTATAATTGTTGTTGTTACATATTACATACAACCAACTTTATAGTCGATATTGTTGTAGCAGTAGTTAGTGAACAAGATATATTGTGACAGCCATCAACAGCAGCAATGGCGACTCCCAACAAAATCATCAAAAAAATACTATATGGTGGCACTTCTGCAATAAGTTGAATAAAAATTTTGTATAATCAATCTATCAAAATATATGCAAATATATCTGTAGATGATTTCCTGTGGAAAGATATATGAATTTGAATGCAAATATGTAAAAACTGTCTGCATAAGTACGATTGACCGGATTAAAAGTTATGTTTCATTAGTATTGCAGCTTTTGTGAGAGCTGCCACGCCTACTACATATATAAATCCAATATATAAGTAATACAAGGCGTGATATGCCTCCGAGGTCCGAGGAGATTTAGACCGCTATTAGTTTTGTGATTATTTCTGAATTAATTGGGGATATTTTGTTTTTAATAAGTTTGAAATTATTTTCAGTAATAACTCCCTTTTTAAGAAAATCCAGGTTGTCTACATTATTTTGGAATTAATACGGAATTCAAACTAAAATTATTTCGAAGGTATTTTATAGAGCATTTCTTAATAATTTTCGCGGTAATTTCGGCACCTCTGGTATTATTTGGCGGTCATCACGAAATTATTTAACTTCTGACCTTGAAAATTGGGCGGCGTGGACAGGGAATAAAGCCCAAAATAGATATAACGAGAAGAAGGGGTCGAAAACCAAGTAGAAAAAGAGGAATAGGAAAGGAAAGGAGAGAAAAGGAGAAAAAGCTGAGGAAGAATCATAACAGATATTAGAATAATAAGAAGAAGCGGTGAAAAACTAAGTCGAAAAAGAGGAATAGGATAGGGAAGAAAAAGAGAAAGAGAAAAAGGTAGGAGAATCGGGGAAAATAGCGAGATAAGGGAAAGAAGAAATGAAAAATGGGCGGGGACACACTCCCCTACCAGAAAAAATCTAAATTTTTAATATCTCCCTCATTATTTAAAAACGCGAACTTTTATTGGGTTTTGGTATCCGATTTTTGGAAAGTTGTGAGTAGAATGTGGAGGAGGAAGGGAGAAAGTAAAAGTAGCAATAAAAAGAGATAGTAAAATAAGTACAAAAGCAGAATATGAATGGAAATCGAAGAGGAAGACGAATTGGTATCGGAAGAAGAACAGGAATATCCAAAGAGACGATCATTTGAAAGTAAGTTCTAGTGTGAAAAAGAACGATGTGTCGATCACCAACAGAGGAAACCATATTTCTTAAAAATTTTGATCAGTATAAAATAAATTTATATATGAGAAAGAAGAATTCGGGTAGAAAAACGATGAGGACGAGAAAAGTAAAGCAGCGTTGAAGTAGGAGAGCTAGAGTAAAAAGCGTAAGAAGTTAAAAAGGAGGAGGAAGAACAAAAAGGGGATGAAGAAGAGAGAGATGGAGGGAAGAGTAAGTGAGGCATGAGAAAGATATGGATGGTGGCTTTCGAAATGTACGCAAACCGATTTCCTCGCCAGGACTATGTCTTCTCGAACAAAAGCGAGAATTTCGCGACTCAAGAAATCAAGAATTTGAACTTCTTGACATTTTATTAAGTTGCTGCATAGTCAGTATTATATGTAGAGCTTGCGAATTCTTCGAGGAATGGACTTCTGGTGATATTTTTCGAATCTCGAAATACTCGTAAAGATCGCGAGCTTCTCGACATACAGTTTAGTCGCTGCATTGGTAGTATTGTATGTAGAGCTTATGATTTCTTCTCGATACTGTCATTTCTGTTTAAGAAGAAATCGTAACCTCCACATAATGCCAATGCAAACTACTACAAAAAGACAGTGTTGTGGAACACTGATTTAAATTAATCAATAAAAAAAACTATCTCAGAACAAACTACCAGTTAAGAATGCGTTCGTACAGCACTTCGAGGATACATAATTAGAACTAGTACCGTCTCTGAATGCGTTAGTAGGCATAGATTCGAAACAAGTGTGACTCGCTGCAGGCAATATAAGAGAACCAAGTAAGCTTAGTTCAAATTTAAATATAAATTTGTATGACCTTTTCTGCTGCTCTCATATTTGTTATTATTGTACTCATACTTTGCAATTGTCAAGTGGCGCTATTGAGCCATAGAAGAGCAAGCCAGTCATGCGTCTATTCAAGCAAAGTAACATTCATTTCAATTGCCAGTTATACAAATACTTATATTGGATTTATATATATATGTATGTATGTATGTATGTATGTATTTAAGTCTACGACGTTTCAACAATATACTATATCCAATTCATATGCCTAACCATTTAGTAAGTTATCTTATATATTCTATCATATATCTATTCATACACGTTTCGAAAAACAAAAAAAAAACAAAAGTTTGCACAACGCCGGCAGCTTTTCCTGCATACTCCGTTCCCATTCAACAACTTCGCTGCTTTATTTTCACCGTGTATCATCTATTCGCGTTGTGCTGCTTACTTTTGTATTGTTCTGTCAATATACAATGCAAATACAAGCAGATATATACACACACATACACACACACACACACTCATGGCCGCCATACAGGCATGTAAATATATTTTAGCAAAAGGCTCTCATCCGCCACTTCACATTTATCTTAAATAAATAATACAAAAAAAAAATTGTATTTTAATTATTTTTTTATGATTTTATGAGATTGTAACAATTTTTGAAAAAATCTCTCGCTTTGTTTGAAACTGTCTGCCAAAAGCGTTAGCTGGTCTGGCGGGTAGGCAGACCAATAGAAATATAGACAATTTTTACTGTGACTGACTGAGTGACTGTCTCTGCTTGCCGTTTTTCGCTTGCATGCTTTGCCACCGTCTAGCCCTTGCTGCATCTTTTACCCGCTAAATCCCGTTTTCTATGTGTCTGCGACAGCCAGTCTCATTCTGTCGCTCTCAGTATGATTCGTATCATACAAACGCTCCCCATTGAATTTTTGTTTAGCCGGAAGTTCGCTAAAAGGTGGGCGTAAAGCGCGCAGATCCTGTCGGCGTGATGTGTGTTGACAAACATTGAATGTTGTTGGAATGGCGCACAAATGTTAAACTTTTCTATCGTAGCAATATATGTATGTATGTATGTATATTTTTAAATTTTTTGAAATGAAGGGATACTTCCCTTTGTTAAAAGTTGAAGAATGTGTCGTGTTGCTGCTGGTATTTGACAGTTGTTGATGTCCCGTAACGAGTTGTTCCTCATGTTGCAGTTTTTAAATGTTTTGTTGCTGCTCGGTTAAGTGTTCTTGATTATTCATCAAATCTCAACCTTTTTTTGTTGGAATTTTCTTGCGCTTAGCTATTAAATGTTCTTGAGACTTTGTAAATATTATAAATGAATATTTAATGTATGAAGGTCTCACACAGCCCCTTTTTGAAGTATCTAAGTGTTAATCTGACTGAAGAGATCGCTTGAGTTGAATATAATATACAAGTGGTACTGGAATATTAGAGTTTAATTTAACTAGACTTCTGAACCAAACAAGTTGCTAATGTCCGCCCCTAATATTTAAAGATTATGTTGAGAGGGTTTCGGACACATTTATTTTTTTTGATCCTTCGAAATACAGCCGAAAAGGTTTTTTCGTTGTAAATTGGTTTTTGGACGTCCTATTTTTAAAATTGATATGTCATTATTTCGGCTTCACATTTCCGTTTATTGTCCTTTTAAGCTACGAAGTCGTTTTCACATCATTACGTCAGCTGACAAAGTTGTACCCCCCTAAATTATCCTTTTTTCTTTACCACACGAAAGTACGTAAAAATTCAAGAAAATGTTGCTTTGAAACCATATTACTAAAATAATAAACAAAGAAGTTATAGCACTTTCAATATTGATTGTAATTGTTACTTTACCAGATTCTTATTATACTTAGATCTGAAAATCATGATATTTTTGGAGGGAAAATTATTATTAGGGTTTGCAAATATGTATTTAATGTATGTGAAATCGAACTACATCCAAAATCTTTTGAGAAATATCACAATTAAAACATATTTTTATGAATTAAGCGGGGACTGCCCTCATTGCTTTTAAATGTATGAAAACATTTATTTTATTTAATAATTTGGGAAACATTTAAACAACGGGACATCAGGACGGACAAGGCGACAGCAGTTTCGAATATACCTTGTAAATATCTTCAAAGCTTTTTCTCCCGGGTTGAAGTGTTACAAACGCATTCAGCCACGTCATGCATTAGTTGTTGTAAACTTTATCCCAAGACGTAGCTGAATGCGTTTGTATCGATTCAACCATCGTAGGAGTGTGGGTTCAAATCCCACTCCCGGGAGAAAAGGCTTTGAAGATATTTACAAGGTTTAATCGAAACAGCTGTCGCCTTGTCCGTCCTGATGTCGCGTTGTTTGAATTTTTCCCAAATTATTTAAACATTCTTTATTTACTTTCAACATAAACATATTTTATTTACTGCTTTTGTATTTTCACGCAAACGAAATAATTTTTTTAAATATTAAATGAACTTAAAACTAAAAATTTGTATATCATTAAGGCCTTTTTTTGGTTTTTTATTCTTAATTGGACCAATTTATATGGGCACAGAAAATTTCATTGAAATTGCTCCAGCCCTTCTATGCTCAGGACTTAATGGGTTAAATCAAATAACAGAGTGTTCGCCCTAAAGTATACAACGCATTCTCACAGCATAGCTTTTCAAAACACTTTAACTCGAATTTAAATTTAATTCAAGTAATCATTCAACTAGCTAACATATTTTCCTTGTAAAGATTCACGAACTAGTCATTTATTTTCGTAGTTCACCTTTAAAAAAACAATATCTAGTCATCTCTAAAAATAATTTCTATACGAAAAGGAATTGATGAATGATGAAATGGCTGCTGCCAACGCACATGTGCTCGGGTGTAGACAAGTGCAACTACATACATATGTATGTATGTAGATTAAGCTGGGTCGATTTATTAACCTATATCGCGCCATCGATTTTTCGGTAGGTTTTGGGCTAGTCTCATAGTTCCTATCCCACTTAAAATTGTGCGATAAAAACGTTGGCATTAACAGTTTAAAAAAAAAACATTTTTTTTGTTTGTTTTTGGGACTTGTTTTGGTCGAAATCGATTTGTTTCATTTTCAAGGCTCCAAATCATTTTTATGTACATATATGTTTCCGTTAGACCCACCAATAAGTATACCAAAATGATCCGAGGACGAGCTAAGTTGATTTAGCCATGTCCGTCTGTCCGTCCGTTTTCAGACAACAATTTATGCCCAATACGCAAGCTTGTGGTACAATTTGATGTTGCTAGCTGTTAAAATGAGGCAGAAATGGGGCAGACATGGCGAAAACCCTCTTATTGAACAATCGGTTGTATGGGAGGTATATGCTATAGTGGTCCGATCCGGTCGATTCCGACAAATGTCAAATCCCCCATCAAAATATGCCTGCTTACCAAATTTCATCAAGATATCTCAAAAATTGAGGGACTAGTTTGCGTTCAAACAAACGGACAGACGGACAGCCGGACGGACAGACGGACAAGGCTAAATCTACTTAGCTCGTCCCCTGATCATTTTGGTATACTTATTGGAGGGTCTAACGGAAACATATACATAAAAATTATTTGGAGCCTTGAAAATGAAAAAAATCGATTTCGACCAAAATAAATTTTTTCACCAAAACACTCTTCAAAACCCAAAAAAAATATTTTTTTTTTAACTTTCGTCCATGCAAATCAACCCAGCTTAATGTAGATATATTGCAGCACCTGAAAGACAATATTTTGCCGAATGAAACAGTTTTGCACACAACGCCTAAAAATCGCTTTCAGGTGCTCCATTCATTGAACTTTGCTTTACATACAAATGTAGACAGAATTTGCAACTAAAATGGGGGTATACAGATATACCTGTCACAGATGTCATCAATGATGGCCCAACACACACATGTAAAACATATAAACTTCTAAATGTAAATGTGTGCAAATTAGGGTGCTTTAATACGTTGAAACCGCATTATTTGTTTAAATGTAGAAAAAAAGTTTTAAAAAATTTAAATGATAAAAAAATGTAAAAAATCAAAAAACCAAGACAAAAAGCTTCAAATAAAATTTTCCCCATGTAAAAAAAAAATAAAAAATAAAGATATGAAATAAGAAACTGAACAAAAAAACTAAAAAAAAAAATAAAATAAGTAAAAAATAAAAAATGTTAAAAATTACAAATGTATAGAAAAAAAAAATATATATAGAAAAACACTAAAGGAATAAAAAATAATAGTATAAAAAATGGGAAGAAAAAAATCCGTAAAATAGAATGAATCACGAAATCAAAAATATAAATTTTTTTTATAAATATTAAAAAAAAAAAAATTTATACAAATGAAGGAAATTAAAATGAGGGTGAACAAGAAATAAATTACAAAAGGAGGGATAGACCGAAGAAACTGTTTTCAAAAAAAAAAAAAAAAAATACATAACAAAAAATAAAATAAAAACCGAAAACTAAAAAAGTTAGCCGTGATAATAAAAAGAAAAAAGAGACAAAAAAAAAACAAAATTAAATAAAAACATCGATTTCTAATCCGTATTTTCAATAAGTCATAAAAACAATTACAAAAAAGTGAACGAAGTAAATAAAGTAGTCATCAAAAAACAGTTCAATTTTTTCTGTAATTTGTATGGAAAGGAATCAGATCTTTACAAAGAACAAAGATAACAAAAAAATGCCGTCTGAAAATGCTACACCCTAATGCTTATATTTACATCAATCTACGGCTTTTTTTTTTTTGTGGTATCTATTCTATGTTTGCTAGTTTTTGTTGAGTAAAAACTGTGGCCGATATTTAGCAGAAAGAGAAATAGAAAAACATGAAAACAAAAAAAAGTTTCAGGACAAACTGGGATGGCTTGATGGGTCCTAGCATACGTATCTTTTGCTGTAAACTGAAAAATACGTGCTGAAAATTGGAGTTGTAAATATTAGCTTTGAATTGATGTTTCGCTCGCTTGCTTTACGGCTTTACGGAACCAACATTCATACATATATTCGCTCTACAATTCTTTGCTTTCAAATTTCTTTATGATAGGCATACAAACGTCAAACTTTTGTATAGATTGTCCAATGAAATTTATTTAGTGCTTAAAGCTTGGAATCGAGTGAGCTTTAATGTTGCAATTGAACCATATTAAATTTAGTGTTTTCAGCTTAAACTTAATGCCTAGCTTGGTCGAACTGGCCGTTCATTAAAAGACGTCACAAAGACTGAATTTGACAATAGTTGTATTAACGTCGTCCTCTTGGTAAATGCTAAATGTTTTCTAAGCCCTACGTTAATTGTTGCTCGAGATCTGGAAACTCTGCCGCCCCTAATAACTGGAGCCTTAACCTCGCGTGTGCAAGACAGGATCACAGAACATGCTAAACCGTTACTTCCGGCAGGAATTGCACGCATATGACGCCAGAAGGCAGTGTCCAGTTAGTATGCCCATCGTGAGACTTTGCATATGCTCTTAGAAATTTTGCAGTCCTGTGGTGCTATTCACGCCTTTCCCGTTTGATTTATGTTATATGGATCTAATGTTGATTTTACACCTATTGCTAGAGTTGGGAAGCTCGACTTCATACAGTTGCCTCAGATAGGAGCAAAGCATCTAGAGGAAACCCCCAGGGGCTATACTCTCGCACAGGAGTATCAGGCCCGGAAACTGAGGTTAACTTTGTCGAAATGCGAATCTAAAGTTTTTGCGTTAAACTATGTTGTCGCATAATAAAAGACACAAAAAATATAAATGAGAAATAGCAAGTAAGGAATTCTAAGTTCGGTTGAAACCGAACATTACATACCCAGCTGTACACTTGAAATGATGCTGTTGTTTGTTTTGTGTGCCAAATAGTGTTACAAGGCTGCGTAATAATACATGTACATATGGTTCTATTCTGAACTAATTTCTCTTCGATTTATGGCTCCACGAAACATGGAAAATCGCTTAGTCATAAAACATGGGGTGCCACGCCCATTTTTTCAACTTTGAAGTTTTTCCTATTTATTGCTATAAATCCACTTGGGAAATGAAATACCATTGATATAAAGCTCTTGTTTGCAAAGATATAGCTTATTTTATTCCTCCACGACCCTTTTTAAAATCTTTTATATAAAAGTGGGCGTGGTCCTTAACCGATTTCGTTAATTTTTCTTCAAATCATTCCTTATAGTAAAGGCAACCTCTGCCGAATTTTGTTACGATAGGTTTAACGATTGATAATAATATATGTAAATAATATATGATTAATAATATATGTAAAATTGATTGGTGACCACCGTGGTGTGATGGTAGCGTGCTCCGTATACCACACCGAATGCCCTGCGTTTACACCCCGGGCAAAGCAACATCAAAATTTTAGAAATAAGGTTTTTCAATTAGAAGAAAATTTTTCTAAGCGGGGTCGCCCCTCGGCAGTGTTTGGCAAGCACTCCGAGTGTATTTCTACCATGAAAAGCTCTCAGTGAAAACTCATCTGCCTCGCAGATGCGATTCGGAGTCGGCATAAAACAAGTAGGTCCCGTTCCGCCAATTTGTAGGAAAAATTAAAAAGGAGCACGACGCAAATTGGAAGAGAAGCTCGGCTTAAAATCTCTTAGGAGTTTATCGCGCCTTACATTTATTTATTTTATTTAAAATTGATTTTATCACAAGTGGGCAGTGCCACGCCCATTAAAAATTTTTTTTTTTTAATTTTTTTATCAAGAGTCAATATCAGTCCACACGTCAAATTTTAACATTCTAGGTGTATTGGTTACTAAATAATCAGGTTTTTTGTGTTTTCCAAAATATTATATATATAAAAAGTGGGCGTGGTTATCATCCGATTTCGCTCATTTTCAATACCAATCTATTCTGGGTCCAGATTAGCTCGTGTACCAATTTTGGTGAAGATATCTCAATATTTACTCAAGTTATCGTGTTAAAGGACGGACATGGCCAATCAAATTTTTTTTCGATACTTATGATTTTGATATATGGAAGTCTATAACTATCTCGATTCCTCTATACCTGTACAACCAACCGTTATTCAATCAAAGATATAATACCCTGTGTATAAGTACAGATAGGTATAAAAAAGGTATGAAATAAAACAAGAAAAACAGGTAACAAACTAAACAAGGAAAAACATAGAAGAACACAAAATAAAAGAAAAAAACAAAAATGGAAATAAGGAAAAAAGAAAAATTAAATAAAAATAAAATAATAAAAACACAGGAAAAAAATGTAAGGAAAAAACAACATTTCAATAAAAAATTACGAATTTTTTTATTGAATTAAAAAAATATTGTAAATCATCAAAAGACAATATAAAACAGCTTAAAAACATGAAATAAGAAAAGAAAATTAAAAGAAATCACAAAAAATATACAAAATAAAGAAAAAATATACAAAAAAAAAAAAAATAAAGCATGCCAAAAATGGGATATGAAATTAAGTTTTCAGTTAGGCAGTGCAGAGTTTTGTGCATTTGATATTGGAAACGTTGCAATAGCAGATATAAGCTACGAAATGTGCACAACTTTTTTCATTTAAAAAATTTTCCTTTTCCCAGTTTGTTTTGGATTGACAGTTGCTGATTTGCTAATCAATGTTGAAAAAATAAACTATGGTTTTTGATGTTGCGTATTTGCCATGACGTAGCAAATGCATAGCCGTATAATTTGTTGGCGTTATGTGTATAAATACTACACCAGTTGCAAATGAAATGATGCTAGGCCACTTGAACAAAATTCTGAACTCCCTTATTCTAATTTATGTGAAACTTTAAGTTTTTAATGTTCAATATGTAACGCAGATTTTTTTTTATATGAAGCGGCTATTCGTCAGCATGCTCTGGTGGATCTGTGTTGCAACACTTTGACCGTTCACTTAAATAAATGATCTGTAATATACTTACGCCTCTACAGCTAAAGAGAGCAAGACAAGAAAGAATTTCGCTTCGCATAATTTTTCCCACTTTCAGTCTTTTCTGTAAAAAGCAGCGCCTTTAGGTCATCATCAGAGAATCTAACTAAGTCTTGTTACGTAAATAAGTAAAAAAGTTCCCAATTTAGCTGTGGAGGAAAGGAAAATATCATAGCAGCAAGTCCGACATCAACATTCAATACATATTTAAAAAGATGTACTTTAAAAAAGGCTTTCTTGACAAGAAAAAAAGGAAATACAAATATGCCTAGCAGCTAATCCCATTCTACATATAGCCTAGCCTTCATATCCTGTCAATTATCTATGCCTCCATTAGTGTACGAATACGTTTTCTTTCGTAATATTTACGCAAACTTTTTGCTTTCGTTGTGTTTTTTCCTCGAAATTATAATATGCACCTTTAAAGTTTACGAAGCAAAAGAAAAAGTGTAAATTTTTTTACTTATAGCTTGTTCTCCATCTCAATTTCCTTCTTTGACGCCATCAATTGTGCGTCCGCTTGCTTCATTGCCTTCTTCTCTTATCGCCTTCGTGCGTATGGCAGCCTTCAGTCCAAGTTTAGCATCCTTGCTATTCTCATTCTAAATGATTCCTATTTCTTAAAAGTTACGTAACGTTCTCATCCTCTTTTTTTGCATTGCTTTCATCACCATGGTCATTTTTTCTTTAACGACAGCGTCGTCTTCAATTCAACGCACTGTCATTACCATTGATCCTTTCAGGTTGGTCTCGGTTTTTTCTTACTTACAAGCATTTTTTTCATAAAGCATTTTTATTCCTTTCTATTCTCGTTTAAGCGTGTTAGTGCGTGTGTACGTATGCTTATACCTAGCTGTGCTTAAAACGGAGATTATATAGGAGAATGGAGAAAAATGTTCAAAAAATTGTTGATGGTGTCTCAGGATAGAAGGTGCTTGCGTATTGATGAAGTTGGAGGAGAAAGTTGGACTAGGGAAAAGAGAGAGAGATAGACTGAGAGAATAAGATGGAGAACCATCCAAATCCCAGTACCGTTAGACCGCTTTTAGACATGCCGAATATACAATAAGTCGTCAACAGATAATCTGCGCATTTACATATGTTCCATCGCTAGGATTTTCACGTTTCGCTTTTGTTTTGTGCTTGCAATTAGAGATTACATTACGAAAACTAAAAATTGTCTAATAAAATGATTGCAATTGTGTTTTCTTTGCATTAACTAATCTCAAAATTATTGATTGCATAAAATTTACAATCAACAATCCTTAGAAAATAATTAATTGCGATAGCTGCAATTATTAGTTGTAAAAAAATATTGATTGCAATCAATAAATAATAGCGATCAATAAATAATAGTGCTGCTATGTCATTAACAAAATTTCATTGAATGAGTTACAGGAAGGGTAATGCAGCATAGAAGCCTTCTTCGGGTTAAGCACAGTGCACCGATTACCTTGGCTTTTTTTTGTTGAACACAATGATTACGTTTTTTTAATTGCTATTCTAGTCTCTTATTGGATTATGAAAAAATAAAAGGGCTTATAATACAGTTAATGACAATCGATGATTGGCTGGTCATGGCAGATTATTATTTTTACAACCAATGAATTTCATGGCAAATAAATACTGTTTATTGATTGTAGAGTGCTATTTTTTGAATCATAATAATTTCCAAATTTGTTGCATTCGTTAAAGCAAATTCGTTGTGGATTGTGTTTTTAGAATCATTATAAATGCAATCTCATTTCAGATTCGAATTCGCGCTTCAGACTTTTAACAATAACCTCATTTGTTTGCGATTGATGACTGCAATCTCTGCTATAATAATAGTGATTTGAAATTTTTGTAATCAATGATTATAGACGACACTTTTTTAAAATTATAAATCTTAAATCAATTCTGAACTGAAATTTTTGAATCGAAAGAGCAATCTAGTTTCGAGTGCAATCATGGCTTGTATAACACAATTTTTACAATCATAATACGAGGAATCATTTTTGACTATAGTCGATCAGTCGAAGATTGTAATCATAAAAAAAGTTACCTGATTTGATTACAATCGATGATTGTAGATTGCAATTAAAATGATTGAATCATAATAAAATCAATCTAATTTCATTGCAATAAATGAATAGTATTTTTTGTTTAGATTCCAATTTTTAAAATTACAATAAGATGAATCAAATTCGAGTGCAAACGATAGTGAGAGACTACGAATTTCTTTATTAAAAAATAAAAGCAGTCAAAAATGTTTTCAATTAATTTAGAGTGTTAATTTAGATTGCCAATCAATGTTAGTTTTACAGCTCTGATATTTCGCTAACCCAAACACACAGCTTTGTATAAAAATTGATTTTAATTAAATTTTCTATACTTTGTCTTTCTTTGCTTTAAAAAGAATTTTAAATTTTATCTGATCTTTTTTTTCGATTTACAATTACGTTTTGTTCTGTATATTTTTCCTCATTTCATTTCTTTTAACAATCCATTTGTTTTTCTCCCTTCTAATACTTTTTTTATACTCAGTTGAGCAGAGCTCACAGAGTATATTAAGTTTGATTGGATAACGGTTGGTTGTACATATATAAAGGAATCGAGATAGATATAGACTTCCATATATCAAAATAATCAGGATCGAAAAAAAATTTGATTGAGCCATGTCCGTCCGTCCGTCCGTCCGTCCGTCCGTTAACACGATAACTTGAGTAAATTTTGAGGTATCTTGATGAAATTTGGTATGCAGGTTCCTGAGTACACATCTCAGATCGCTATTTAAAATGAACGATATCGGACTATAACCACGCCCACTTTTTCGATATCGAAAATTTCGAAAAACCGAAAAAGTGCGATAATTCATTACAAAAGACAGCTAAAGCGACGAAACTTGGTAGATGAGTTGAACTTATGACGCAGAATAGAAAATTAGTAAAATTTTGGACAATGGGCGTGGCACCGCCCACTTTTAAAAGAAGGTAATTTAAAAGTTTTGCAAGCTGTAATTTGGCAGTCGTTGAATATATCTTGATGAAATTTGGCAGGAACGTTACTTCTATTACTATATGTACGCCTAATAAAAATTAGCAAAATCGGAGAAGGACCACGCCCACTTTAAAAAAAAAAATTTTTTAAAGTAAAATTTTAACAAAAAATTTCATATCTTTACAGTATATAAGTAAATTATGTCAACATTCAACTCTAGTAATGATATGGTGCAACAAAATACAAAAATAAAAGAAAATTTCAAAATGGGCGTGGCTCCGCCCTTTTTCATTTAATTTGTCTAGGATACTTTTAACGCCATGAGTCGAACAAAAATTAACCAATCCTTTTGAAATTTGGTAGGGGCATAGATTTTATGACATTAACTGTTTTCTGTGAAAATGGGCGAAATCGGTTGATGCCACGCCCAGTTTTTATACACAGGCGTCCGTCTGTCCTTCCGCATGGCCGTTAACACGATAACTTGGGCAAAAATCGACATATCTTTAATGAACTTAGTTCACGTGCTTACTTGAACTCACTTTATCTTGGTATGAAAAATGAACGAAATCCGACTATGACCACGCCCACTTTTTCGATATCGAAAATTACGAAAAATGAAAAAATCCCATAATTCTATACCAAATACGAAAAAAAGCATGAAACATGGTAAGGTAATTGGATTGTTTTATTGACGCGAAATATAACTTTAGAAAAAACTTTATAAAATGGTTGTGACACCTACCATATTAAGTAGAAGAAAATGAAAAAGTTCTACAGGGCGAAATAAAAAACCCTTAAAATCTTGGCAGGTATTACATATATAAATAAATTAGCTGTATCCAACAGATGATGTTCTGGGTCACCCTGGTCCACATTTTGGTCTATATCTGGAAAACGCCTTCACACCACTCCCTTTTAAAACTCTCATTAATACCTTTAATTTGATACCCATATCGTACAAACTCATTCTAGAGTCACCCCTGGTCCACCTTTATGGCGATATCTCGAAAAGGCGTCCACCTATAGAACTAAGCCCCACGCCCTTTTAAAATACTTATTAACACCTTTCATTTGATACCCATATCGTAAAAACATATTCTAAAGTCACCCCTGGTCCACCTTTATGGCGATATCTCGAAAAGGCGAACACCTATAGAACAAAGGCCCACTCCCTTTTAAAATACTCATTAACACCTTTCTTTTGATACCCATATTGTACAAACAAATTCTAGGGTCACCCCTGCTCCACGTTTATGGCAATATCTCGAAACGGCGTCCACATATGGAACTAAGGATTACTCCCTTTTAAAATACTCATAAACACCTTTCTTTTGATACCCATATTGTACAAACAAATTCTAGGGTTACCACTGGTCCACCTTTATGGCGATATATCGAAACCGCGTCCATCTATGGAACTAAGGATTACTCCCTTTTAAAATACTCATTAGCACCTTTCATTTGATACCCATATCGTTCAAACGCGTTCTATAGTCACCCCTGGTCCACCTTTATGGCGATATCTCGAAAAGGCGACCACCTATACAACAACCACCACTCCCTTTTAAAACCCTTATTAATACCTTTAATTTGATACCCATATCGTACAAACATATTCTAGAGTCACCCCTGGTCCACCTTTAGGGCGATATTTCGAAACGGCGTCCACCTATAGAACTAAGGCCCACTCCCTTTTAAAATACTCATTAACGCCTTTCGTTTGATGCCCATATTGTACAAACAAATTCTAGGGTCACCCCTGGTCACCTTATGGCGATATCTCGAAACGGCGTGCACCTATGGAACTAAGGATTACTCCCTTTTAAAATGCTCATTAACACCTTTTTTTTGATACCCATATTGTACAAACAAATTCTAGGGTCACCCCTGGTCCACCTTTGTGGCGATATCTCGAAATGGCGTCCACCTATGGAACTAAGGATTACTCCCTTTTAAAATACTCATTAACACCTTTCATTTGAAACCCATATCGTACAAACGCATTCTAGAGTCAACCCTGATCCACCTTTATGGCTATATCCCTAAATGGCATCCACCTATAGAACTATGGCCCACTCCCTCATAAAATACTCTTTAACGCCTTTCATTTGATACACAGTCCAGGGTTTCCCTCGGTTCATTTTCCTACATGGTTATTTTCCCTTATGTTGTCACCATAGCTCTCAACTGAGTATGTAATGTTCGGTTACACCCGAACTTAACCTTCCTTACTTGTTTTTGTTTAATTTTTTTGTTTGCCTTGTATTCGTGTTCATCATTTCCATTATTGAATTTTTCAGCCTATACTGTCGTTATGGTGACGCATGTTGACCAATCTTTTCCAGAAATGTTTTAACATATACGATAGCTATTACAATTTTGTTGCGTTACTGAGTTGTATATATATCATAAAAATGTGTACTCTTGTTCTTTCTAACTATTTTCAAATTTTTTGCCCCGCTTTTTTAGTGCAGTATTTTTTCAGACCTGCGTTTTTTTAGTTATAACTTCCTACTACTATTATACTATATGTTGTTTTTCTAGGTTTGTTAAAATTATTTTCCATTTGCATCTGTTTCATGTTAGTTGGCCTGGTTGAGTTTTGTGCGTGTGTACACTGAAAGAAATGGTGTTAGTAAAATCAACAAATCGGTTCAGTTGTTCTTGACTTAACGGAGATTCGGTGAAATTGATCGAATTATGGTTAATTCGACCGAGTTCTTTATCAAGCGAACAAATTAGTTTAGTCATTTCAACAGAAGAGAAATTGTCGCTCTTAAGATAACAGAATTTTGTAAAATTGACAGATTCTTAATCAATTTAACTGATTTTTCTGTTAACACAACTGATCTTACAGGTCATTTCAACGGCGATCAACTGTCAATACATAAGCAAATTTCAAAGAGAATTTTACGCTCACGGCGCTCTCTACTTTGTACTTATGACGATGGTGCCACTTGTTAAAAAAACACCAAAATACGAAAACCATCAAATCGAAAAAACACACAAAATGGGAATACAATAAAAAACTAGTTTTTCAGTTATCAATACAAAACATAAGAACCCTTTTTTGAATTTAATGTGCAAAAAATTATGAGATACCGGTTCATCTATTTATCGGGTACAATTTTGCAACTTCTCGTCCAAACGAAATGCAAAATTCCGCCCTCTTGTTGCAAAAGTTTTGCTTGAACGAACAGGCCCCGTATTACGTGTCACGATCAGTGACTGAAACCCATTTTCACTCAAGCGATAACTATTTAACTGTGAAATTATTTCTAAAAATTGTAATAGGTTATGGATCTAACGAGTTCTATTTGACGCTAGCTCGCATATGACATTAATCTGATCCACCAGTTCAGAGCTATTGTGATTTAAAAAATAAGTTTCGATCACGGATCGTAACACGTAATACGGGCCCAGGATTTTTCCAAAGTTAGTAACATTTTGTTCAAGTTTTTATGAATTTTCACTCACGCGAACGAATCTAATGAGATAATAAAAAAAAAACATCATTTTTTAGTGTTGATGTTTCCGACAAAATAAAAGTTTGAGTTGTTTTGGAATCGTTTCAACTTAAAGTGTTACGAAAATTAAACTTGCCGAATTACATGTAAGGTTATTCCAGTGGTGAATTACCTTCCTGCGATTTGATTCTTTAGTTTTCTATAACTTACAAGTTCTCTTTTTGTTACGTCAAACATTTATACTACAAGTTTTGTTCGAAACAATCAAGTGTGTCAACTACATGCGAGAGAAGAAATTGAGAATGAGGTGAGCTGCAACTGAAAGAATTGAGAATCAGTTTTGTGACTACTATTTTCATTTCTGTATTCATATATATGAATTTGTAGCAAGCATGTGTATTTCTGTATTCACATATTTACGTATTTATATGACGGCCGCCGTGGTGTGATGGTAGCGTGCTCCGCCTACCACACCAGGACCCTGGGTTCACACCCCGGTAAAAGCAACATCAAAATTTTAGAAACAAGCTTTTTCAATTAGAAGAAAAATTTTCTAAGCGGAGTCACCCCTCGGCAGTGTTCGGCAAGCACTCCAAGTGTATTTCTGCCATGAAATGCTCTCAGTGAAAACTGATATGCCTTGCAGATGCCGTTCGGAGTTGGCATAAAACAATTAGGTCGCGTCCCGCCAATTTGTAAGAAAAATTAAAAAGGAGCACGACGAAAATTGGAAGAGAAGTTCGGCCTAAAATCTCTTCGGAGGTTATCGCGTCTTACATTTATTTATTTATATGGCAACATAGGTACTTTGATACAAAGCTGTCGCAACAACTTTTTTTGTTCATTTGACTACTAAAACGGTCAATTACGAATCAACGATTTGTGCGCAGTTGATTCGACATCTTGTTGCGATGGATAAACATTTATAGAAATTTCGGTTGAATTGACCCGTATTTCGGTTGATTTTACCAGTCTTTTTCTTTCAGTGTATGTGTGCAACTTTGTATGTGATTGGCCCATCAGCTAGGCTTGTACACTTTAAAAAGCTCACTTTTCGCTTTCCACACCATCTGACTACTCCCTGTAGTCCTGTTAGGATTTTATAAAAATGTTGTAGTTGTAGATTTTTGATATTCGTTATATTCGGCAGCAAAAGAATTTTTCGTAAATTTTTTTGCGCGTATTTCATTAAAAAAAATCTAAAATGTCAGCTTCCTTCCGCAGACACCCGACTTCCTCTAACGGTATGTATGTAGATATGATTGTATTGCATATGATGTATTTTTTCAGTCTAAGCTTTAGCTGGGGATTAAAAAAATTTTTTTTTGCTTACACTATTGGGGGCATTTTGCTGATGTTGTGATTTTTTTCTATTTCTCTCTCTTCTTCTCTTTCTATCTCTTCAAGCGAAACTCATGGCTCGTACATTTATCCCCTCCGTTATGCGTAGCATTTATGCGTGTGTGCGATTTTTATTGTATATTTGTGTGTTGAGGGATTTCGCATTTGGGTAATTTCACGTTGAATTGACCAATGTTCTGCATTGACAATTTTCGACTTGTGTTTTGGTTTCTGGTTTTATCGCTCACCAGGATCAAACTGATCAACTTGAGAACACGTTTAAGAAAACAAGAAAAATTGATCGCATTACGAAAATCGGTTGAAAATAGCTCAAAATTTTACATAACTGAGTTACTTCTTTTTAGATCTGTGTGTCTTATGACTTTAGTTATTAGTTATTTCAAGTATTCAACTTTACAATCTGAATATTTCGGCTGGTTTTGCGTAAGTTTAAAATCTACTTTTGCAATATTGTAATTTCAAATAATTTGTATGCCCATCTGTACTTGTAGATACTTTGATTGGATAACGGTTGGTTGTACAGGTATAAAGGAATCTAGATAGATACTTCCATATATTAAAATCATCAGTATCGAAAAAAAAATTGATTGAGCCATGTCCGTCTGTCCGTCTGTCCGTTAACATGAGTAAATATTGAGATATATGCACCAAATTTGGTACATGAGCTTATCTGGACCCAGAATAGATTAGTATTGAAGATGAGCGAAAACGGATGATAACCACGCCCACTTTTTAGATATATAACATTTGGAAAACACAAAAACCTGATTATTTAGTAAATAATACACCAAGAATGTTAAAATTTGACGTGTGGACTGATATTGACTCTTGATAACAATTTGAAAAATTGTTTAAAGTGGGCGTGGCACCGCCCATTTGTGATAAAATCTATTTTACAAATATTATTAATCATAAATCAAAAATCGTTAAACCTATCGTAACAAAATTCGGCAGAGAGGTTGCCTTTACTATAATGAATGCTTTGAAGAAAAATTAACGAAATCGGTTAAAGACCACGCCCACTTTTATATAAAAGAATTTTAAAAGGGTCGTGGGCGAATAAAATAAGGTATTCTTTGCAAAAAACAGCGTTATATCAATGGTATTTCATTTCCCAAGTAGATTTTTAACAATAAATAGGAAAAACTTCAAATTTTAAAAAAGGGGACCGCCCCTTTTATGACTAAGCAATTTTCTATGTTTCGGGATGGCTCGAAGAAAAATTAATTCAGAATAGAACCATATACATATATATGTATTACTGCGCAGCCTTGTAACACTATTAAGCACACAAAACAAACAACACAGCATTTCAAGTGTACCGCTGGTTATGTAATGTACGGTTTCACCCGAATTGAGACTTCCTTACATGTTTTTTTATTAATACTTAATTGTATGAAATTAAAAGTTTTTAATTTGATATGTTTGCTGTATACATAATTGAATGTTTATTCATTTTTAATTTTTTCAGTTTCCTTTTTGAATTTTCACGTCACAAATTTTAAGATTTCAAAATGTGTATTCATTTATGAATTAATTTTTTTGATTGTTTTTATTTATTTGAAAAAAAATAAAAATAATAATTATAATTATAAAAGAAATCATATGATACAGTTGTATTTTAGTTTGAAACTTTTTCTTTCAGTTTTATTCTTAATTTTTTATACTCAGTTGAGCAGAGCTCACAGAGTATATTAACTTTGATTGGATAACGGTTGGTTGTACAGGTATAAAGGAATCGAGATAGATATAGACTTCCATATATCAAAATCATCAGTATCGAAGAAAAATTCGATTGAGCCATGTCCGTCCGTCCGTCTGTCCGTTAACACGATAACTTGAGTAAATTTCGAGGTATCTTGATGAAATTTGGTATGTAGGTTCCTGGGCACTCATCTCAGATCGCTATTTAAAATGAACGATATCGGACAATAACCACGCCCATTTTTTCGATATCGAAAAATTTCGAAAAATCGAAAAGTGCGATAATTCATTACCAAATACGGATTAAGCGATGAAACTTGGTAGGTGAGTTGAACTTTTGACGCAGAATAGAAAACTAGTAAAATTTTGGACAATGGGCGTGGCACCGCCCACTTTTAAAAGAAGGTAATTTAGAAGTTTTGCAAGCTGTAATTTGGCAGTCGTTGAAGATATCATGATGCAATTTGGGAGGAACGTTACTCTTATTACTATATGTCTGCTTAATAAAAATTAGCAAAATCGGAGAATGACCACGCCCACTTTTTAAAAAAAATTTGTTAAAATTCAAATTTTAAAAGAAAAGTTAATATCTTAACAGTATATAAGTAAATTATGTCCACATTCAACTCCAGTAATGATATGGTGCACTAAAATACAAAAATAAAAGAAAATTTCAAAATGGGCGTGGCTCCGCCCTTTTCCATTTAATTTGTCTAGGATACTTTTAATGCCATAAGTCGAACAAAAATTTACCAATCCTTGTGAAATTTGGTAGAGGCTTAGATTCTAGGACGATAACTGTTTTCTGTGAAAAAGGGCGAAATCGGTTGAAGCCACGCCCAATTTTTATACACAGTCGACCGTCTGTCCTTCCGCTCGGCCGCTAACACGATAACTTGAGCAAAAATCGATATATCTTTACTAAACTCAGTTCACGTACTTACCTGAACTCACTTTGTATTGGTGTAAAAAATGGCCGAAATCCGACTATGACCACGCCCACTTTTTCGATATCGAAAATTACGAAAAATGAAAAAAATCCCATAATTATATACCAAATACGAAAAAAGGGATGAAACATGGTAATTGTATTGGTCTATTGACGCAAAATATAAGTTTACAAAAAAACTTGGTAAAATGGGTGTGACACCTACCATATTAAGTAGAAGAAAATGAAAAAGTTTTGCAGGGCAAAATCAAAAGCCCTTGGAATCTAGGAAGGAATACTGTTCGTGGTATTACATATATAAATAAATTAGCTGTACCCGACAGATCATGTTCTGGATAACCCTGGTCCACATTTTGGTCGATATCTCGAAAACGCCTTCACATATACAACTAAGGGCCACTCCCTTTTAAAACCCTCATTAATACCGTTAATTTGATACCCATATCGTACAAACACATTCTAGAGTCACCCCTGGTCCACGTTTATGGCGATATCTCGAAAAGGCATCCACCTATAGAACTAAGGCCCACGCCCTTTTAAAATACTCATTAACACCTTTCATTTGATACCCATATAGTACAAACAAATTCTAGAGTCACCCCTGGTCCACGTTTATGGCGATATCTCGAAAAGGCGTCCACATATAGAACTAAGGCCCACTCCTTTTTAAAATACTCATTAACACCTTTCATTTGATACCCATATCGTACAAACAAATTCTAGAGTCACCCCTGGTCCACCTTTATGGCGATATCTTGGAAAGGCGTCCACCTATAGAACTAAGGCCCACGCCCTTTTAAAATACTCATTAACACCTTTCATTTGATACCCATATCGTACAAGCAAATTCTAGAGTCACCCCTGGTCCACCTTTATGGCGATATCTCGAAAAGGCGTCCACCTGTAGAACTAAGGCCCACGCCCTTTTAAAATACTCATTAACACCTTTCATTTGATACCCATATCGTACAAACAAATTCTAGAGTCACCACTGGTCTACCTTTATGGCGATGTCTCGAAAAGACGTCCACCTATAGAACTTTGGCCCACTCCCTTTTAAAATTATCATTAACATATTTCATTTGATACTCATATCGTACAAACAAATTCTAGAATCACCCCTGGTCCACCTTTATGGCGATATCTCGAAAAGGCGTCCACATATTGAACTAAGGCCCACGCCCTCTTAAAATACTCATTAAAACCTTTCATTTGATACACATATCGTACAAACAAATTCTAGAGTCACCCCTGGTCCACCTTTGTGGCGATATCTCGAAAAGGCGTCCACCTATAGAACTTAGGCCCACTCCCTTTTAAAATTATCATTAACACATTTCATTTGATACTCATATCGTACAAACAAATTCTAGAGTCACTCCCGGTCCACCTTTAAGGCGATATCTCGAAAAGGCGTCCACATATAGAACTAAGGCCCACGCCCTCTTAAAATACTCATTAACACCTTTCATTTGATACTCATATCGTACAAACAAATTTTAGAGTCACCCCTGGTCCACCTTTATGGCGATATCTCGAAAAGGCGTCCACATATAGAACTAAGGCCCACGCCCTCTTAAAATACTCATTAACACCTTTCATTTGATACTCATATCGTACAAACAAATTCTAGAGTCACCCCTGGTCCACCTTTATGGCGATATTTCGAAAAGGCGTTCACATATAGAACTAAGACCCACGCCCTCTTAAAATACTCATTAAAACCTTTCATTTGATACTCATATCGTACAAACAAATTTTAGAGTCACCCCTGGTCCATCTTTATGGCGATATCTCGAAAGGGCGTACATTTATAGAACTTAGACCCACGCCCTTTTAAAATACTCATTAATACCTTTCATTTGATACCCATATCGAACAAAATAAATTCTAGGGTCACCCCTGGTCCATCTTTATGGCGATATCTCGAAAAGGCGTCCATCTATAGAACTTAGGCCCACGCCCTTTTAAAACACTCATTAACACCTTTCATTTGATACCCATATCGTACAAACAAATTCTAGAGTCAGGCCTGGTCCACCTTTATGGCGATATCCCTAAATGGCGACCATCTATAAAACTATGGCCCACTTCCTCTTAAAATACTCTTTAATACCTTCCATTTGATACACATGTCATATAAACACATTCCAGGGTTACCCTAGGTTCTTTTTACAACATGGTGATTTTCCCTTACTTTGTCTCCACAGCTCTCAACTGAGTATGTAATGTTCGGTTACACCCGAACTTAGCCTTCCTTACTTGTTTTTTTTTGTATTTGAAAATTTTGATATATTTTTTTATGTACACAGAAGTTTTTATGTACACAGAAGTTTTTAGGTTTCGAAATTCTGTGACTTGTATAATTTTTTTTTGAATATAACTTTATTAAAATTTTGTTCCCAAGTTAATAAATTCCTCGACTTTAGAGTTTTTTAGTTCTGGAAGATTTGCATTTTTTGTAGTTGTGAAATTTATAATTTTTTCCCCAATTAATTTATTTGATAAGAGTACTTACTATTAACTATCCTAAACAAAAGCTCTTGAATGCTTATTTTATTCGAAATATTTTTTTACTAAATTTTTTGTATATATTTTTTTTTAAATAATATTTTTTAAATATCTTTTTTATAATAATTTTCTTATTCTTAAAATCAAAAATTTAAATTGTTTTTTTTTTTATTTAAATAAAATCGATTTTTTTTAATTTTCCTTCTCATTTTTTTCTAAATGCAGGCAATTCTTTTGTAATCTGAATTGTTTTAAGTTTAGTTTTTAGTTTGTATTGTATTTTCTATTATTTCGATTTTTTAAATTTTTTTAATATTATTTTCTAAAATTTTTATAAAATATTTTTTTTTAAGTTTTTTATTATTCATACTCTAATGCAAGTTAAAAATAAAAAGATGATAAAAAACTTTTAAGGACTACCTTTATATAAATGGACCAAAAAATGGAAGACAATTTTTCCTTTAATACAGACATAGTCTTGTTGAATTTTGACTAAAAACTTAACAATATCTCTTGTAACAATTTTGGGATTTAAAACTGTAAAGGTGGAGTGCAATCTTTCAATTTAAAGCAAAGCATGTACTTGGGATTAACTAATTTATTATTTAAAATTTAAACACGCACTCTACCTTTACAATTTTAAATTCCAAAATTCTTTTACAAGAGCTATTGTTAAACTTTTTTAGTCAAGATTCAACAAGACTAAAAGAAAAATTGCCTTCTATTTTTTGGTCCATTTATATAAAGGTAGTCCTTAAAAGTTTAATATCATCTTTTTATTTAAAATTTTTTAGTACCGCCTACAAAAAGGCAATTGCAACTTTGATTAGTAATTTAAGTAATTCCTAAGTGAAAATTCGTATCTTTATTTATTTGTTTAAAATAGCATGATTTAATAGATTTACGCCCCGATTCTAGTGTGGTAACAACATTCTTCACCACGGTAACGAAATCATGTGGCAACTTTTACACCCTTTTGGTATTCTATCCGCGAAAGTAGCCGGATAATTTTTTACCCAAAAAAGTAGATGGTTACAACGAAATAACCACACAACAGCTGTTGTTCAGAAAAGGGTAAAACTGAAAAATAAAGAATTGTAAGCGCAAAGAAGTAAAGATAATAGTAAAAAAGTGTTGCCTCTTGCTATACATATTTGTTTACATTATGTACTTTCACAGAATAAATTACAATATACCTATGTAGAAACCTAACATGCATAATATGCATATACACATCGTTCCGTTTATTCGTTAACCTCGTATCTACCAAAAATTTTTGAATATAAAGATATTGCATACGCGAACTTCGGTGGAAAGCAGCGGAGCGTAACAAAATTTTAGTAGGTCACTTTCACCACACCAAAAACTTTAACACAATTTTTAACATAATTTAAGCACAGAAATACACTGATTGGAGTTTTAGTGAGTAAAAGTTAAAATTCTGAACACATTAGCTGAATAAAAAGTGTACAAATACTTATTAAATAACAAATACAGCCAGTGGTAGTTTAACAAATTCTGCTGTGGTAAGTGGTGAATGTGACCTACTAGAATTTTGTGAAGCTTGCCTCACACGATTTTTCGTCTATGCAATGTCTCTATATTATATCGTTTCTGTATCTACAAGTGAGACATTTTCGATAAAGCGAACACGGTTGCCACACCATTTCAGTTGGGACCAAAATTCATCGAAAAAATAACCAAATTTTTGTTTTATTTTATTAGTATAAAATACAAAACTTTAGGATGTTTCTACATAAAATTCGACTAAACAGAGTGAAGACTTTCCTTTAATTCAAGCTGAACAAACAAATATATGGGCATGCAACCAAAAATGATACTATATTTTGACACAGCATTATGTTGTTGATTGCAATGAAATAAAATGTATGGTGCAGTTAGGTTTTAGTAAGAAACGGTTCAAAATTTACGTTCTGGTGTTACCGAACTATGTATGTGGAAAACTCAGTAAATCATAAATGAAACTAGGTAATTTTGTTAGTGCTATTTTTATAGATGCTTACCTTTTCTCTTAGCGTTTAAACTTAATATCTGAGCCTAGATGCAGTAAATGTGAGTTTTGATCCCAGGACTCAGGGATTCTGCTAGCGCCTACGGGAATTATTTTATACAAAACATTTCTTCCGAAATCAAATCTCTTTTGCATTTGCTTCCTTCTGTCTTCGAGTTAAAATATTTTTTGTGCGAAGATACTTAGTTTTCAATTACCCTGTGTGGCTTAACACCACAATAGTCCTGGAATTCCTTGAACTCATTGAGCTGGGTGAGAAAGATTTAAGTATCAAAGTTCTAAACGAGAAGTAATGCATCGAATTTTTTGTATAAGTTTTGAAAGTGTTAGGCTCACGACAGAGTGCTCGCTATAAGCTATGCTAGGTGAGAAGAAATTTCTTTTTTCATATATTTTACATAGTGTTGTATAACCGATCGAAATATCTAGCTGTTATTAATATTATTATAAAACAAGAGTTTTTTTTTTTGATTAGTTGGTTATTTCATCAACAATTAACGACAATGTGTTTGCCAACACTTTTCTTTTTAATGCCTGGCTTAGTTATATCCTAGGTGAAATGTTATTGTTCTGGTACATTTTACTGACTGAGCAATTTTTTATGGTGAGAGTTCCATTGAAGTAAATTCAAAATTATGTGGGGGCTAATGAAAGTGTGGCGAATTTTTGGGCAAATTGTGAATTTTTACCTGAGTGAAAAAGAAAGAAAAGTACCAATCGTGGCTATTGCCTAAAAAGGACCAAAATTTAAGAAAAGGGACCAGCGTAACAAATGGGGTTGGAAGGGACCATTTTTGGTCCAAATGGACCAAAGTGGCAACCGTGAAAGCGAAGGAAACTACCATTCAAATTTCTCCACAGACACTGGTGAGTTTCTTGGTGATGACAGCGTTACCACTTGGGCCAGAATCGCGAATAAAAGAACTATTTTACCGGTAACGCTCAGAATCGAGGCGTTAGTGGAATTTTCGCTGACAACACTGGCGAAAACAACAGAATTTCACCTCGCATCATAACAAGAGAATTCCACCTCGTTTGTCAGCTACTTAATTTGCACAGCTGAAAATCGTGGTGAAATTCGCATACGCCTGATAGTCTAAAAGAATCGTGGTGAAAGTTGCGTTCGCCTAAAAGTATGCAAGGACGTGCATTGAGTTGGGCCTTCAACGAGGTGGGATTCTACAACGCCTGCAACACTCAGGAGGCTAGCCATGAAGGTATGGCCTTATCTTCTAAAAAGTTCGACTTGTGCGTTACGTAGCTCAAATTTTTTGATCAAACATTGCACTGTCACCGAGTTTTAAACTATATTAAGGTTTCAAGTCTGTAGATATCCAGGAAGTTAGTTAAAAATCGATTGCAAGATTCCCAATTTAAAACTAGTTTTCTCAATATCTCGATCTATGCGCCACCTAGAGGAATTTTTTTGATAAAATATTTCATTGTCACCGGGTTCTAACATACGGCCCAAGTTTCATGTCTCTAGCTCATCGGGAAGTTACTCGAAAATCGAACGCAAGATTCCCCCGTTTTTAAAGGATTCGCAGTTATCTTGACTAGCGCGCCAGCTAGCGGAACTTTGTTTTCTATAAATTGTATCGTCACCAGGCCTCTAACTAAGTGCTAAGTCTCTAGGTAACCGAGAAGTTAGTTAAAAATGGATTGAAAGATTCTCAAATTAAAATTTGTTTTCTTTTTACCTCGATCCGCGTGCCACCTAGCGTTTTTTTTTTTTTTTGATCAAATGTTGCATTGTCACCGGGTTCTAACCCACGGCCCAAGTTTCAAGTCTCTAGCTCACCGGCAAAATACTCAAAAATCGATCGCAAGATTCTCCTTGTTTTTCAGGGATTTTTAGTTATCTCAATTAGCACGCTACCTAGCGGAACTTTGTTTTCTATAAATTGTATTGTCACCGGGTCTCGAACTATGTGCTTAGTTACAAGTCTCTAGGTAACCGGGAAGTTATTTAAAATTGGATTGAAAGATTCCCAAATTAAAATTAATTTTCCTAATATCTCGATCCATGCGCCTCTTAGCGGAATTTTTTTGATAAAATATTGCATTGTCACCGGGTTCGGACTTACGGCTCAAGTTTCATATCTCCAGCTCACCGGGAAGTTACTCAAAAATCGATTGCAAGATTCCCTGCGTTTTTTCAGGGATTTTCAGGCATTTTCGTTTATCTCGATTCGTCTGCCACCTGGTGGCATTTTGTTTTCCACGAATTGTAGTGCCATCGACTCGCAAACTATGTGCTAAGTTTCAAGTCTCTGGATCACCGAGAAGTTAGTTAAAAGTCGATCGCGAAATTTCTATTTTAAAATAAAATTTCTGTATATCTCGATCCGTGCGCCACCTAGCGGATTTTTTTCACTTGCATTGTAATATCTCTCAGATCTCAACTACATTCTAAGTATCAAGTGTCTAGCTCAACGGGAAGTTACCGAAAAAGACTTCCGTGGGTTAAAAATTCGTATGGAAATGAGGGTAAAAACATGAAAGCGACTTAATATAAAGGTAAAAATAAATAAGAGCGATGAAAGGTAAATAAATATATATGTATATGCTTTATTTAAGGTTTTGAAAATTTTTTCATTGTTGATTTTTAAATCAGTCATTTCAAATATTTTTTCGAAACAACATTTAGCTTGAGAAACTAAATAATTTAAAAAATAATAGTTTTAAATTTTTTTTATTTATTTCGAATTTTTTTGAGTTTTCTTTCAATAAATGTCTAGATTTAGAAATTCGATGATCTAAATATTTTGCATGAAATATTACGTCACCGGTTTTTATTTTTCTAACTTTAATTTTTTCAATATTTTATAAGGTTTTACTTGTTGTGTTACAAAATAGTATAATGATAAAAGTTTTAAATGAAATAATATTTTATGAACTTAGAGCTGAATGATTTCTAAAATTCTGTCATTCAAATATCAATTATTTTTTTTTTTTAATTCAAAAACATTTTTTTATAAAACATAAAATATAAAATTATTCTTTTAGTTTTATCTCAAAAATGTTTATGTTTACATATAATTTTTTATTTTTAAAAATTCTGTGATTTAAATATTTTTTCTCAAGTATGACTTTTTTCAGTTTTTTTTTTTTAATTTTTCAAAATAGATTTTTAAAAAATATTTTTTATCAATATGTTGTTTTGAAAATCGTTTTCAAAATATTTTTTTTTTTAATATTTTTAAAAAAGTTTTTTTTTAGTAATTTTTTGTTATATTATATTTTAATATAAAAGTTTTAAAAGTTATTTAGTATTATAACTATGATTAAATTATAAGTATATAAAAATTCATGTTCTCCTTGTTTTAAGATTAAAAATTTTGTAATGTAGTTGTTTTGATATTGAAATTTTTTAATACAATTGGATTTAATGTTTATTATATTTCAAAAGTTGGTGATAAAAAATTGTTTTTTTTTTTTCAATTTATTTATAATATGACGTGAAAATTTAACGAAAATGGAATTTCTAAGACAAGAAACTCATAATACTAACATTTTTTGAATTTGAAATTACAAATTAAAAAAAAAAACGTTTATTTAGTTTTTTTTAAATTTCTTTTTTAATTTTTACCTCAAAATCCGCTTACATACGTTGTATGCTTTAAAACAATAACTTTTTCAAATTTAATTTTAGAAAATTGTCAGAAATGCTTTGCAAAATATATACAAACACATACACACGTGTATTATTTTATACAAAACTTTTTTTTTTTATAATTTTTTTTTGTTCAAAATTTAACCTTTTAATAAATTGTTTTATGTTAATTTTCATGTTTATTTTTTTCTTCTAAATTCATCCTAATTAAATAAGCCCGATTACACTACACTCATTGTTCAGCTACACCCATTTTTTTATTAAACTCCGGTTATGCATGTTGCGCTTGCTGTTGCTGTAGCTGCACACGTTTGTTATAATATTTTTCCATTGCGTTTTTTGCCATTTCCAATTTTTTCTGCTTCATAATTTCCTTTTTTTCAACCGCAGTTTACTTCAATTCGCTTGCTTGTTTGTTGTCCGGTTTTAGGATGAAATTCCATTTGTTTTTATTTTCTCTGTTTTTTGTAATTTGGTTTAATATTTTTTTTTTGTGCTGCTACACCTTTTTTTTTTCTTGATATGGTATTGCAGTATATTTGTTTTGCTTCCCTTTGCTGAAATTGTAATGAGATTTCCGCTGTGCTGCCTTGTAAACCAGTCGGTCCCCAAACTGGCATCTCTCAGCACTGATTTTATTTTCGCAACTCGTTTTTCGTTTTGTTACGCCAGCACGCACATATCCTTTGACGGGACATCAGCGGCAATTTTCCAGTAATATGCTTTTCTTACCCGGCTAATGTGTATATTTAATTTATGAAATTTATATGATCCTTATCAGCGACATGTAACGGTAAATATACTTAGTACGCGTGTTTTTTGTATGATTTTTGTTGTATATCTTTTTTTTTGCGGTGCGTTTTTTTTACTTTCTCGTTAGCATTTGTTTGCGTTTTGTGTTTATACTTTTCACACATCGCTTCGCACGCAAATCAAATAAAATCAGATGAGCATACGGTTTTTATACTTATTTTTTGGAATTCGCCCGTTGCTTTAAGATATTTTATTTTTTTATTTTGTACTTTTTTTCATTTTCAATTTAAATTTTTTTTTTTAATTTTTATCTTTATTTTAATGTCTATTAAAAAGGCTTTAGCATCCCACGAAAGTATATTAGCTTCAGTACGCCGCAGCATTTCAATTGTTTTAAGTATGTCTCTCAGCATTCAAATATATTTGTTGCGCGTTTTTGCCTACTTTTTGTCCTGCCTACTTATTTTCGGGTTTTAAGCATATTAAATATTCATGATTGTGGTGTTTGGCTTGAGTGACTTTTTTAATTATCATGTGGCGGAAATAGAATATAAGATAAGTATGAATTAAATACTGGAAACCATATTAGTATTATTATCTAGTTTGTTGGGACCAGACTCGGGCAAAATATATGGGACATAATAAGGGCTTGCATTTTCCTCTCTTACCGCCGTTCGTTGGTTGCCTAGGCGACTATACATATAACCTGAAAGCTACTGCACTGAAAACTAAAAAAGCTACTGGGTCTGAAAATTCCCCCTCTCAAGGAGCTTTTTATGTACGCCCTGTAGAAGGCCGGCGTTAAGTTCTTAAAAAGGAGCTGGCGAGGAGTACTGACAGTAGTACTCAAAAAGGAACTAACTAAAGAGTTTGTTAGTCCCCTCCGCAGCGACCGTCTACTCCGTTAAAAATGAGAACTAAAACTCCTTCAAATACAGATGGTGGTAGTCAAACTCACACTGTCAGTATTGAACTATGTTAACAAAAGATGTAACATTCGAAACCCAAGTTCTTAGTGATTCAAAGCAATGCTTTGTCAACTTGTAAACACAGGTACTAAAAAAATGGGTCCCTAATTTCTAATTTTGTTTCGAAACTCCTATTGTACAAATGTAGAGTTGCACAACCATTTCTGGATTTAATGGTAATATGTAAATGGCAAACATTATTTTGGGAGACTATCAAGTATGTAGACACTTTGGATCTTGCTGTGTGGCACTCTTACGGTGGATGAATGGCACATGACTGCGGTTACGGTTAGGATAATGGTTATCATGATATTTGCGGTTACAGTTGATAGTTATGATAATGGATACTTTCGCGGATCGAGTAAGGGGTATGGTTATATTAACGCTTGTGGTTGTTCGTTTGACACTATTATGGTGTGAATATGAATGTTACTGTTATGGTTAGCGTTACAATTAATACTTTGCGAATGGTGAGTGTTGTGGATACGGCTCTGGCTACGATAAGGGTTACTCTTGTGATTACATCTAGACCTATAATCATCGTTACGTTTACGGTACGGATCGGGTGTTGTTATGATGGTTTGATTAGCCATGGTTACGGTCACAGTATGTATGTATTGTGGTTGGTGGGACTACACAGCTGACTATTACGGTTCAAGGGATACCTTTGGGGTTTCACAGGTATGGTTATGATAAGAGTTACGGCAACGTGGCTGTTACGCTTATAAAAGTTATGGTTACGCGACAGTTGTGGTTATGGTCACATCAAGGTCACTGTTACGGATACGATGACAGGAAAAATAGTTTGAAAAAAAATGGAAGAGAAAAGAAAGATAAATAGATAGTAAGAACTAGAGGATAATAGAAGAGATGGACGATGCTAAAGATGGGGAGGAAAACAATGAAGGATTTACGAAAGAGACAAAGAAAGAAAAGCGAATGAAAAAGGAAATAGAAAAGGAGATTTAAAACAATATGGATGATAAGAACAGATAAACGATGCTATTTTGGTCGGGGTTACAGTTATGGTTACGGTTAGGGTTACAGCAAAGGCTATGTTGCGGTTACGGCTACGTTACTTTTTTGGCTCCCACTGTTTATACTCAAAATAAAGTTAAATATTTGGAATTTTCTCTGTCCATTTAATTTTAGTTTCTCAATGATAATCGATCCCGTCATATAAAAATGAAAAATTGCACGAAAGAGGCATTTGCTTAATGTAGACCCTACTACTTGTTGAGCTGCCAACTCTATCTCCTCATCAACAACAGGAGCAATGCTTTTAAAGGCCTTCAACTCTTTGCTTTTCAACATCGCTGAAAATTTCAAAAGCCTTTCTATTCATTTCATACAAGACTTTGCTCTTTCCAATAATTCCCAAATTTATCCCAACGAAAATTTGTGCTGTTTATGATTGCCAATAGTATTTACAATAATTGAAATAACTTGATTGGAATAGACCACATTGATTACCTTTTATGCAGCTTATTAAATGTAACAAACAATACAAATACACGGACAGGCAAACGCTATCTACAACCCTGCGGCCCCAGCCGTGCGCATTCATAAACAAAATTTTTCCCATTTACATATGGCTTTTGCAGTCATTCAACAGAAACCAAACTGAAGTTGTATGAGAGAAAATAAATCGCGCTTTTCGATGCCAACAGCTTTGGTAGTCGCATTGATCTTTTCGTTTTTTTTTTTTACCATTAGATTTGAATGTACGAGTGTAGCTTATATCTCGTTATTTGTATAGTATACCCAAATCCAATTCATATGCTCTGACTAACTCAATGACTGCATGATTGCATGACTTTCTGCCTGACTGATTAACCAAGCGCCTCACGACAGTCACAACTGACTGAGGAGCAAACTGTTGATGCTAGATGGTGAAACAATCCTTGACATTTGCTCATATATATTTGTATACGATTGCTGCAGCGTCTATGAACAAACGTTGAAGAACCCGAGCGGGGAATTGTGAGTGTGTTGATAGAATAAAAATAGCAGCAGTTATACGCGCTAACGAATAGCCGTTATGTCGTTTGGTTGAAGGATCAACTGAAGTGGCTTCAAGCCAGCTAAACTAACGAACGGAACAACCAATACTCCACAACACCACCACCATCAGCACCATCACCAACAAGCTCAACTCGCGAGTGTGTGTGTATGTATGTACTTGCTGCTCTTTACACCCTACCCCCATAGCTAAGAAACTGAACTCAAGTGTATGGAATGCTGTGGAATTGAACTGCTTGTTGAGTGGACGCGACTAAGTCTGACGAATTGTCTGGCTCAACGATTGTTGTTGCATTTGTTTTTGTTTTGTTTGTTTATATGAATTTCTAACACTGCGCGACTACCACAATATATTCAGCGATATTTTTCTCAATTTATTTTCATTTTTTCCTCTTTTATATTGTGTTTGAGAAACGTTGGTAGCAACTTTTTCTCCAATGTTTTCAATACAGAGTGTCTGCATTTTAACATAATTGGGGATGACCATAGTGTTGTGTTATCTTAGACGTCTGATAATGTTAACATAAAATTTTTTTGAAACTACCTAATTGTTGTTTCATGAAAAATTGAGCGATGGCCCGAGTTTGCGGACGTAACTCTCTTGGCACAATCTTATTCTTCGGCTTCTTGTAGCGATAAAGACACTCTATAAAGGTTTTGGGAAGTAATATCGATGATGATGATCATTTTCCGGATGTTGATCTGGTTCGTTTTGTAAACTGTCACTATTAAGGTATCAGCCCGACCATCTATGGAACTATTTGATGTGATCAATTCGAACCTTCTAGGCCTGTGGATTTTAGTAGCCTCCTACGATAACCATTTTTACTGCGGGGATATTCTACGTCCCTTAACCTGTTGGGTGACATTGTATGTCTTTTGTGGTAATCTTGCATCAGCTGATTTAATTTTGTGCTAGCAAATGGGAGGATGCCAGATGTTAACTTTGCCCCTAGTAAATTGCCCTTAATGCGAAGCTAAGAAATTCTGACATGCGGATCTTAGTCAGCGCTGTCCTCAGCTCCTTATATAATATCTCCAGACGAATTCTCCCGTCCTGATTGTAGTTCAAAAGTAAGGTTTGATATGTCTGAACCACAAAGTCCAAACGGTCAGACCCAAGTACCACCATGCAGATACTTAAGAGAAAATGCCGGCTTAATTATTATTATTATAATTTTTTTTTTTTCAAAAATTATCGCAATAAAATTGTGTTCAGTATTAATGTCTCAGTAGAATACCGGTTTGCCATTTTGAAACCCTGAGCTCTCTTTCATCTGGGTTTTAAACAAACCTTTTCCCCAATAAGACTCAAAATAGGCTTAAAGCTCCATTAAAAATTTTAAATTAAGTGCATTGGTAAGGGCTCGAACCATGAAAAAATTGTGCTCCTTGATTTTGACGTTGCCAAGATAGGTGATGAGATGATTCCTAATCTAGTACTTAAGGTGCGAGGCTTTTTGAATGGGGACGTTGGTATCCTCCTTACAGAAATATTGCTATTAACACAGCATCTAGTTATAAAATACATTGAAAATTGTTAAAGTTTTCGCATTTGAACTCCTCCTTCGCAGCTGTTCATAGCTGTTCATTATGTCGCTTCTTTCTGCTCAAGATTCCAGTTAGTGAAGCAGCATGCTTTTTGCTAATGACCATAAACTCCAATTATATCCAGTTAGACGCTTGAGCAATTTTCCCTGGCTCCAAAAATACCTTATGAACCTTCAATCCAACAACTAGCAAATCCAGCTATGGTATTGCTTCAAATGTTCCATCGGTAAAGATATAAAAATATTAGGCTTTTTGAAAACTGACGTGCCAAGATGGATAGGGCTTCAATTCTCGAAAAGTTTATCATCCTCATTTAACCTCTCATATACAAACATCACACCGGCTGAGAAAGTGACGTGCTCCTTAGCAGTTCATATGTTCGAATCAGATGTGAAGCTATAAAACGGAATCGACAAGGTTTCATTGAGCTCTTTGTGAGCTTATAGCCATGCAAAGATGGGTTTGCCGTAGCTATGATTCCATACCTTGAAATCAAAAGCGGTATTCGTCTCAAGGTGGCCCAAATAGCCTTTTCTAATCTTGAAAACGTGTGGACTGAGCTTCAATGGAATGGAATGCTTGAGAAGGAAGTTGAAAACCCCCATGAACTCACAACAAAAAGAACTTGTGGCTGGTCGGAACCGAGGACACTGTTTTAGGTTCTTATTACTCAGGTTACGCTGGGTGACGGCTTTATGGCCTGGGCTATATACGAGCCGATAACTTTCGTGAACTACAGAACCGTAGACAGGTATTCTATTCCTATAAAAGGTCTTCTACTGAACCTTTTGAAAGACAGGGATATTTTTCTAAAAATAAGGAATAGAAAAAATATAGTTGATTCCGCTTTGCCATCGTAGTTGTTTTTCCGGCACGAAAGCATTGAAAGAAGACAGCATATTCGATTTATCTCCTCGACGTACTCTCGCATCTTCCCCAAGAAGTATATTTATAATTTTTTTTTTACACTTGAATTTTAAATTATGTGACGATAGTAAGACGTTTGAGATTGAATGAAAAATTCCTTTTTCGTATTTTTTACTGAATAGATCTCTGAAGAAGATGCATTGCGCCGAAACGCGTATGATTAAAAAAAAAGAAAGCTTACATTATGTAATAGAAACAAATTTTAGATTTGATGATACTCCAAAACGCTTTTGGTACAAATATAGCATTCGCCATATAACACAGTAGTCATAATTTCATTGCGTCACCCTGTAAATGTTTTACTGTTGCAGCAGTTGTATGCGACACTACTAACCACCCGTCAAATTCGTTTCCATTAAATATTGCTAACAGGCTAAGAGCTCACCACACCACACCTCACATGCACCCCCACACTCACGCACCCTCAGATACACAAGCACACATACCGAAGCTTTGGTAGCATCGTCGCCACCACAAAAGCCTATGAGACCACCATCATCGCAATAGCTTTTCGCGACCTCGACAATGGTTCGCGTCGCACATATCAGTCGCGTCAAAGCTAACGACAAAGCTAAAACGACAAAAAAAACTAAAACAACAATAATAAAACATCGACATTAAAATTGTGAGTTCGTCTAAGGTGGCTATAGCTTGTCCATTTTTGCTTGGTCGTGGAGTACGCGTACTCTAATTTGTGTTGTTTTTTTTTTAATTTTTATTTGAGTTATTGGGTGGCGTTGGCAATGGCGACATTCCCAGCATCAGCATCGATGTCGCGTTAGCAAACATCAGCATCATTGGCGTGAGTGTCTCGCTAGCTTGCGCATTCCATTACCCCTACTAACCCTATTTTATTTTGAAGTGTACGTAGAAAAAATTAAAAATGTTTTAAAGAAAAAAAAGAACAGCTCAGTGGAAAGTTGCGGAAAAATTGGCTGGGTGTTTCATATGTAACCTTCTAAAGGAAATGTATCCATTGGTTTTCACTGTTACCTACTTGGCTGTGTGCGCCACTTTTTCTCATAAAGTTTTCTCTTTCCGCGAGTAGTCTGTCTGTCTTATGAATGAACTTTTTAAATTGTGCCTTATGCAATTCAGCGTCTGTCTTTGATGCCCGCATGGCACCTCTGTAGTTTCCATTTCAGTTGTGTTGCAGGAGATTGTTTTCACAGTCAACAAGTAGGCTCTAAGCAATCAATTTCGCGGAGAGATTTATATCGAAGCAAGCTACAGCCATTTTAAGCAACACAAGTATTTTTTCCCTTCCATCAGACCAGATTGTAGTGTTGGCCTATTTTGACAACCTAGTCATCCTTTTTTCCGTTTTCTACGCCAAGTTTTTACTAGGCTCCTGAGCATGAAGACCTGCTTGTTCGGACGCTGTGGATAAGCGGTCTGCCCTAGTAGAGCTAATTGTAATGAGGAAGTACATAATAACTGTTTTCGAAGTCCTAAGGGGCAGTACCGCTGTTTCTGAAACGAATAACGACCTCGAGAATATACTTACTTGAAAAAAACATCGCCTGGGACCTTCCCAATACACATTCAGGCTAGCGTCATATAAAAGCTCAAGTTAAGAACGAACCTACTTTTCAAATCACACGCATTGTTTGCCCACATTCGCTCTACTTGAGAAACTAAGTGTTCTCAACAAAAAGGGAAAGGGCAAAGTTGAAACAAATTTTTGCTATTTATCAAGTTGAGAATATTATAGTTCTTAACTTGTTCTCAAATGTGATCCACAAATAAGATTGAAATGTAAGATAGTTAATTTTAGAGAACAAGTGGAGAATGATGTTTGATATCAACTTGAGAATTATACATTTTTCGAGGTTGGAGGGTTTTTGGAGAATGCTGATTTATATTAACTTGATAACTATAAATTTTCAAGGGTTGGCGCCTTTATATTGGTCTTGTTTAGCTCACTACGCCCACCCTCTTGCACAGTCGAAAATATGGAAACCACACAACGAGTACTACTGGTTGGACACAACTTCACAACAACTTTCAATGCAATGCTAAACCAGTACACAGTTGACATTGTTAGGAAAATGGTCACATTCCGGGCACTAGTGAGCCTTCAGTATTCGAGATTTCAGTATTCCGTTGGTCTTTTTTACCATAGTCACCCTGGTAGGGTTGGGTTGAGCTAAGAAAGCGCTGAACTAAAACCGCCTCTTTCAAGGTGGATGGCATCTATGTATAGTCCCGTCTGCAGACGAGAAAAAAGTTAGACGTTAGAGACATAGCTGCACGCTGGAAAAAAGTATATTCTGAGGTGACTTTGCACCGTAACCAGAATGGGTACAGAAATGAAAAGTCGATAAATACAACACTTCTTTCAGATGACTGCAAACGTTCAACGTTTACATAATCAACAAGGACCACCTGAGGACCACAGGAAAATGCTCATAGAGGCAGTTTTATGTTTAGTTCTTGATAAACTTTTGCTGATGCCTGGCAGAGGAAATCCTAAAATTTGGCTAAAATTTTTAACTGACACATTAAATATATTTGGGAACCATCTTCTCCTCCTGGAGACGTCTTCTATGTTTAGCAGATTGTAGGTAGTTATTTCATAGGATAATTTAGAAAAACGAAGAAGACACTGAAGATGGCTCATAGCCGTATCCGATTTATCTTCATGGTGAGACTAATGAATATCTAGAACAACTTCTACATTAGTGACCAAATTCCAACGTCTGTCATGTATTTGCATCAGCAGATCGAACGAATCGTAGTGCATTAAGGGAGAGGTCATTACGTCGCAAAGTATAGCAAGAAGGAGTAGGGAGAGGTAAAAGAAAAATAATAAAACAGTGGAAAGGGAAAGAAGAGGAGCGGAAACGGTGGACTTTTCTAGCGAGAGGGGAAAGGAAAGAAAGAAAACGAAAGAAATGAAATTGTGGAAAAGGATAGGAAAATAAAAAAATGGAAAGAAAAGGTAAAAAAAAGGGCAAAGGGGAAAAGAGTAAAGGAAAGTGAAGTGAAATGGTGTAGGCGTGATAACCTCCGAAGAGATTTTAAGCTGATCTTTTCCCGATTTGCGTCGTGCTCCTTTTGAATTTTTGCTGCAAATTGGCGTGATGGGACCTATTTATTTTATGCCGACTCCGCACGGCATCTGCAAGGCGGATGAGTTTTCACTGCGAGCTTTTAATGGCAGAAATACAATCGTAGTGCTTGCCAAACACTGCCGAGGGGCGACCCTGCATAGAAAAATATACTTCTAATTGAAAAAACTTGTTTCTAAAATTTTGATGTTGCTTTGCCCGGGACATGAACCCAGGATCTTCGGTGTGGATGGCGGAGCACGCTACCATCACACCACGGCGGCCGCAGCGAAAAAATTGAGGAAGGAAGAAAAGAAATGAAAGGTAATGAAGAAGAGGAAAATACATGAAAAGAAAGAGTGATATGGAGTGAAAGCAAAGCAAAGAAAGGACAGAAATGGTAGAAAAAGGATAGGAAACTAAAAACATGAAAAGAAAACAGGGAAGAGCAGCAGAAGACAGGTCTTAAGAGAGAAAAATGTATAGCAAGAAGAAGTAGGGAGAGGTAAAAGATGGAAGGAAAATTAATAAAAGCAAGAGTACAGGTAAAAAGAGGAAATAAAAGTAAAGAAAAATTAAGCAGAGGAAAGCTATAGAAAAAATCGAAGGCAGAAAATAATCAAAAGAGAAAGAAGAGGAGAGTCAAGCGGTGGACTCCAAAATGGAAAATATGGGGGCACGGATTAAACATTATTTTGCGGGATTTCGTTTGATTCTGTTCTCTTTGCCTAACATCTTTACAACCATTTAATGTCGCCTTTGCTATGTTTATATTGGACTTCTCAACACTTCAGTGGTTTCTCGCGCTATAAAAGTAAATTAAATTAATTTAATTAATTTAATAAAACTTCAAACTTACTCCTTAAAATGCTTTAACTTGTAATGAAAATTATTGTTGTATTTTAGTTTATTTTCATGGCTCTTAAGTCAGCTTTGGTTTTTCTCTTTTCTTTAGATGTCCTTTCACCATTTCCTGCCTCTTTGATTTTTTTGTCACTTTTCCTTTGCCGCAACATTGCTTTACGCCTCGTCTATCACATCGATAGCTTTACTTTGACTGCCGCATAACCGCTTTGAGCGAAAGTAACGGGGTTATTTATACTATAAATGTTCTGATTTGCAAAAATGGTTCAGTCAAGTTCACCACTATCCACTTTTCAACTACCACAATCCACAATTCTAGGCTTTAAAAGTGAAATGTAAAAAACTTTGTTTGTCGCAAAAAATCTTAGGCAAGTGGGAGAAATCAAGTTGCACTACCGTCGAAGTGCCATTTTTTCAGTCATCATTGTAGTTAACGCTAGACAAAATGAAAAAAAAAGAAAGCGCTCTATTCGCTTGCGCTCCTATACCAACAATTTTTGCTGGTATCCGTTTCACGTACCTTTTCCTCCATGGCTGGAACCTAACCATATGCAGTAGCACCTACATTTTGTTCGTTGTTGTTGACACGCTACTTGCTGCCTGTCGCAGTGCTGGTACTTTAGGCTAAGTAGAAACTCACGGTAGTTCTGTCCACTGTTGATATTTTATTTTGTGCTTGTTTGAAATTTGAAAAAAATTTTACCAGAGCTGAGTGGAAATTTCATCTACAAAAAATCGGTATTTCTTTTAGTTTGGATACGACTAGGTAAACTGTTGACTGTTTTAAATGTAGACCCTGAATTTTTCTTCCAGAGAACAGAGTGGACCGAGATTAATTTACTTTCGCCATTCCTGGCAAGCGCTAGACAGTCAAGGGATGCAGATGCGGTGCGAGGTGCTTTCCAGACTTACTTACTGGATGCCCATTGATAGCGACCCGTCAGAACCCCAATCTCCATAGATACATGAGCATTAGAGAATTCAACAATATCAACTTACCACCTTTCATCCACTTCTCATCAGAAGGATGGTGTTTGCTTGGTTGTTTCAGACCGTAATCCTAAAAGAGAAAACCGCAGGTGGCCAGTGGAATTTCGAATTTCGTAAAGCCCTTGAGGTACAGTTGCCCGAGATATTGCTATGGCCTTGAATCCAGCTGTACAAGAACAGAACGCAGGTGACCAATGGAACTTCGAATTGCGTATATCCCTCTAAGTCCGTTTGTCTGGAATATTGCTATGGCCTTGGCACCAGCTGCTTTTAATCATAAAATAACTCGAGGCTAACACAAGTGCTGCTATGGAATTCCCCAGGCTTGCAGGAAATCTCACACCAATATTCTCTTTCAAATGCCGAACCAACTGTGATTCGTTAGCTAATGTTCCAGATAAGCCTTTTTTCCACCTCCAGCTTTAACTGAGGGCGGTTGTCGGCAGACAATAGTCTGTTCTGTAGGGTATTTTTGATAAGAATACTGCTGAAGTGCGTGAAGTCAGCAAACTCGTAGCTCATATCGCACAGCTTGATCAACGACCGGTTGGCAGCCGCTTGCTTGCAATATCCATCACCAGCGCACATAGGTAGATTTTCAAGTTTTAGGCGGCCAAAAATATTTTATTGCCTATATCTTCTTAAAACTGTTTAATAAATGAAAAATTATAATAATTTGTGTAATAAATCGGTTATATTAAAAAAAATAGATATTACACTGTGTAACACTAAAAAATACCTGCGCAGTGAGGCTATTTTTTCTTGTTGTACAGCAAGAAGTGTAATAACTTAGTTCTGCCTTTATCTAGGGTAAATTTTTAATTGGTTTTATGAAAAACTATAATAATTTGTGTAACTAATCGGTTATATTAGAATAGATATTACACTGTGTAACACTAAAAAATACGTGCGCAGTGAGGCTATTTTTCCTGTTGTACAGGGTGTATCAAACCCTCTATCTAACCCCCTATCTGCAAGTATCTGCAGCTAAATTTAATGCAGTTGGCAAGCTAATTGTGTCAAGTACCATGTTCAAAACAAATTTTCACTTGGACGGACTTGGAAACATAACAAAACTGGTGTTGAACACCAAAATCAAAAACAAATTTTTTTTTTAAATCTAAATAAAAAAGGTTCTTTATCAATTTATAACTTTTAAAAATACAAACAGCATTAATAATGTTATTATTTCCCTGCAATATCAGAATCCATCACAATTACTCAATTCAATTGTCTTAAAACTTAAAATATTCACGTTAAAACATGCGATTTCACATAAGTTAAAAAAAAACATAACACGCGTTTCAAAAATAGCTAAATTCCGATTACTTGACAGCTAACGCCAGGTATGCGATGGATGGGAAGGGGTAGAATTATTGTTCCCCTGTCTATTCTTAAGCTGTAGGAGTGCTTTTTTTTGGAAATTGTGGCAACTTTCAGAAATTCTATTATGGCCGCCTAAATGTCTAAAATCTACCTATGTGCAGCGCTGTCCGTTGAACTGAAAATAAGATTTTAGTTATACTTCGCCTTGTTAAATAAGGAGACCCCCCGAAGGTTTTGGAGAGCTTATAGATGTTAACGGTCTTTTGCTGGACATTGATGCGGTACACTCTGGAAAATAGCAGCATTATCTTGCTGCCTGACCATCTCGGCATCGATATGATGTGACCCGTTGAACCTTCTGGGTCATACAACCCTCTCTTCCGTTTGGAACTTATAGTCGACAAAGCCTCGCCTGCTAGATAAACAAAACTCGCGTCCGGGAGGAAAGACGGTGATAAATTGTGTTGGTAATTCCTAGAAAGGGTTGAGCTATACAACCCCTTTGAATTCCTATATTAAGCTCACCGTGTCTTGTGCGTTTCTTCAGGCCAACACCTTATAGTGCAGAATCAATCTATCAACCCCTATTCTTCACAATGGACCTTAAGTACAATTTCCTCTTTATAATAATTTCTAGATATTTAACAGTATCAAAAGTATAAGTGTTTCTCCACCAATCGAGGGTGTCCTGAAGATCTTTTTACCACCTCGTAAAAATAACCGTTTTCGTTTTTATAAGCTTAAAATATAGTCCACTTGACTAAACCCACATGGCCACCGTTTCCAGAAATATATCGCTCAGAGTATTAAGAAATTAATTCCTTACCAAGACTGCCAGGTCGTCTGTGCATGCAACCACCCGACCCTCACGGGCTTCAAGCTTTTCCAGAACCTCTTTTACTACTACAGTCATGAGTAGAGGCGAGAAACGCGCGTGCCTTTTTATACCTTACGCTCGATTGTGGCACTCCGCTGCGCGAGTTTTGTTGCACATAATTCGACCAGAGTTCTGTCAACGACTAAAAGGACATAAAAATGTGAGATTACCCGCCCCTACAGCACTTACCAGTGACCTTATCGAACTTTTGTAAGTTCTTACGTATTTGGCTCCTGATTTTCGCTATTCATTTGTTTATAATGCATTTTTTTCGACGGTTTAATTTTATTCCTTTTTCTATTCCTTTTACCTCGGCTTTTTTCATTTTTACATTGGTCTCCTCGTATAATCCAGCAATAGCACACTGTAGGAATGTATCAGCATATTTTACCATCCATGTCCACTACTCGTTCAGCTACTTTACTTTTTGGACGCCTGGTTTTTTGGTCAGCACTCATTTCAATCATCAGTTTGCTTTGCTCATTTTCTAATTTTGTTTTTTCTCTTCTCTTTGCATTGTGCTGCGCTTTTAAGTTTGCGGCTTTTTACGTATCCCGCGTTATACTATGTGCGCGTGTGTGTGTGTTCGTTAGTGTTTTTGTATTAGTGTTTATGTCTGTGACAAGCTTCAGGCAATTCGCGCCTCTCAACCTCAGCTAACCACTCACCTGCAGTTTCATCAGCCTCAGCCATTTAATAACGAGACCGTGCTTGTCACGCCAAAAGCAACGCCGTTAGTCCTTGTTGGTTGTATCCTGCCGAATTATGCGACAATATGTTGGTCCTTGCCATAAACGAACACATCAACAGCATCCAGATATCCTGTGTTACTTGACGATACTCTTCAGTGATTTTTTTCTGCTGCATTTCATTTTACAAATTTTTTTCGCGAGTCCTTACTACTTTCTCGTGCGCATTGTTTGCTCATGTCGAAGCAGCAAGTGTCCTTTCTTGTGCAATTTCAAATTTCTTTTGTTGCTTTCGTTTCCGTTTTCGTCGACTTTCCGGCTGCACTTACATACGCTGCGTTGTCGTGGCATACGTCGTTGGTTATGCTAAATTGCAACTGACTAACTGCGTACGCAATTGTGGCGGTTTTTTTTGTTTGTGTAAGTACTTTGCTATTATATCGTAGGTCCATTTAGCTTTCTGCACTTCCTTGACGTTTTCATCGCCTTTGATTAGCCGTTCAAGTGGAAGATGATATTCGCGTGTGTTTGTTTGTTTGCTGCATGTCCTTGCTGGAGTGCATGCTTATGTTGCTCGCATCGTTTCGTGTTGACTGCAGTTTATTAGTTGCAAATCTCATTGGAGTCAATGCTTTACCGTTGTTTGACTTGACTTTGTGTCTCAACGTACTCTAACCCCAGGCAAGATTTTTTTTTGATATTTTTAACAACAAATTTTTCATTCGTCTCGTCCGTACATTTCTTGGCACCACACTCAATTAGTCCGAGTCAAATTGCCTTCAGTGTATCACGCTTGCGTTGTTCTTGCTGCTGTTGTTGTTGCTTTGGTCATATGCATGCAATGTTGTTCTATAACGCAATAACGTGCCGCGCGTAATGTTTCCAAACACATACACTCACACATAACACATGCATATTGCAGCACAGTTAGATTGCAGCACTCTTGCATATGATGGCTCACGTTAACCTCATCAGTCACAGTCTGATATGTTAAAATGTTGTTTGGCTTGCACTCAGTTGTGTGTTTTGATATTCAAAATAGGAAATAAAAAACTAAAATCAGCAAAAGTCACGGTGTAGAAAAACGTAAAGCAGTAAATCGGTTTAAGCAATTTTTTCTACTATGCATTGGCTGGCTTACATGACCAATACTCGAATGCATGATTAGCTGTCGTAAGTCTTTTTCTATTTTTTATGTTGCTGTGGGTATGGTTCAATTCACATTAAAGTTCTTGCAGATAGATTTTTTAAATGAAGTTTAAAAACTATTGCATCGCATATCCGATAAGAGGAGCGGGACGCGCTGAAATGTGAAGTAGTATGATGTGATAAAATATGAGGTGATGTGATATAAAATTTATACGTTGTGATGAAAACTTGTTAAATATAATACTATTAGTGTTATTGATGTAATAGCTTATAAAATGTCACAATGTTGTAGGATATGATAGGAGAGATGAGTGTCATATTAGTAAATGGTATGAACTGATTTTAAATGGTATGAACTGATATCATATGACAAGAACTAAGCTTGATATGAAATAATCCGATATGATCAGGTGACGTTGTGCTGTGAAGTAAAATGACAGTTCTGACTGTGGTATACATGTTATACATGCTATGATTTAATATAATAAGATATCAAAAGTCATTACATATATTACTTGACATTAATCGGCATCATATCATGTATATGACATTGTACGACATAAGATGTAATATAATAATACGTGGTATGAATTGACATAATATCCTAGGTATGAAATAATGCGATGTGATGAGATATCATATCATTTATGAGATGGTGTGATGTGATGAAAAAGATAATTGTGACGTGGAAATGTAATACGTGATATGATTTAGTATCCGTATGATAAGATATCAAAAGGCATGATATTGCATTAAATGGATTGGCACCATTCATATTAACCATATGATATGATCGTACGATGTAAGGTGTGATATGATACTACATATTGTGAATGGACATAATATCATGAGAAGTTGTCTATATTATATGACATTAACCAGTGTGATTAAATGACATAATTTTATACGAGCTATCGATTTCTATCAAAGTGTTATAAATTTGCAATTGATAAACATCGTAATCAATTATTTACTGATTTTGTATTGACGAGTTATCGAAAAGCTATCGGGCTATTATCGAAAGGTTATCGATTGTTAATCGGAAAGTTATCGATTATTATTCGAAAAGTTTTCGATTTTTTATGAAAAATGTATCGACTTGTTATCAAAAAGTTGCCAATGTGCTAACCGATAAAGTTATCGATACGTTATCAAATAGTAAAAGATTTGTTTGTTATCGAGAATTTAGCGATTCGCTGTAGGAGTGTTGAAAAGTTATCAAATTATTACTAAAAAGTTGTCGATTTGATATAGAAGAGTTATCAAAAAAGATACCAATAAAATTTGGATACATAATCGGTGACACATCTGTTATCCGTCGATATCCTGCCGATAAGAAACCAATAATAAAGCCGATGACTGGGCGATAAAAATGCTTTAACAAACCGCTAATTCGGCGATAATAATTCGCTCTCGCTAAGAAGTTGATAAAACAACAACTCCTCGGTGTCGGTTGCTACCGATAAGAAACCGACTTATATGTTAACCCCTCGAATTTCACGAGTACTTAGTACTCACGTTTGTGTTAGAGTCGATTGCTGTTTTGAATTAGGTGAGCGATATTTTAAGGTATTAGGTGGTACGAGATACTCAGAAATGGCATTATATAATGTTATTTGTATTTTTTAGTTTCAAGCTCAGCTTTTTAGCTCGGAAGATGTATGGGATGAGATAAATGATATAATGTGAAATGATATTGGTGGAAGATATGATGATATGGCGTGATATGTTATACTGCAAGATATGGTAATATGTAAGGATATATCTAAAGAAATAGAATGTGATATTGGTAGTGGTATCATATGAAGTTGGTATGTGGGATCTTGATGTGACACAATATCGGGGACTTTGATGCGATATAACATGGCGTTGCACGTAATGATATGATACGAATAATGTTGACAAAATACCAGATATCACGTTGTTACATGGCATCTCATATCGGCATTTCAGTTATAATATAGATATTTTAGTTCCATCATATCTTAAATTAGTATCATGTCAAATCTCCCGAGATCGAAATCATATAACAGAACATTAGATATATCACGTCCCATGAAGTGTAATATCCTGCCAGGCACTAAATTATAACGAGGCCTTTGACATTTCTTGGCTGTGGCGAATGTTACCGATTGTTTGGTCCCATTCCAACTATTAATAATTACATTTGCAAAAAATCTGACCGATATATAAAGATTTAACAAACATTCATTAAATAAAACATACTCTGCAATGACTTTTTATTAATAATTAAAACTTATGTTTTTGTTTTCAGGTATGTTCCAAATGATTGCGGAAATCTAAACACTACATAAGCTTAGCTCAAGAACATTTCATCGTAATTTTTGTGCTCGAATCATACATTTTGATATCTACTACTACTAACTACTTCCATAATGTGTCGCCTAAATATTCAGGTAATGAGAAAATGTATCTTAAACAACCGAAAAATCATATGTCGTATCTTAATTCATGTAGTTTATAGATTTTTTTTGAAATATATACGATTAGCTATTTCCCGACGCGTTGATGCCGCAGAAAAACTATTTTGTTTAGTTATAATTTATGGTGGTGACATTTCTTACCCCAACTCTCCGCTTCCACTCTCTTTTCGCCCACTATGTTTTCCCCTGCTTACCTCTCCACTTTCCCTTCTCACGCTCGTCTCTTCGCTCGTACTCTTCCCCCCGTCTCTTAATATGATTCTGCCTCTGCATTTCTTTGCCATTCCCTGCGTCCTCATCCCTTTTAACCTCATTTTCTCTTAACCTCTATTTCCTCTTCCCCCTAAATTTACCACTCCCTCCAATCCTCTGCCTCACTAATCATTAACACGATTTATTCCCAATATTAATTTAGGCAAAAAGTGACCGCAAAGGGTTATTTTATCGAACAGATCTGTAACTGTTTCAGTTCTTCGAGAAAAGGCATCCCAAATTATGTTTACCCCTATGTAAATTTGAAGCAGACATACGTCACTTGAATTAATAAAAGCGACCCACTGGATCGAATATTTTGCTCAAAGCAACTTTGGGTATATAATATTATATACGGTGAAGGAAAAATGGTTACGAAAATAATACATATTAATTCTTTGCAAGGGTTATTTCAAAGAAAATATATTAAAGTTAAAATAAATAACGGGACAGACGCAAACGCCCATCACGTGCAGTGGGGTAGTTCCGACATAAACACTCGTGGTGAGTCACTTCTAGATTACCTTTTAACAACTAACCGGGTAGTTTGCAATGTAGGTAATGAACCAAATTTTATTACTAAAAACCGTAAAGAGGTTATTGACCTCACTAATTGTAGCGAAATCGTTTTTGGGTGGATTAAAAAATGGCGTGTTCTTGAGGAACATTCCTTTTCAGACCACCGGTATATTGAAGTAATGTTAGAGTTCTTCGTCGATCAGCCCATTGCGAGACGTAACCCACGTAATACAAACTGGGAACTACATAATGAGCTGTTAGCAAGAGAAATACCAGCACTGCCCCCACAAAGCCCCTCATCAATGGAGGAGCTAGAGGGTCTGGTAGAAACCTTCACATCGGCATTCTCAAATGCCTTAGAACAGTCTTGTCCAATGCCAATACCACTCGGTAAGCGTAAACCTCACTGGTGGTCCCATGATCTGGACCTACTACGTAAATCCTGTAGAGAACAGTTTAACAAAGCCAAATTCCTTGATAACGGGTCACAATGGCTAGAATACAAGGACAAACTAAGGACCTACAAAAAAGTCCTGAGACAAGCGAAGAGAACTTCATGGAGAAATTTCTGCACTGGAGTCGAACGTGTCGTTGACACATCAAGGCTACGGTGCGTGCTTTCTAAGACGCAAACAGGTATTAGCTTTCTGCGGAGACCGAATGATACCTGGACCAGCACAGAGGGGGAAAGCCTAGAGCTGCTCCTGGACACACATTTCCCGGGAAATATGACCAACGCACAGGAAGTACCTGCAGCATACCAAGCTGTGAATATACCCATCACTGAGGAGAGGGTGAGGTGGGCAGTTAAAAGTTTTAAACCTTTTAAGGCTGCTGGACCAGACAGGAATTTCCCCGCTCAACTTATCTACTCTTTGGAGTTATCAGCCAACTGGCTGCGGCACATATATACCGCTTGTTTGGCTCTGAACTATATTCCGTGTGCATGGAGGAGCGCCATGGTCATATTCATTCCTAAGGCAGGCAAAGCCTCTCACTACGAGCCGAAGGACTACAGACCTATCAGTCTTTCAAGACCCTTTCGTACTCAAGACCCTAGAGCGAATAGTTAGCGATTTTCTCACTACAAACATTGATAGGAACCTCATTTCAGGCTATCAACACGCGTACACCAAAGGTAAATCTGCGTAGACTGCGCTACACAGCCTAGTCTCTACTATAGAAACATCCTTGTTCGAAAAGGATTATTATCTTGTGGCCTTCCTAGACATTGAAGGAGCATTCAACAATATAAGTCCAGACGCCGCTAACAGTGCTTTAACTGGTATGAACGTAAATGGATCCCTAGTGGGACTGATTGATCAACTGCTCAGGGGAAGGAAAGTGCTTTCCTCACTGGGGAAGGTTGATATAACACGATTTGTCGCAAGGGGCACGCCCCAGGGTGGTGTCCTTTCCGCTCTACTATGGAACCTAACGGTGAACTCGCTGTTAAGAGATACTAGTTGGGGGAGCAGGAAGGTTGTGGCATATGCTGATAACCTAGCGATTGTCTACAAAGGCAAGTTCCCTCAAACTTTATAGTAGGTAGCATTGCGAGAGGTTTCCCTGTGGGCTTCCCTATGTGGACTCAGCGTCAATTCCGGTAAAGTTGAGCTTGTCTTTTATACCAAAAGATACAAAATACCATCCTTAGACCTACCAGAACTAAATGGGGTGCGCCTAAGCCTGGCAGATAAATCCACATTTCTAGGCGTAGTTTTAGACAAAAAGCTGAACTGGAAGGACAACGTTATTCAGCGACAAAAAAAGCGTACATTGCATTATATACGTGTAAAAGAGCCATTGGCAAAAAATGGGGACTCACCCCCAACATATGCAGATGGATTTATTGGATTATCAGACCCATACTGCTGTATGGGGTAGTCGTATGGTGGCCAGCCTTGAGCAAGGCGTCAAACCTAAACTTGTTGGGTAAAGTCCGCAGATCCAGCATGAGAAGCATAAGTGGGGCTCTAAGAACAACGCCTAGCGAAGTTCTTCAAGCCATTCTTGACATCCTTCAATTGGATCTAGCTGGTCATCGAGCAGCGGCAACGTCAGCCCTGCGTCTAAGGGAGTTGTCGTGTTGGAACAACAAGACCACAGGCCACTATATTAGGAGCATTGAACAAACAAATACAGTTTTCTTCCTCCTAGCACGGATCGCTGTGCGACCACAACAGCTCTCATTCAGACTACCCGACCACTGCAGTGTATTTCAGGCAGAAGTTGCAGCCATAATGGAAGCCACAGCTAGGATAGGGACATACAATGTCGGCAAAGAAATTTTTAGTTTCAGCGACAGCCGAGCTGCAATAAAATCTCTTGGCTCCCACTCGCTCAATTCTGAACTAGCACTAAACTGTCGCCGATCTCTTCAAGAGATGGCTCAACAGAACCGTGTACACCTCACATGGGTCCCTGGACATAGGGATATCGAGGGAAACTGCATTGCAGATGAACTCGCTAGGCAGGATACAACCAGGCAGGTTCTTCCTGGAAAAGAACGCTTAGGTATGCCACTGTCCACATGCAAGCTAATGCTAAAAGAACACATCTACCGTCAAGCCGACGAAAGATGGCTACAAACACCGGGGTATCGAACATCGAAAGAAACCTGGCCTAAATGGGATTCTAAAAGATACCGTCACGTGTACAACCTAAGAAGGGACACAATTTCCACACTTGTGGGGCACTAACGGGTCATTGCCTCATAGGTAGGCATGCAGAAAGGTTGGGAGCGCCTTATGGTCGTTGCCGTAGGAGTTGTAAAGAGGATGAGGAGGAAGAAACGGTGGTTCACCTCATTTGCAACTGCCCAGCACTAAGCGGAGCACGGCAGCGCTTTCTTGGAGCTCCATTTCTTAATAATCTGAGACAGGTTGTGGAGCATGACGTCAAGGACCTGGTAGCTTTCATCAGGCCCTCAAAATGGTTCGAAGAGGAAAGGTAATGGTGTTTTTCGTGGTATCACAACGGGCCTAATACTACTGGCCTAAGTGTGCCCTCGGGCAGCCAGGCTAACCTAACCTAAAATAAATAAAGTAAAAAAAACGCAATGAAAATCATAACAAACTTTGTAATTTAGGATCATTGAAAAATGATCACAGATTAGAATCTCTAAATAACACCCTTTTCTAGTTGTAAGTGAAATGTTACGTATACGCCGTGGACACAAACTTTACAACGTATGCCGTTTTCTTGAAGCTTGCAGATTCAAAAGTCTTCACAGCTGAGTATGACCAGTAAATAATAGACGCTACACAAAACCTGCCACTCTACGCCAATATAACGCTTTTTTAAAAGCTTTCAAAAGGGTGCTTGATTAGGTAGCCTAAATTGTATTCGTATGTTAATACAATTAATATTTTGAATATAAATTATTATAGTTTTTAAACACAAAAAACAAAAGCCTAAACACGAGTTTAACAACCAATACCGCACTCGTCGTTACTAATTGCATGGGCACTTGGTGGCGTATAAGTAAAAGTGTGAAAGAGAGAGAACGACGGCAAAAATTTCGACGGCCGACAAACCAATACCCGAATTACATGCATACGTATTTTTTCAATGCAATGGAATTGATACAAATAGTATATATAAACTATATTTTTCCGCTACATGCAATAAAAGCTATGTATACACACATACATAAGCCTATATGCAGCTTATCGACTGCCACACACATACATTTGTATATTGCCATACTGCATTTGCGCGCAATAAATAATTTTAAATAAATTTCGTAAGGCCCCAAATAAAAAAAAATGAAACAAGCCAAATTTACAGTCAAAATTCATGTAAATTGGCAGCTTTTATGTGAAAATTGTGCGCAAAAAACGTGGAAAGTATCATGTAACATGAAAATGGGTTTAAACAATTTCATACAAGTAATGCGTTGCATATATTCAATATTTTTTTTTAAATACATATAGACATTTTGATTCTGCGGCTGTTTTTGTGTAAACATATTTCGTAGCTATAGCGCACAAAAACTGCCAAAAGCACGCAATGACAACCCAAAATAAAAAGGCTATTTATTTAAAAAAATGTTAGTAAATAACAGTAATCTCTGATAGCATTGAACGTTTTATACCCAATGAATGTAAACTTATTCTCCTGGTTTGCTAAACAACAATACATATATGAAAGCCAAGAGTCCTGCTTCGCACCGTACTAAGCTGTGTATAATCTTAAAGTATTTTGAATTTTCTGGTGAGCTTGTCTCCTTTTCTAAAAGGGCATTTTGATGTTTCTCGGCTAACGCTCAGGGCATCTAAACCATCATCATATAATATCTAGTATAAGCTTAGTTGTTCTATAGTGTAGGTTTGATGAAAAATAAGTAATCTATATATTTTTTTTATTTTTTCATGAGCTAAAATTATTTATTATTTTTCATTCAAAGTTTTAAAAGGATGTAATTGGCGCCCGAGCAGGCACAGTTAGGTGTGTGGGGTATATTAAAAGGGTTTAAAAGCATCAGTTATAGTGTTCACTGTATCGCTTTGGTACAGTAGAAACTATTCAAATTCCAAACTTTGAAAGTCATAATTGGCGCGCGAGCAAGCACACACAGTATGTGTGGTTTACTAAAATTTTTAAGTGTCATAAACTACTGAATACATTACGATTTCTCACAGTAATACCACCAGCGACACAGCCACAAAAGTATCCCTAACTTGAATATTAATATTGTGCATAGCTGTGTAAGGCAGAAAGTTAAAATATTTTCAATAGCTTGTATCAATGCCTAGCTCTGTTCAGGGAATAATCCAAAACTTAGCTGTCTTGAAATGAAAATGATTCACACGTTTTTTATCTTAATCAAAACCAGGACCTATGTTATAAAATAACTCCGTCCTCTTGGCAAATACTAGAAGCTTCCTAGGACTTAAGCCACTTGCTGCTTCTAGATCAGACAGCTGTATCACTCCTAATAGCTGGAGTCTTAGCCTGGCAAGTGCAGGGCACGAGCACAGAACGTGCTCGATCGTTTCCTCCTCCAACCCGCACTTCCTACATCTGCTATCACTGACCAAGCCTAGTTTAAAGGCATGTGACGCCAGAAGGCAGTGTCCAGTCAGAATACCCGTCATGAGTCTACAGTCCTCTCTTTTTAATGATAGAAGCAACTGTTTTAGTCTAAGGTTGTAAGACCTACACATAATCTTCGACACTTTACAGCTCCGCGCTTGAACCCACGCCTTTCCCGCTTGGTCGATCATTTGCACCTCTCGCCTTCGCTTAATCTCGCCCAATATAATTGGGACGTCTATGGAGCAAGCTTCAAGGGATGCGCCCTTTTTAGCTAGTTCGTCCGCTTTTTCATTCCCATCTATTCCCATATGCCCTGGGACCCAATATAAATGTATGCTTCTCCCTGTCCCAATTCTCTCCATAGACTTCTTACTCTCTAACACGCATTTAGATGCTGTGCTATGCGAGATTATTGTTTTAATTGCTACTTGACTGTCAATATAAAAGTTAGCACTGTTGCAGCTTAAGCTATTCTCTTCCAGGGTTTCTACTGCTTTGGTTACGGCTAATATTTCCGCTTGGAAAACGCTACAGTAATCTGGCAGCCTGTAGGATCCGCTTATTTCCGGATCAGCGCAGTATACCGCATACCCTACTCCTTCCACTACTTTGGAACCATCGGTGTACACATGTATCGCCTCGTCCGCCATTTGCGCACCCTTGCGCCAACCGTCCACCTCTATTGTGGCCTTAAGATCTCCCTCGAAGCGCACATAGGGAATCAGGTAGTCTGTTCGTCTTGTGATTGATGACGCTATACTACTATGGCCATATGGTCGGCACTCAAGCTGCCCTGAAGCACCGAGCCTGGTTGCGGTCGTTAATGCTTTGTTCTTTGCTACCAGGTCTACAGGTGAAATGTGCAGAATGGCATATAGTGCAGCCGTCGGGGTTGTTTTCAGGGCTCCCGTAATGCTAAGCATCGATAGTCTGCATACCCCCTCTAATTTTTTGAGGTATGTTGTTTTTTGTGTGGCTTTCCACCAAACAAGAACTCCATAGTATAGAATAGGGCTTACAATCGCTGTAAAAAGCCAATGAGAAAGAGAGGACGATAGGCCCCACGTACACCCCAGTATTCTTTTACATGCATAGAGTGCCGTTGAGGCCTTCTTGACCCTCTCCTCCACGTTGAGCTTCCATGGCAGCTTACTGTCTAGGATGATTCCTAGATATTTTGTGCAAGGTTTCTCCTGTAAGGTCACTTAGTTAATAGTATCCTGCTAAAAATTTTTTAATGTTTTATATATATATATATATATGTATTTTCTTATATATTTTTTATATATACATATTTTTTATATGCTATTTTTAAATTTTTTTAAATTATTTTTTATCTTTTTTTTAATAAGTTAGAAAAACATTTTATTAAATATTTTTCAATTAAATTAATTTTAATAATCTATTTTTTCAACACTTTGGAGGGTGTCTCGCTCCGCTTTTCAAACGGCTGAAGATACTTTGTGTCGTAACTGGTAAGAAGTGTTATGGAATAATTTACTCTGATGCTTTTATTTGCACGGTTGCCTTTGAGTCGTTAATACTGCAGTACCTTTATAGGTTCCTTAACCAACTGATTATGACTGCAATGACATAAAGACTTACCCATACGCCGGAGGAATGCCCAAAGTAGCGCCGACCCTACCGCTATGTCAACACCTGTATTCGACAAAAAATTTATTTGATCTCATATACGCAATATTTTATACTTCACAGTGGACCATGTCCCGGTAGGACATAGGATAGCAGAATTAGACATCAAAGAATACAGCAGGCTGCATAACTGTCTTTCGACTAATAATACGCAAAGAGATCGATTCCGTTGTGACAACGGCGGCAGGTTTTTCGTGTTTATGTCTAGATCCCATCGGTCTCTAAACGTACTAGCCAATGCAATGTGACAAGAGAGGTGAACTGATTATATCTCCAGTCACCTCAAAAAACGAAGGCGGTGCGCCCAACATGGGGAGTAAACAGCTATAAAAGTTATTTGCGCCTAAAAATATACAGTGCACAGTTAATGCTCTTGTCTGCTGATGTTTTTCCATACATGGTGTATAAAATTGGCTACCCTTTCCTAATAGGTTACTGAGCTAGTGATCATTTCTTAAGGCAAGTTCGTTATGTAAAGCCGTCTAACAAGTGCCTACTAATAAATTATTTAAGTATTTTGCTTACCTCAAGGCGCATACTTTGAAGCGTAAACTACTTAACTCTTTTAAACTGTAACTAAAAGCTTGGTTTTCGATCAGTTCACAAATATAGTACTTAGTACGGTTGAAGTTAAGTATTTGCATATCTCAACATATTTCTAGAAGTTAAGATATCTAACGAATCTTGGTGTTCTACAAACAACTACTTGGTGCAGCTCAGTAAAGATTACAGCTTTTCACTCTTTCAAATAAATAAATGCATCCTTGTACAAAACAAGAATTGGGTACAACGCGCAAACGAATTAAATTACGCAATTATTATTTTTTTCATTTATAATTGAAGGTTGTGACATCGAGCTCGTTTCGAGTGTACAATATAAGTACGCCCACTACACATCCAATTCATCCAGTCTACCAACCAACCAGCCCAACGAACCAAACAACAATAGCAATGCTATATCAGGCAATAAAAGCTTTTTTATATATATTCCAATACATAACAAATCAACAATGGAAAATAAATGTTTTTCGTTGATTTTATTTTTGTTGTTGATGTTGTTGTTTGTTGGTGATGTTATTTGGTTGTTGTTGGTTTTTGCTTTCGATGTTGTTGTCATACTATAAAATGAAATATGAGCGAATAAGCATTTACATACCAACATTTATTTTAAATACGTGCCACCACAAAACATTTCCTCTTTATCACTCGCTTAAATTGCAGCCACCCAAAAAGTCTGCAGTTATACACATACATATATTGAAAGGGTTGAGGTAGTCAAACTCCTATTTCACCCATCGTTTTATAGTTGCGCTGTCATACCGCGAAAATAGCAACAATCAGAAATGAAACTGAAAATGAATCGATCGCAAAAAAAAAAAAATGCAGTGATGGAAAAATTGAGAAAATCAGAAAAAAAAAAATTATAAATGAAAATAAAAATTGGCTAACATGAAATTCGCGCGCGACAATGTGCCGCTATGACTGTATGTATATGCCCTACCCCACTAACTCACACTAGCATGCATATCTACTTGTGGCAACCGCGACAACATGGAAATGGCTATGAGCGTCAAAATGTTGCAACCACCGCGAATTTCAAAATTACCTTACCAGCTGCCTGCCAACCCTAACGGTATTTAGCCGATAAATTTATATATCATACATATTAAATACATATGTATACGCACAATTCATTTATGCCCATTTTCTTGGTAGCATATCAACGAGGTACAGTGGACGATTTTGAGCTCTGCAAAGGTAAACAAGTCAATATTAGAACGTTAAAAAAAGTTGTTGCATACTTTAAGGGGCATACTTTTAGGGGCATAGCTGAGAAGTAGCTTGACGTGTACAAAATATTCTTTATACCGAAATATCGTAATTTATTGCTTTATAAAAATATTTTTGACCGATCTTATATCATTTTTATTTAGAAACAAAGTTTACGCCCAACGTTGGGCACGCAAATTTGTGTTTAGCGTCGCTTTAAAACAGCCTGACAGCTTACCAGATGAATGTGCAAAATAGGGAAAGCTTGATAGAATAACTGGAAGCCTCTGATATATGCGAGACTCGTGTTCTTGGGCGCTTGTTTTGTATTGAATATTTTGAAGGGGTGGATATTACATAACGACAGTACAGCTGCACGGTAATACTGCGTAGTTCCAAGAAAGGGTCCCTCAGCAAGTAAACTTGTGTACAGTTGTTCAGAAATGAATACAAGTATGATAATACAAGTATGATAAGGCATGTATGTAGTTTTAATGTGTTGCGCCTTTTTAGCACGTATAGAATATTGGAATAGAGGCATTGTTTTGGAGAAATCTGCATGCGTTCGGAAACCTCAAAGATGCCAACTAACATACCGGCAACCTAACGGCTATACATAGTACGGCAGAATCCTTTTTGACTGGTTCCGAGTAGAGGAAATTGAGTCACCACAAGGTGATCATATCTTACTAATCGAAGATGATATTGTGACGAATATTAGCAAATTCAGCACATAATTATGCCGCATGTTTAGAAATGCCGAACACCAATAACAGTGTAAGTCATGGGCCTCCAAAAATTTAAAGTTATTGTCTGGTCGCATGAGCGATGCGAGCACAACTGTGCTATGGAATGCAGACCACTGGTGTAAGCAGACGAAGGCAGTAGTAGCTACACAGACGTGCAATTACTGGCATATGCTGATGACATTGATATCATCGGCCTAAACACCCGCGCAAACTGGAAAAAGAAGCGGTAAAGATGGGTTTGATGGTGAATGAGAACAAAACGAAGTACCTGCTGTCATCCAGCAAAGAGTCAGCGCATACGCGCCTTGGCAACCACGCTACTGTTGGTCTCGGCGAACGAAAATCTCTACAAGTCACTTATTGTACCCATCCTGCTATATGGGGCAGAAGCATGGACCATGACAACAGCAGATGAAGCGGCTTTGGAAGTGTTCGAGAGAAAAGTTCTTCGAAAGATTTATGGACCTCTACGCGTTGGCGATGGCGAGTACCGAAGAAGATTTAATGATGAGCTGTACGAGCTATACGCAGACATCAACATAGTGCAGCGAATTAAAACGCAGCGGCTGCGCTGGCTAGGCCATGTTATGCGAATGAAAGATGATGCTCCGACCAAGAAAGTGTTTCTATCGGAACCCGACTATGGAAGCAGAGGTAGAGGGCGGCCCCACTCCGTTGGAAGGACCAGGTGGAAAACGATTTAAACTCCCTTGGTGTGACCAATTGGCGCCGGTTGGCGGAGCGAAGGAGAGACTGGCGCGCCTTGTTGGACGGCCATAACCGTTTAGACGGTTAAGCGCCAATTAAGTAAGTAAGTAAGAATATGAGACACAAAATAATGAGAAGTAAATAAGCAAACTATTCGCTAAGGTTGCTCATGAAAAGGTTAGAACTTGAGAGAAATAATGACAGGTATATAAGCGGTGCAGTTCAAATGCTGATAGATCAGTTTAATTTCAATACATTAAGTTGTGAATTTAATGAATAAAGATCATTTCGATATCCGGAACATTGGGATTTTGGTGGAAATGTGGAGCCTAGCTAGTCTTTCTAACTCTCCCCAAAAGTAAGGATATTCAGGAAACAAAAAAAAAAGACAGGTTGAAGACAGGTGGAATTATTCCTTTCTTTGTCTTTGTTTAGAATATATGGAGGCAGAAGTAGAAGAAGAGATGGATGTAAAAGTAAATGTCGTGGTAGATCTGGGGGTAGAGGTGAGGTAACCTTAGAGGTAGCTCTATCAAGTAACCTTAGAGGTGCGGTTAGAGGTAGAGGCAGTAGTAGGCGTCTTTGTTGAGGTGGAGGTGATAAATAAGTTTCACTTGCTGAGAAGAAAATGATGTTATAATCTAATATCCTGGTTGCAGGAGGATTACTCTTCTCTGTCTAAATCACACACTGTACGCCATGCTAGCTGCAAACCCATTGCGCTGGCTTGTTTTAACAACGCGGCTGTTGTCGCATTTAAAATTGCAAAACTGAAATTTCGTCAAATAACTCCACCACACATATCTATATACATGCTTTCTCGAATTTGACATATAGACAGACCACATGCATTCAGATGCCTCATTGTTTATATGTATTGGTACGTATGTTGCTATGCATGTATTTTGGCTATATGTTGTTTAGCAATTTGTTTGCATCTCCTTGCCTCTTCCATTTTTAATGTATTGATCTTTATACGGAAACATGTGTGATTGTATGTGTGAAAGAGAGCATCGAACGCCACGTAAATTAATTTTTATTATATTTAGCGGCGCAAAATTCTCTAAAAATATATACCAACACAGTTGTATCGAATGAAAGTTTAGATACGCATATACATATATTTGTTAAATTTTGTATAAAGTTTTTGTATGTGTTTTCAGGTATGTGTTTATTCGCAGAACCAATATAAATTGGTACTTGATGCATTTTACAACTTGCGGCATTCTAGCCTCGTTGGTGTGACTGACTTACTGGCTGACTAACTGCAGCCAACTGTTATATCCACTAACTAAACCAACATTGCATTGGAAATATTTGCTTCATTGAATTCCCTAAAACTTTTTATGCTACATAGGACTATTTGAAAATGCATGAACGCATGCATTTTTAATAATATGCTCAAAGTGAGGAAAATTCCAAATTTTAAAAAATTTTTGTTTCATTTTATTGTGGAACACGTACTTATGTATGCATAAATAATAAATTTTCATTCGTTATGCATGGAAAACTCGCGCAAATGTATATTGTAAAACATAAAAAAACTTTAAAATATTTTCAGTTGGCTAAATTCTTAGTGGGCTAATGTTGTTGTTGTAGAGTCCTGCAACTACTACTGCTTACAGGCTTTAAACTAAACTTTCGTTAATATTACTAATTATTTGCTATCTACTTATATAAGTCACAAGCTCAAACATGTATTGAGACGAATTTTTACCAAGGTATTGCCAGAGATATTAGGATCCCTGCAAAATTCCTGAATGAACCTTACCTTAATGACTCATAGTTACGTAAAGCTTATGAGGTGGGTAACAATCAGTAAATCCAGAGTTAATTGTAGGTTCCACAAATCCCAAAATAAAAACACCATTACTGATGCCAAGTGGAGAGCACCTGTTAAGCGCTTCTAATTGGCCAATCGCCGGAATATTTCGTTTCGGGAACATCCTGACTTACCCAAGGAGATTAAATTAAATTTTGGCAAATTTATCTATTTAACTTGCGTAGCTCGTAAAGCAATGGTGAAGTATACCAAATTACTCCACTTGACTGCAATGCTATAGCTCACAGTTAGTTGGCCTATGTCTCTTTTGCATAATATACTTTTAGGCGCAAGTGAAGCTACAGTAGAGGTCGTACTTTTGAAACAATCTCAATTTGGACCAATCACATTAAGTCACAGTACAAACTTTGCAAAGTCTTTCTTGAACTTCTACAACCTTCATCACACAAAAAGTTCACACTTTTATTCTCATAGTCGCTAAGTCAGCTGTTTGTTGATTATTCAGTAATTTTTCCATCTGTTCACCATTTCTATTCTCGAATAACGTTGGTTCACTTCGAGATCGCCCAAAGTGTAATGGGGCTGACTGTGTTGAAAGTGTCAACAGGCACAATTTGGTCAGTTAGCTTCCCATAGTTAGATTGTAACCGGTTCTTTGTCGGAATATTTCTTATGTGCTTTAGTACCTTCATTCCTAAGTAATGCCTTAATATGTACGAGGGTGATATATTTTCTTTCGGAACTCATGCCAGGTAACGCAAAGATATAAAAATTGATAATGTCAGCAGAGTCAGCCACAAGGACTGGGAGCTGAGTTATTTGTGTCCCGCAAATGTCTCGAGAGCTAAAAAATTGTGGCGAAAAAATAGAGGAAGTTCGACATTGCTTTAACCCATAGGACGCGTTCTCCTCATAGGATGTATTTTTGAGGAGCAACTGAATTGACAGAGACACCGTAATTTCAATGTGGCCAGATTTACTGTTTTTCTGGTAATTGATAAAATGGCGCTGTAGATGTTTATCTGTGAGCATCTTCTGTGGGCGCTGGAATGGTCGTGGTTAGCACCAAACTCGTCCATGCTTAGATGTGAACAGCTTTATATCGCAGTGGTAGAGCTATAGTGTAACTCAAAAAGGAGTCATGGGATACGGTTCCAAATCATATTCCGCAGTTGCGAGAGAGAGAAATGGAAAGATTGGTAAAGTTCACATTCTCCCTCCTATCGCTCCAGCTAGCCGTTCTCATTCTGCTACTTTTCACTTCTTTTTCTTATTCTCAATATCTTATTTTCATATTGGGGTGTTGGTGCGGTGTTTCATAGTCTCATTCCTCTCTTTAATTTAATTCCATACACTAGTTATTAGTGTGTCAAAAGGAAAATTGATCAAGTAAAGTAAATCAAGACGTCTTAGCTTTGTAGCAGATTTTTATATTATTCCCTTCGCCCCTTTTACTTACATATATAATCTCAATTGACACACAGAAAAAGCATTTTCAAAATGTTATGAAGTCAAAATCAGAGCAAAGAAATATGAGCAATTCGATGTGAAAGACGTGAGCGCATGGGAGAAACAAAAAACGGGTTTTCTGAGAAAAAAGAAATGTGCTATATTGAAGGAAAACGAGTACAAAAAAATAAATCGTAAAACCTTATAAAAAAAACAAAGCAAATTTGCGATAACAAAGTTAATTACATTTTTTGTATTGCAGCATAACTGTAATCAACGGCCATTGCTTTTTCTTTGAAAATATACTCAAATGTGTGAACGTGATTGAGTACAAGCGGTGTAAAAGACCAAGCAGGAAGTTTTAGAAAAGTAATTGCGATTTTTTATCAATTGAGGCTGTAGATGTTCTCTCTGCATTGAAATTTGGGTATTCAAGTAATATTGAAATTCTTCAGTTTTAAATATCGCAAAATCTTTGCTTGATATTTTTTGGAACCTACGAAGAAAGGTTTAGTAATACATTTCAAACAAATAATTCTTTGAGATGCTGGACCACCTAAGATATACTTAAATAGATCTGTGATGGCATTTAAAAGGATTGGAATACGGATAAGAAGGGGATGGGGATAGTGATAGTGATAAAGATAGGGATAGGGAGAAGAGTAGGGATAGTGAGAGAAGTGAGATAGCGATAGGAATAGGGATAGTGATGGGTATAAGGACAGGGATAGTGATAGGAATAGGGAGAGGAAAATTGAGAGGAGTAGCGATATTGATAGGGAGATGAGTAGGGATAGGGATAGGTATAGAAAAAGGGGTAGGAATAGGTATATGATTAGGGATATGGATAGAGATAAATCTCTTCGGAGGTTATCGCGCCTTTCATTTATTATTTTTTTAAGAAACTGGGTGAATGAATACTTCAAGCAGTCGAGCCTGGGAAGCATAGTAGCCCAGTAGGGCAGGGCAGTATGTCGGTGAGACTGGCATGTTTTTGTACTTCAGCTCTTTTCCACAAGATTTGGATTTAACTAACGACAAACAAATAATTGGTTACCGTTTTTTATTATGGCCGATAGGTAATCCCCTGAAAACCGAGCTTTCATTTTGATTACTTCCTCGTGAGGCTCAGTTCGTTTTAACTTGCCCCTTACATTTAAAGCGCTATAACAATTTTTTAGAGGATATTTCAATATTTGTCTTTTGTTGCCTCTACCACACACACAAATACAACAAAAAAAAAAAAATAAATTGAAAAAATACACAAAAGAAATTTTGAAAGCATCATGTACAGCATAGAAATTGATTTGTCATGCTGCAGTGAAGTTGATGTTGTTGGAACACAAACTTGATTACCAGCGCAGCATTATATAGAGAAAGAATGATGTTTTTGTTGTTGTTTATGATGATTAGAAAGCTGTGACATAGCACAAGAAAGAGTGAGAACAAGTTGAAGAAGCACAATCAGAAGTAGAAGCGTTGTTAGAACAGGAAAGTGCCACACTTTAACTTAGAGAAGACTGAGAAGGTAGGCCAACAAGTACAACTGGATGTTACAACTTAGACGTGTTTGTGCAAAATAAACAAATACCACAAAGAAATAAAAAAGAAAAGAAAAATTTTTGGACATGCAAAGTCAAAGGAGTTGCTAAGGTTAAATGAAAAACGAGTGGCAAATGTGTGTGTGAAGCAGAAATTGAGAGAGGTAGCCACACGCATATTACACGAGGTGAGACGAGGCGAGCAGAGTCAAGCCAATTTACTCGCTCTGCTTTGAATATAAATTGAATGCAAAGCGGTGTATTGCTATGCGATTGGAAAAAACGAGCGCTGAACTCTGAATGTGGTTTGTCCGCCAGCAATCTGTGCATTAAGTTGACTCCTAAAAAGTTAATAGGACCTCACGCACTAACAACATTTTTTTTATGAGGCACTTAATGCTAAGCATGTCAAGATTCTGAGACATTTTAACGCAAGAAGTCATTATTATAGATTGGAATATTTCTTTTTAATATCAATCGGTACAATAATAGCAACAGCAGACAATATCCTTTCCGAAAATAGATTTCCTCACCATTGATAAAAGTTCCTCTCTTCCCATACCTATTCCTTCTCATTTGTATCTCTACACATATTGCTTATCCCTATCCCCGTCTCCCTCCACAAAATGTTTCCTGTCGCTATTCTCATTCTTATTCTTGAAACATTCCCTGCACTTATACCAATACCTCTCCTCATTTCAATCACCACCACCGTCACTACTCTTATCACTATCTCTATCATTATTTCAATCGTACCTTTTCCTATCCCTAATTCCATATTTATTCTCATGGAACCAGGGGATGGGGAGGGCGGGATGGCCTAGGAGGTTTATTGTGGTCATATAAATCGTTCCTGAGATGGTCGGGCTAGTACCTTAATGGTGCTTTGTTACCGGAACGTACCGGATCTATATCCGGCAAAGGACCATCAACATCGATAACACTCCCCAAAGCCTTCGGGAGTGTATTTATCGTTAATACAACAACAGCATTGTATATAAAAACAGAGGCTACACCCACCTGGGCCTCACATGTTAGTTAGAATGAGTATATAAAGTTTAATGCAAGTTGTTCTCCAACAGTTTGATTTTCGCGCTTATGACGGCTACGCCTTTTGTCGGGAAAAAGGGTCAGAGGAGGGTCCACCTGAAAAAATGTTATTTACAAAGCGACTTGCATGAAATTTGCTACGTAGCCAATATGTTTCCTAGATTAAAATACAGGATAACTTAGTTTCCCTATTCGAAAAAAAATCGTTTCTCAATTTATCTGGTATGCGGAAAGTTGTTACTATAGATTCACATTTATAAGACTACTTTTCGCGGATGGTCCAGAGAAAATGATTCTCTTAATGGTAGCAGAGTAGCTAATTACCTGCGCAAGGAGAGAGAAACTGAAGTCTGAATAGCAAGGGAGAGAGATAGAGATAAAGAGAGAAAGAAAGGGGAGAGGGATAGAGATAAAGACGTAGAGAAAAAATTGGAATAAAGACAAGGAGTGAGGGAAAGGGGAACAGAGATGGAGATTAAACGAGTGAGTGGGAAAAGAGCTATGAAGAGGGATATAGATAAAGAGAGGTATTAAGATAAGATGTGAAGAGGGGGAATAAGTTGTGATAGAAAGAGATAACAAGGGAGTGATATAATGTAGAGGAAGAAAAAAAGAGATAGAAATAGATTCATTGAATAAAGAGACTGAGAAAGAGAGGTACTGATAAAAAGAGAGAAAATTCGTTTTGAGAGTTGATTTTCCGACAGGGATCCACCTCGAAAGATTTTTCGTTATCCTTTGGTTTGAAAACAAACCGTTGTAGAACTGATGATGGTGCAACGCCGTAATCGGTTTGTCCAAAACAAAATTGACGAGGGATGACGGAAAATCGTGCAAATATACATCCGAAAGACAAGTTAGAAAGGTAGAGAAAGGCAGAGGAATTGAAAGGGAGAAAGAGAAAGAAAGATAGGAAGAGAAAAAGAGATATAAATCTTGGGATGAAACTAATTTCTGGGCCATATCTATTCACAATGAATATTTTGATTTTTTCGTTTTATTTAGGACGAAAGTATTAATTTTTTTCTTTGAAAATACTGTCACATTCATTCATATTTTTTTTTGTTAAATCATATGCTTTCACACCCTTAGACGAAGTCCTTGTGCAACCATAAGAAATTTCCATATTTTGCACATCACATTCAATTTGCTCTTTTTTGCTGCCAAACTCCTTCGCTTGAACTTCACCTTCTTACCATTCACCAGCAAAGACATCTTTGAGCATTTGACCAAAACAAACACGCAACAAAATTGGTGGTTAAGAAAATAACTGAGGGGGAAAAAAATACCCATCTTTGCTCTTGTAACATTTCGTTTTTCTTTATTTCTTTGTGTTCACCCATTTTGTGCAAACATATGCCTAAAAGCATAACTTGCAATTGGATTTCATAGGAAATAGCCAAACACTTTACACAGCTGTAGATACTCAGCTGCGCACTCAAAAGACAGATGACCATAAAATATAGATACAAGTGTGCCTTTAAGTGCTCATTCATACATTTGTGAAACTTTTTGTGTTTACCTGTAGATGTGTGTGAGTATGTGTGTATGTTGACATGCGTTTATGTTTATAGCTGATTTCGCACAAGGATGAATGTCCTTTCAATATGACACTGTTATGTTGATCTGCTATTGTGCTTATGTCAAAGTGGAAAAATGTTAGTGCCAATATTGAATTTGATATTCCCTTCATGAATATGGAATTGTTGGAAAAAAATATTGAATTTAGAAAGATGCAAGAAAAGATAGTACTAAAATAGGGAGATTTAAAGCTATTAAATAGCTTAAAAGGTTTCTGATTATTGGGAATCTTGTACATACATTTAAGCGGCATGGCCTTTAAGAAAGGATTTTAAGTAACGCTGCCAGAATAAAGATCTATCTTCTAGAAGTGAAGGACCTTTGACCTCTCGTTACCATAGGCTTATGCACGCAGTGCATTATATCCATCCAGTTTAAGTCCTTCAAAAATTACAAAGCGATCCATGCTAAAGGATAGCGCGCTCAGGGGCTTTGTATGTTTCTAGAAGTAGTCGAAAAAATCATTCCTGAAAGTACTAGAAGGTGCTAGTGGCGAAGCTTACCATATTCCAACACTCCCTCAGCCTTCGAGTGCTTTTGGGGTTAAAACAACATCAAGAACATGTCATTCAACTGGTTATCCTCCTCCCTTAGGATGAGAGTTAAAGGTGTCGCCAACTAGCATCATGCTAAGTCAAAGAGCTCAAGCTTTACTAGGTGTAGGCCTGAGTGGAACTTTGTTAGCCAGTCAAGGCTTGTCGCTCTTCTAAGTGACATCCACCACGCTTGGATGCTAGTAAGTATAAGGCTCGAACAAAACATTCAACTTTTACTCCTGGCTGTATCGTAATATATAGAAATACATAGAAATAGATTCGAGATATACTGAAGGTTCGTTAAAGTTGTAATCGGCTTTTATGTAACTTCCCGAAAGTCTCGACACAGAGCCTCAAACCCTATGTAATATAAAGTGAAAAAATAGGTCCATTGAGATATTAGAAATTACCAATGGTTATTCATGAGATCTTACACACAAACATTTTAAATAAAAACTTATAATATTGAAAGCTATTCAAGTAGGCCTTCATATCGTTACGTGGTTAATAAGTTATAATTTTACACAACACATACAAATACTCAAGAACAAAATAACCCTTAACCAGCTAAGTAGATAACTAAGCTGAAGTTTATAACCAGAGAACAAGATTTAAGTACAACAATCCTAAAAACCTGAAGCAATACGGATTTCTCGGCATTCGGACAGTTCCATCAGCATATACAAACCTTCTTAGTCTAGCTATGTCTAGGGGCGCATTGCAGCAAAGGGGTGCACTACCCATAGAGATTTGGAACAAAGAGAACATCTGCAGGTCAATCTGAGTTGGGCACCAGTTACCAACCAATCCGGATGTGTGATCAGTGTCTGGAAGTGGGTGAGAAGTGTCTTACGTAACGTCAAGTAGAGACCAGTGTTCAACTAATCTCAAATATCTCTCATCAATGGATGAATTAGCGGTTGCGTAGAATATTTTTCTTTGGGACATTCTGCACCTCCTACCATGACTCCGTGACTAGAAGGCCCCTATCAAGACGTCTGGCTGTTCACTTTACCATAAACAGAATTTATTATTTTGGCAAGAAGAGGTAATACTCAGTTATAAGCAGCGTATATTTTTTTGTAGGCATCAAAATTGTACAGAAAGCTATCGCGGACTCATCTGGAACACTGAGTTTCCAGTTTTTGTACGGAGGGAGCATATGCCTTCACGAATTTGAGCGTAGAGGAAAATTCGGCCTGTTTCGTCACTGCGCGGTCTTACAATCAGAGGTAGTGGCCATTAACAATGCGATGGAGGGAATGCTAGCCAGTGCTCTTTTTGTTATTGGTATTCTTGGGCAGCAGGGGGAAATTAAGTTCTGAGCTCAAAAGTGGCTGCTATCGAAGGGCAGTTAAATTCTGAGCTCAACAATGCTGCTATCGAAGAGCCATAAAAACAACCACGTGAACTACCACTCGTATCCCTTGCCCGAATAAAATTTTTCTAACCGTACGAAGTGCCTCGTATGAACTTCGGAGGGTCGCGAATGATTTTTTAACTCATTTTGAAAAGGTGGGCTGCATTCAAGCAGCCATCGGCTTGGCACCACACTTCACAAAGTAGTGAGATCCCTTCGGCTTTCTGTTGACCAAGGTACGGACAATGACATTGTGGATTCAAAAAAGCTTTTTCTATCATATGTCAGAACTAGATTGGCATTGGACTCCTTGCCAGCTTGCTTTACCAAAATATATATTAATCTTACAAAAAAATCGCCCATTGCTCTGTGAAAATCATATTCTAGGGATCAAAATAAGAAACTTTGCCGAAGGAACCATACCTCTAAAACGAATTCTGATGTCCCCCTACTTTAGGTCGTAGGGGCAAATTTTGAAAAATCTCACTTTGAAATGCCTATGTTTTTTCTTTTTGGAGTTTATTTTTCTCTTTAAAAATTTATTTAGTCAGAACATATGTAAATGAAAAAATGAATTTAACTTAGTAATAGAAAAGAAATTAAAAAAAATTATTAGAAATTAGCGTTTTTACAACCCCCTTTTGAAACCAAGGCATCACTGTGACACAATTGCATATCGTAAAATTGCTTGTGTTGGTTTTTTAAGCCACCACAAGACACAGCAGGTAGAATTGAAATTGCTCTTACCCAAAAGTTCGACCCAAGGCGAGGGACATCAGGATTCGTTTTAGAGGTATGGTTCCTTCGGCAAAGTTTCTTATTTTGATCCCTAGATACGGATGGAATTTTTATCAAATTCTGTCAGTTAAATCCAACAACTAAAGAATGGCTTGGCTGAATGCGTTTGTTACATTTCAGTCATAGAGGTGTGCGGGTTCGAATCCTACTCCTAGAAGAAAACTGCTTTGAAGAGATTTACAAAGTATAATCGAAACAGCTGTCGCCTTGTCCGACGGTACATACGTTGTTTAAATTTTTGCCAAATTATTAAATAAATTAAAAATTGCTTCAAATAAATGTTTTCATACATTTAAAAACAATGAGGGCGGGCGATCCCCACTTAATTTATATAAATCCTTTTTTGATTTTTGATAATTCAAGAAAAAAATCTATGAATTTTGTAACTGAATGGGTACGAACCAATCTCAAAGAGCTTTTCGAAAAAATTGAAAATTATACGAAAAAGATCAAGATAATTATCTGAATTTTTTTGAGTACGCAGTTTTATTGCCCAATCAATTTTAGCCTAACAAAGTACAAGTAATGTGTCCCTCAAACACCCGTTAATTTTTGATAATTTTTGTTTCCAAAGCGTGTTTGAGATTTTGCTCCATATAAAGTGTAAAATTTGTTTTCTTATATGGAAGATAATTTGAAATCAAGCGAATTTTTAGAGATCTATGACTTTGATCATCTTAGACCAAAATTGATTGGGATACAAATCTGCATGCTTAAAACAGTCCAGAGAAATCCAAATAAAAATTTCGAAATTTTCGTAAAATTTTGCCGAATTTAAAATTTTCTTCGAAAACGTTTTTGAGATTGGTTGGCCTAGGCTCAGCAAAAAAATGTATTGAAATGTTCTCTTTATATTTTGAAAATAAAAGGAAAGAAGAATTGAACTAATGAAATTTGAGAAAAAATGCCGTTTTTATTTTTTTGTTCGCTGCTGTAAAAATGAAATTTGGTTTCAACGTTTAGTGTATTGTTTTGTTATTATACAGACTATGCAGTTACACACAAAAATATTTTTGTATTTGTATGAATTTACTTATATCTTTTTTATTATTATTTTGGCACAGAGTGAGTTGCATTCTAAATGACATTAAATATGCGCGCATTCCACGGATTCTTTCATTCTGTGAGTTATAAAAAAAATTCCAAATGCTATGCGTAAAGCTGTGTAAGTGTTAGCGCTTGCAATCATGTAAAAAATACACATTTAATGTTATATACAAATAAATTTCAAACAAACATATGTACATTAGGGTGGGTCAAATTTATTGTTGAAAATGCACATCCAGTTTCTGAATCTATGGGTCATACTGAGTAATATTGCGGCATTCCATATTGCAAATTCAATTCTTAAATAGCCCAAAATATTTTGAACAAAAATAATAATAAAAATTTCTAAAAAAAAATATTTTCTAACAAAATTAGGGAGGCTCGAAATTCATTTCGGACCTATGGTCCCATGTACAATATTACTCAGTATGACCCATAGATTCAGAAATTGGATGTACACCTGAAGTTTTTTTCCACCATACAATTTGACCCGCCCTAATGTACATACAGACATTCATATATATGTATATCTAATATTTTATTTACCACATCAAATGCAAAAGCTGCGATACATGTTACTCATTCCTAAATGGATGTATTCACTTGTTGTGATACACATTTTCTAAAAATCAAATTTTTAGAAAAAATAATTTTTTTGCTGTAACAATTTTTTTTTGTTATATGTATGTATGTACACACACATGCATATTTGAATATATACGAGCCAATGCATTGTAGCAGAAAGAATGTGATAGAATGCAAAATGTGTACAGCGGAAAACGCGATTGTAGCAAAACGAATAGAAATGGGAGAAGTGTAGTAATCCAAAACCAACTATTTATGTAGCGCACAGTGTTTGTGATTGATCAAAAAATGCTGTTTTTGTACTAGTAGACCCGGCAGATGTTGTTCTGCTCTAAATTTGGCCTACCTGCATACATTTTAAAAAGCTTTTTCCGTTTAACTCTCCCCCTCTTCACTTTTTCCTAATCCTAATCACTCCTCTCCGTATTTTTCGCTTCATCTATCTCCATCTTCGTCTCATTCTACCTCTCTCTCAGTCTATCTCTTTTGTTCCAGTCCCAGTCCCACTCCGAGTCTCAGTTAATTCATGTTTCCATTTCGGCTTCGCATGCATATTTATCAGTTTTGCCAGGTTTATGCGACTAAATCGAATATCACAATGAAAATTACTTTAGAGCTCTCAGCAACAGATTTCATTTGATATCCATATCACCCACACATTCTAGGGGTATCGGGGTCCACCTTTTTGGCCTATTCTCGAAACCCTAGTCACCCAGCGGTATGAAAATTACCCTCTACTAAAGCACTCATCAACAGCTTTCATTTGTTATCCATATTCTATAAACACATTCTAGGGGTACCATGGTCCACGTTTGAACAAAATCGACTGACGCATCACTTCAAACACCGGCGACCAACTAACACACATTTTAGCCTTTCCTTTTATATATATAGATTTTTATTTTTCACACTTCACTATAATATTAAAACGAAATGCAGATATTCATTGCTTTTGAAATTCTCCTGAATTAAAAAAAAAATGTCTTAGTACTTCTAAATCGCGGGCCCCCTCAGAAACCCCGGGTCCGGGGGTAATCCCCGCCTCCCCCTCTCTCTCTCGACGGGCCTGGTGATGTGCTATACTTGATATCATTCGCTATAATATTTTTTATTGATAAGCAGGTGGTTTAATTAAACACCAAGCAATTACACGGAAGTATATCCGCACCACTTCAAAATATGAGTGCCGCTGCGTATACGTAACATTTGATTATTACGTATAAACACTTAAAAAAATTTCAATAAAATAATATTGCGAATATAAACTGAGATATAACCTATCCTATATTTCAAGTTAGATCAAACTACACACGGGGTGTAAAACAAATTCAAAATCGGTTCAGTAGTTTAGGAGACCATCGCGGACAAACATAGTGATACGTGATTTTTATATATAAAGATTTAGTATTGACTCACGTAGAATGAATTTGATATTTAAATACTTTTGTTTCACATTTCACAGAAATAATCTAGTCCCCAGGGATGAAACATATGTAATTAGATATGGTCTAACAATTTTGTAATTAAAATTATAGAAACCATCTTAAAAAGTTTTCGGAAAAGTTCAAAAATTAAGGCTGTCCAGAATTTTTTCGAATTTGCAGTTTTGTTGCTCAATCAATTATAGGCTAACAAAGTAAAATTTATAGATCTCTCCGAATTCGCATTGATTTTTTACAATTTTTTGTTTCAAAGTTTTCGTAAATGTTTCTGGAATTTTTTGCTGTTTTTTGAAAACGTTTTTGAGATTGGTTTGCATCGTAAAAGAAAAAAATATTATTAAAAACCGTGAAAAATGTTTGGCAGAAGTAGGATCTGAAAGAAGTATTTAAATCACAAAATTTGAAAATCCAAGCAGTTGTATTTAAACAAAAAAAATTTAAAAAATTGGAAGCAAACATTTCATTAGCATGATAGATGTAAAAAAAATTTCTGAATCGCAAAATTTTACCAAAAAATTTTATGTATTAAGAATAAAGTTCAAAAAAATTGTCTATAACAATGAAATAAGCCGCTGAATGTGTTGCTGAGCGCAAAACTTGAAAATCGAAGATGGTCCTTACGGCGGAAAAATTTTTTCCGATAGTGAACCACGCGCCTATCTGTTCGAAGAAGTTCTATTCACGGTTGGTTTTTCTTGAAATTTGGTATAAACGTAGCCATTTGCATAGATTAGTATTACCAACACTTTTACTTCCGGGACATGCACCAGGGACCGATCTATTCTATTCTATTCATAGTTTGATTTGCCTGAAATTTAGTATACAGCTAGCGCTTTGCTTAGAATAGTATTTACGAATCTTTTTCCCCGGGAATGGGACCAGGGACCGATCTATTCGAACAAATTTCATTCATCGTTCGATTTTCCTGCAATTTGGTATATAGATAGCCCTTTGCCTAGATTAGTATTTCCGACACTTTTAGTTCCGGGAAAGGGACTGACTAGGAGTGGGTCGGGGACTAGGAGCCGGACTGGGACTGAAACTGGAACAGGGACTGAAAATGGAACTAGGAACGGGGAATAGGGGATGGAAAAGAATAATAAGTACATACCAGAGAGAAGAGAAAATATGGAAGGAGAAAGTGTCTAAGAAAGAGATAGAGTTAGACGGAGATAGATAGATAGGGATAGGTGAAGCGGAAAGAAAGGAAGGAAAAGACGGAGAGGGAGAAAGAGAAGCAATGAAAAAGAAAGAGAAAAGCAGGAGTGAATAAAAGGATACGAAAAAGGGCGAGAGAGGGAAGGAGAGTAAGAGGTAAAAACTTTTTAAAATCTATTCATATAGACGAAAGTAAAGGCAAAACAACTTTTGCCAGGTCTGCTAAATAAAAAATTGTACGAAGTATGCCAAATCAATATTCTGATACGTAGCAATTCTTTTTGTTGTTACAAATAAGTTTTAAAAAAATATTGCAGTATTTTGAAAACAACAAAATCATAAAATGCTTTTCTAAAGGGGAGGAAGTTTTTAAGCAAACACTCCACGTGTATTTCTGCCACGAAAAGCTTCTCAGAAAAAGCTTCTCAGAAAAAGCTCGTCTGCTATGCAGAGACCTTTCGGAGTTGGAATAACAAACGTACCACATGATAAGACGTATACCATTGCGTATACGTAACATTTTTCGGCATTATTTGGTATAAAAGACATACATTACATACATACAAACATACAGTTAAGCTAATTAAAGGGTGTTGAAAAGGAGCACGACTCAAATCGAAAGAGGAGCTCGGCCTTAATCTTCTCGAAAGTACGAGTATATCGCCCCAAGTAGTTGTTTTTCAGATTCAAAGATTGATGCACCTATTTTATTGAAGAAAAAAATGTAATAAATTTAAACAATTTTTTTAATAAAATTAAAAGAAAAAATTACAAAAAAAAATTTACACTATCAAATATGTTTCTTCTGTCCATTTGGTTGTTTGCACTGGAGTTTCTGAAATAGCTATTCATTGTGATGCCTGATTATCCAGTTAAAACTGCTAAAAACATAATTAAAAACGTTTAATGAAACTAACATGCATTAAGTACAGCCTGTATAAAGCATAATTTTTCACTGCTTATTTTCACCCACCCCCAACCACTGTGCAACGGGCAGAGTAGCTCATAAAAAATGATGTATGGTAAAGCTACAAGCTGAATAAAAAATGCTGGAAAAACCAAACGTTTGTGTATTGCAACTTTTATGTCATTGCTAATGTTAAACAAGCACACAAACAAATGTACATACATACAAACATATCTTAACATGTATACATGCATACTCATACAAATGCATATATATTAATGCGAATTTTCCGCTGTATAGACATTGTGCGCCCGAATAAACTTGTTTGTGCAACAGCTTCCACTCTTCCTGCGGCATTAGCGCGCTTCCTCCCGCCCCATTCACTCTTAAAAAATAGAACCTAACCCCTAAAAATTTACAGATTTTTTATGCAACTCCTACTTATGTATGTATATTTTGTATATAACCCTACTCTTGCATTTATACAAAGCTTCTGGTCAACGCGGCAGTACTACATAGAGCATAGTCTGAGTCTCAGTCTGTTGATGTTCATAGCAAAAAATGTATGTTTTCTTTTTGTTGTTGTTGTTGAAACGCGAAAAAATTCGCGATATTTTGTAATCACAATCGCACCAGCGTCACCAGTTTTGTTTCTGCGTACATATGTACACTTTTATAGGGGTTTATTCGACGTTTTTTTAAATTTTAGCGTTTTTTGATTTCAAATTTGTTGTTGCAATAACGTTATTTCATTTCACTTTGTTGTTACTTTGTACATGCATCTCGTTGAAATAGAAGCTGGCTAGGGATATGTTTTAACAATATTTGCCATTTAAAATTATAGCCCTTTGTTCCAGTCTTATATCATAAAAAAATTTGAAATATAATTGATTTGATTACTTTTACAAAATCAGTTCAAAGCCTGTTCGACAATGCTTCGGCACAGAGATTACACATGTAACCGTTTCGGAATTACTTTGAATTATAATAAATAGGATACCTTCTATCCCAAAATTTCATTGCGAAACCATTTCAAAATTTTTCCTAAAACAAACTCAGGTGGTTCGATAAAGGATCCGTAAAACTTACGGCTTACGCAGATTACGTTGCAATTGTCATAAGTGTAAAATGCCCTCCAACGATTAGCTTTTTGATGGGTCGGGCGATCAAGGATATTAATATCTGGCCGCCTAATGTCAGGTTGACAGCCAATGCAGGGAATACGGATATGGTCTTGTTAACTAAGAGGTACAAGGTCCCAAATTGGAACAGGCCTAAATTAGGAGGGATGACCCTACCGGAGAAACCTTGCACAAAATATCTAGGAATAATCCTAGACAGTAAGTTTTCGTGGAAGCTCAACGTGGAGGAGAGAGTGAAGAAGGTCTCCGCGGCACTTTATGCATGTAAAATAATGCTGGGGTGTAGGTGGGGTTTATCGCCCTTTCTCTCTCATTGGGTATTTACAGCGACTGTAAACTCTATCCTACACTATGGAGTTCTTGTTTGGTCGACAGCCATACAAAAAAGAATCTATCTCAAAAAATTAGAGGGGGTATGCAGGCTATCAATGCTTAGCATTACGGAAGCCACTAAAACAACCCCGACGGCTGCACTGTATGCTATTATGCACATTCCACCTGTAGACCTGGTAGCAAAGAACATAGCCTTAACTACAGCAACGAATTACAGTGCCTCGGGGCAGTTTGAGGGCAAACTATATGGCCGTAGTAGTATAGCGTCGTTAATTACAGGACGAACAAACTACATGATTCCTTATATGCTCTTCGAAGGGGCTCGTAGAGCCACAATGGCAGACGAGGCGATACACGTGTACACCGATGGTTCCAAAATAGTGGAAGGAGTAGGTCCGCGTTAAACTGTGCTGATCCGGAAATAAACAGATCCTACAAGCTTCCAGATGACTGTAGCGTTTTTCGGGCTAAAGTCGTAGCCATAACCAAAGCATTAAAACACTGGAGAAAAATAGCTTAAACTTATATTGACAGCCAAACAGCAATTATGGAAATAATCTCGCATAGCATAGCATATAAAAATCTAATATGGGTCCCAGGGCATATGGGAATAGGTGGGAATGAAACAGCGGTTAAGCTAGCTAAAATAGCGCATCCCTCGAAGCTTGCTCCGTAGACGTCCCAGTTAGATTAGGTGAGATTAAGAGAAGGCGAGAGGTGCACATGATCGGCCAAGCGGGAAATAGGAGGGTACAAGCGCGGGGCTGTAAAGTGGCGAAGATTATGTGTAGGTCTTACAACCTTAGATCAAAAAAAGTTGCTTACTACATTAAAAAGAGAGGACTGTAGTCTCTGTAGGGCACTGCCTTATGGCGTCACATGCCTTTAAATTAGGATTAGTCAGTGATAGCAGATGTAGGAAGTGCGGGTTGGAGGAGGAAACGACCGAGCACGTTTTGTGCTCGTGCCCAGCGCTTGGAAGGCTAAGACTCCAGCTATTAGGAGTGATACAGCTGTCACATCTAGAAGCAGCAAATGGCTTTAGTCCTAGAAAGCTTCTGGTATTTCCCAAGAGTTCGGAGTTATTTTATAACACGTCCTTTCCAACTTCCCACACATCGCAGCCCTACTCATTGTGTGTTAAATATACATCAGCTGCTCGAAATCACGTCCATTCCGACAGCACTGATAATCAATTCCGTTGCTCGGCATCACAGTCCATCCCGACAACTGATTCAATAATATATGTATATACATATTTTATAATATAATTTTGCTCACTATGTATACTTGTTAATTTTACACTGTAATCCGCATTTATGTTCATTCATTAATTCGTATTTAGTCTGATTGATTGTAAAATTTGTAGACTAACAAATAAATAAATAAATAAATATTCCCTGGTTTCTGCTAGGGGTTTTCAGTTTGGTCGTTGTATAAACTTCTGGTAATACTACGGACTCATTCAGTCTCATGGACCGGCCAGTTCAACCTAACCTAACCTAACACTCTGCGAACTTAAATTAAAAATTAATTGGAAAACTCCTCTTACTATGAAAATTAAAATTTCGAAATTATCCCTCACTAAAATATTTACTTAAACTAGATCTCATTAGTAGTCAGCGAATCAGTGATTAGCAATAAATATTTGATTTATCATAAATGAGTACCAATCCACACAGTAAACCCACAGCAATGCAGTTGAAAAAGAAACAACCACCAAATGTACATATGTATGTAGGTATAAGTGTACATTTCAATTAACAACTTAACTATTTGCTTTAAAATATGGCAAAATTTACCTGCGGGTCACAAAACGGACGCGCATAAATAAACCAATCGAGCTAAATTATTAAATGTAGCCCTTTCCAATGCTATTAGATCATATATAGGTACATACAGACGTACATAACTGGATGCAATATAAAATGCAAATGCAAACAACCACACCCAAAAACTGCATTGAACCATAACCAAAAGCTTATTTGAGTGTACTGTGTTCGAAGTCAACAGCAAAAACAACAAAAAATTTCACAAATTGTAATAAGCAAAACCAGCTAACAAAAAAATTGCGCAGACGAAATGCATTGTGGTTAACATTTTTGATTTTATTAATGCAACGAAAATTAATACAACGCATAAATGAACGCGCGCCTATATCTATACTCACGTATGCATGCAGGCAGCGACTCATACACACACACTCATTTATGCATTTACAATTTAGGCCTCTGTGTATATAAAGCATATTTTCAGGCGTTAGGCATTTTTTGGTTATTCGCAGTTCGCCGTTTGTTGTTATCTAATGTCCCTGCTGCTCCTTTTGACTGTGGCTGGCGCTGCATGCGCACTTCACACTGCATTTGCAGCCAATATGCGAAAATACCTTCCGTTGCAACTAATTTTTACATACAACGCCGCCCACAACATGCTCACTAACTGCGCTGCGCCCCGCCATTTTTGCACTACTCCTTGTCGTGAGTGCGCTTTGACTGTTTCCCTAGCAATGTCCGGCACAAACGCGTAAGCTTTCCCCGGCAACGTCATTTGAAGGGTGCAAATGTTCAAAGATAGCTCATTTCGCTGTTCACTACATTAGACTGTTTTCAAAACAAATTTACAAAATTTCACCTCAAGGATGAGTTCTTCTTCCTCTCCTATGTCTCGTCGGCTGAAAGGAAAGAAAGGAGCAGTTGTGTTATTGATGAATTAAAGACGAGTTATCGATTTGTTATCGAAGTGCTATAAATTTGGTACCTATTAAAAATGTTATGAGCTTCCGATTTTTTGTCGACGAGTTATCGGTTTGTTATGGAAAACTTCCAAATTTTTATAGAAAAGTTATCAGTTTGTTATCGAAAAGTGCCCCCATTATTTATAAAAATGTTTGGGTGTTTTATTAAAAATGTATCAAATTATCGAAAAGTTATCGATTATTATCGATGTGTTATCAACAAGTTTTTGGTGAGCTATCAAAGAGTTATCAATTTTTTAACAGAAAGTAATCGATTTTTATCACATGGTTATTATATGTGCTTTTGAAAAGCTATCAATTTGTTATGGGCGTATTGCCAATTTGTTCTTGCTATCGAAAATTTATCGATTTGGAAACAAAATGTATGTATATTTTATTAAAAATGTATCGACGTAATATCGAAAAATTATCGACTTGCTATCGTAAATAATCGATTTACTATCAAAATGTATCGTTTTGCTATCAAAAAGTTATCGAGTTGGTATTAAAGAGTAATCGATTTTTTATCGGAATATTGTCACATTGCTATCGGCGTGTTATCGGTTACGCCTTTTCTTATAAAAGGAAAATCGAAAGACTTAAATTACGTATAGAACTCTATTCGCACTAAACCTCATATCGTCGGAGTTAGTCATAGGTTAGGTAAGGTTGAGAGTGAGTGTATGGGAATTTCGCTCACTCCCATTTTTCAAATATTTTGTTCTACTTCCAACAGTATGTCCATTGTGAATGCTTCAGGTGTGTCCAACCAAATAGTTTCCAACTAATCATTAACAGAAGAGCACAAACCCCCCAGATACTAACTAATCCCCAACAAAGCACTTTCTTGTCTTTTTTGCAACTCTAGACATTAAAAGCGAAAATTATACATCGACTCCCCTTTCTCGACGTTCTGACAACTTCTGCAGAACGAACTTGTTTGTATACACCATAATTTAGGATTCGGTGCAACACCGCAGTGTCATGACAACTTTTAGAGCTCTTATTGTAGGGAGGTTTAGTTTGAGGAAGAAGCTTGTTGACTTTAAGACTCACCAGTTGGTTCACAGCAGTTTGTTGTTCAGAAGGAAACCCGGTGGTGGTATCGTCATATAATCCATTCCCTTCAATATTGTGGTTTCTTGGAAGCCAAGAGAGAGAGACATTGAGATGCCCTATGGAAGCCAGCGAGTATCGACATCTCCGCCTAATAGCCGATTTTTTTATAAGGTAGCTTATTTATCCTGGAGAATCGTAGCTGATATCTTTATGGCTTAGACCTCGAGTCGAGAAGTTGGTAAGGCTGACTGACCCGCAGACGCCATTTCCATTTCTGACCCATCTGTGTAGATTGTAATGTCCTTAACTGGAAAAAGGACAATTTTATACCTGGAAAAAGGACAAATTGATACTATCCCTAGCGGGCTGAATTAGATCGGGAGGTAGATTAAGCTCATTTTAATGTACTTAAAAAATCGGGCGGCGCTCAGTAAACTGGATGCGGGAACCTGCTTACATATAAAGTTGGGAATATTCCCTCAGCTAAGCATGCATTGAACAAGCTTGAAAATGACTAATAGTCAACTGAAGTACTTTATTGAGTACTTCGTCCGGCCCAGGAAGAGGGCGCCCCACTCCGCTGAAAGGACCAGGTGGTATACGATTTAAACTCGCTTGGTGTGACCAATTGACACCAGTTGGCAGAGAGAAGAAACGACTGGCGCGCCTTGTTAGACGGCCATAACCGTTTAAACGGTTAAGCGCCAATTAAGTAAGTAAGTAATATAGACAGCTGTGTTGGTGAAATTTCTGAATACGTGACAGAGCTTTTTGCGGGTACACCTCTGTTTTACGACCAGGAGGCTTGAATCAACTGCACTAAAATGGACGTTTTTCCTTTTAGGAACAGGAGCAGGCACAAGTTCACTGAATTTCGGTCTACCACAGTTGGGGGCTAGAGAAACTCGGGGTTGGTCTTGTACTATTGTCGGGTGGATATAAGCACACACTGTGGTCTTGCACAAGGGCGGTATATTCGTGTCATGATAGTAAAGCCGATTCACTTCCATGGAGTTCTGGCATTTGGTCAGCTCGGAGTCTGCTAAACAGTTAGGCTAAGCCATCAATCCAAAGTTCACTGAGCAAAATGATGAAAAGCTTTCGGTACAGTCTAATTTACAAATATATGTCCACTGATGATTCGCGTATGTGAATGTGCTCATGCCGTTTGCAGTACATTTTGCACATGTGTTAGATGCAGCCCGTCACCGGTTATTTGGAGCGACATTTTACTATTCAACCGCAGCTGATGGCGGCTATGACACTAGGTGATATGGAATATTCGTTAGCTTGTATTGAAAATATTCGCGACAAATTTTCTAAGTATCTCACACGGTTTATCGGAAAGATGTTACTTTTTGAAGCTGCGTTGTACAAAGGCGAATTTTGTACGAGGTATTGTCGTCCCATCAGCTGATTACTTCTTCTTGTGCTTTTCCTAGCGAGATTTTGTAAAATGTAATAAACGCTAATTTTCTTTCGACTTGACTTTCAGTAAGCTAGTTGTTTTGAATTCGCTTTGCCATCACTATGCGCTGTACCGGGATCCTTCTTCAAATGATACTTTGCGATGCTACGAAGTAATTTTTCTTTCTTCCCTTATGCACTTTTTCTATCATTCTTCTCCCTCGACGCTACAAATTAATAATTTTTCTTTTTTCTCCATCCCAACTCTCTCTCACTTACATTCCGCTTCATTCTTTCCCTCTCCTTCTATTTAACTTACATTCTCTTCTTAAACTGCCGACTCATACCCTGTCATCCCCAGAAAAGCGTCAAAAATCCTAGTATTCGGTTTGCCAAAATTCTTTAGTGCCCATTTGAGTAGGCGATGCAAAGTTAAGGTCTTTTGCTCTTCAGAATGATACCTAGTCGTGCTGTCTGCCATTCGGGGGAAAGATTCTTGTGAATATTTTGGAATAAGAGTTATTGCCTCCATTTGGCCGTGGTGTTGTTGTAGCGATAAAGATACTCCTCGCATGTTTTGGGAAATGTTATCGATGTTGATGGTCCTTTGTCGGATAGAGATCCGGTACGTTCCGGTAACAGGCAGCATTAAGGAACAAGCCAGACCATCTCGAGTACGAGTTAATCTAACCCCTTGAGCAGGTAAGGTTGACAATTGACTATCGGAAGCTATGAAGATAAAAGGCTTTGTATTCCGCTTATGAAGCCATTGTATCCCTGGCCCTGGTGTCTGACTAGGCTGCACGCTCTTCAATGCTGTTTTGATCTCTTCTTTATTGGAAGGTTGCACGTTAGGGTCTTCTTCGGCAACGTGCTTATTCCCTCTGTATGGCTGAGAAGGGTGAGCATCTACAAGGTTCTCCATTCAACGGGTTTGGGGAACGCGTTTCTTACTAGTTTTTTTACTTTGTTTGAAGGTGGAATCGATAGCTTTTGTTAATAATAACATAGCCCTATTGCCTCTGTACATTCCTACCCGCGTTTCTTTCCTGGTTCCTCTGTACAGATCCGCACATGCACTCATACAGTTATTTGTTTAGCATATATATTTCTCTCTTTTCAGTCTTTTTCCTTAGTTCTTTTTCTTTCCTCTTCTCATCTACGTCCTTTTCCTCTTTTTTTATTCTCTTTATTTCTTTCTCTCTTTTTCCTTCTATCCCACTCTTAACTTGTCTCTCTCTGTTTCCCTAGATATATATCTCTTTCATTTTCTTCCCATTTCTCTTTCTTCCTCTAGTTTTTCTTCTCTTTCTCTCTTTTCCTCTCTTCCTCTCATTTTATCCTTCTTTCTATCTCTTTTCTCTCCCCCTCCCCTTTGGGTTTCCTTTCTTTATTCCGCTTATTTGCTTCTCTCTCTTTATATTCTTCTTTTGCTTTATATTTCGCTATCCTTTTTCCCCCTCTTCCTTCTCTTTTTCTCCTATTCTTCCATTTTTTCGCGTATCTTTCTCCTCTATCTTGTTTATGTCCTTCTCTTTCACTCTCTATGTGTTTGGTTCGACATCATTGCAGCTGCATATTTTCGGAGCATTTTCGTTAGATGATAATCGTCGATATTTAGAAGAGGATTTGTCAGCATTGAAGTGTAAAATATCACTGCAAGGACAAGGAATCGGATGTAAGCAGGCCCTGGAGCAATTCACTTAAGATTTTGCTGCTATTGCGTCAGTGTTCTTTTCATTTATTTCGGATGTCGTCCTGTACAAACATTGAATGCTTCAGATAGAACAGCAGCGGGAAGAACATGGTTTTCAATGTCTGCTACTCTCCGTTTTCTTATACAACCTGCATTTGTCTTGCATGATATCTGATATCTCTTATTTACAAATACAATACAGTTTATATCTGAGATGACCTTGTGCACTTAAATAATCAAAAAGAGAAGCCGATGAAAATCGTGTTTTGAAAAATTTCCAAAAGGAATGAAATTAAGGTTATGTACTAATATCAGTGCTACTTTTAAATATTTGCGAGCCTAAATATAGGCAAACAGGTACACACGAGCCTGTGTATACACCAATGTTTAGTTAGGGAGCGAATTGAACTATACTCAATTCAGAGCTCATTGTTAGCCTTCAAGTGCAGCAGTTTCATAATTTGGTTGTGCATACTAATACAACACCACCATCCTATGCATCCCACAGAAATAACAATAACAACAACAATAAACATTAGCGATTGTATTAACAGTACATAACCACGAGTATATGGAAACCAAAAAAGGATAATACATAAAGTGAACTATCGAACGAAGGCTATGGCCGGACAAATTTGTTAGAATTTGTATTTCTGCTGGTAGAGCTGTGTAGGCTTTTGAAAATGCAAATTGCAGAGCGGTGCAAAAGTGCGTATGTGAAACCAACAAATATGAGTATATGTACGCAGTACACTAATCCGGTATCCTGTGTGCATATGTGTTTGTGTGCAGCAGTCATTAATGCTGAACGAGCAAATTTTCGTAAATTTAGTTGGACACTAATACACTGCACTGGGCGCATATGAAAGTGTACATAGCAAGCAGTTGAAAAAGGGACACGCGCGTATATGCAAAGCAAAGCAACCTAACGCACAAAGCAGAATAGAGTGGAAAAGATAGGGGGAGGAGAAGAGCATAAAAAGGATAGATGATAGCATGTCAGCTATCAAATGGTGCGTAGTTTCAATTCATACAAATATAGTTTTATGTACATGCAGTCTCCCCATCACATCTAACTTTGGGCGCTTTTCGCATATTCGTTACTCATAGTACGACAAAAAACACTCACATACTTTTAGGCGTTTAACTGCCTGATGCTCCAGAAATTAGTATGCATACGCTATAGGTTACCCCCTACCTCATGCAATTTATTTGATGGCGAATACATACTCGTACTTTATGTTGTTGTATCCGCGCTGCACCTGGTAGCAGCGGCTCTTGGACGTACAAGTAATGTATCGCGGAAATGCGTACTTTTTAAATACATAGACTGTATATGATACAGCTAAATGTATTTAGCTCATACGGGACAGTTTAGGTTCAACTTAGAGTAACTATTCAGCACTTAACTCTTTTAGGAGCTTTTAAAGTGCTGGCAAGAAGAAAGCTGCTTTTCAATACAAAATGATAAATTGTATGAGCACTTGATAAATGCACGTTTGGTCAAAAGTCTTGCATACTTCTAGGCAAAATATTTGGCGTTTTTTTCTAGGATAAAGTTTTACGTCCGATAGATGAGAAGGCAAAGTTAAATTTTCTTTCAATGCTTTAATTTTTTTCTACACGGATTTTTCAACGGAATTGAGAACTTTATTTTTCATTTCTAAATACATTCTGGGTTAAAAATCTTGCAAATTCCAGATTTTTCTAGGGAGGATTTTTATGCCCGCTAAATGACAAGGCAAAGTTAAATTTTCCTTTCGGTGGAACGCGTTTCATGTCTTCTGAGATGAGAGAGTCTGAAATCCTATTTTTGGTGGACACTTTTTGATTAATTCAAAAATTCTTTGCACTCGCTTGTTTTTTACGGATTTTTCAACACACTTTTTGACCCTGTTCTTTTCTCTCATTCTTTTTTCTCAAATTTTCTGTCCCATTACTTCCTGACCTCATATAACTCTTTACAAGTTTTCAGTAAATAGTTCCAAAGATATCCTTTTCAAAAATACTGTGTCTTTTGTGAATGGAGAGATTTTTAGGGAGAAAGAGGGGTTATGAGGGAGAGGTAGAGAAGAAGCGCTTGAGACAGAGATAGAGAGACTGATGGAACGAGCGGGGATGAAGGGGAGAGGTAGTGGAAGAGAGAGAAAGGCGTAAGTATAAAGTGAGTGAGAAAAACGTGAAAGAAAAAAGGGGATGAGGTAGAAAGTGCAGTGAAGAGGACGGGAGAGAGAAGCAGAGGATAAAAAAATTTAAGGCGCGATAACCTCCCAAGAGATGTTAGCTTCTCTTCCAATTTGCGTCGTGCTCCTCTTCATTTTTGCTACAAATTGGCGGGACGGGACCTACTTGTTTTATGTCAACTCCGAACGGCATCTGCAAGGCAGATGAGTTTTGACTGAGGGCTTTTCATGGCAGGTATACGCTCGGAGTGCTTGCCAACACTGCCGAGGGGCGACCCCGCTTAGACACATTTTCTTCTAATTGAAAAAACTCGTTTCTAAAATTTTGATGTTGTTTTACCCGGGGCGAAAACCCAGGATTTTCGGCGCGGATGGCGCAGTACGCTACCATCACACCACGGCGGTCGCCTCAGGAGGAGCAGAAGATAGTGCTATATGAATTTCTTGAAATTCTTTTAATGTAAGTTGTCTGCGAAAGAGCGATAGAGGAAGGAGTGGTATAATGATACAAAACAGAAGGATTGGAAGAAACAGGGGAGAGAAACAGCTAGTAGGACAGAAATTGGAAAGAAAAATATCTTCTCCTAAAAAAATTTGGCATTTGATATAAAGTTCATAAAGGCCAACGTCTTTCGGGACTGCGAGTAGTAGAAATAGTGCTTGTTATTGTTGTATGAGTATTCAGTTACGCAGCACATACTGTTTCGGCCGACGATGTCGGAAAACGGTGTTAGAAGCGTATATTTAATGAACCACGCAAGGAGCTGCCACACGTCATGCAGAGACTCGTCAATTATGAGTTATATCTGTGAGTCAAATCCAAATAACCTAGAGCTAACACTATGTAGCATACAGGGATGAATTTCGAAGGGGTATTAAAGACCGATTGGCCCCTTATGTTCGAAAGTTCGTACAGACCAATGCCTGTAAAATAAACACCATAACTAGGTGTAGTTTATGTAGAGCTTCTACTTCAATTCGTAGTGTGAAAATTTTAAAAATTTTCAAGTAGTTACAGTTCTTTCAGACTATATATAGATCGTTCGCTCACATATTGGTTGATTTTAAGAAAAACATCAACCAGCTTCTTTTAGTTTCTTTCAGATTACTGACCTACCTTAAAATTGTATTTTAAATATATCCGCGTACCGAACCCCCTTTAATGGTTTTCAGTAAACAGCGCCGCCAAGTCAATCGAAGTTTGAGCATCTCTACTTTTAGCTTGCAATACATTTGTCGTGCGAAGCCCAACCGTAGCCGCCAAATACATAATATTCAATCAATATCATGGACTTTTGGTGGTATAAATGTACAATGCGGGGGTGTGAAGTGTACTAACTTCGAAAGTCACGATTATAAAGGTACAAATACGAAAACAAACCCAAATTTTATACAAATAACAAATATTTCGTTTCACAAACCAAATGCCCACAATGTAGCTATTGCAACCCAGTAGGAATATCAGGCCTTACAATAACTGCAATTTTTTCGATATTTCTTTCTCACTTCGAAAAATTATTCTATCAACATTATGAATTAGAAAGTTTAAATGTTTGGAAGTCCATTTTTGCTTTTAAGTAAATGAAGTTTGGGGTCAACCAATAGTTTAGGAGGGGGCCCAATCCCCCTGTGGACAGCCGAATTTTAACAGCTTTGTAACTAACACGCTAGAACGAATTCGGGTGAGATTTGGAACGCACAGAGTCAAAACTGTGGAAGGATCTACTGCCAATGATCTTTTAAAAAGGAGAGCGTACACCTTCTCTTGGAATAGCGACTTTAAAACTATTTTTATTCATTATTTCTCTACGTATATTGACCTAAATTAATGATATTGACTACATCAGGATCCGGGCTATGAGGTTTGGGGACTAAATAAATTTGGAAATGTGAGCAATGCCACCCCTCTCGCATCGAAACAATTATTCTTAAAACGCTATGACTTTGAGACTATTTAAACCAATAATAATTGGTATATAGGTCACTTAGAAGTGAAGGCCCTCTCGTATAATTTTGGTACCATTTTCTTATTATATCTCGATCTTTTCGAGGTTATTTCAGAATATTTTCGGTTTCTTCCGAGATATTTTTCAGGACAGTTTCCCGAATGCTTTAGAACATTCGACCCTTTCGTGGTCGTTTTGGGATTGCTATCAGGATCTATAGATCATATCGGGTACGCATTCAGAATCAATGCAGGGCCATTTCGTCATTGTTTTATAAGCCATTTTGGAAAGGTGACTATCTATAGTTTATTTCTTAATTTACTTTTTCCTGGGAAGTGATAGACCCCCTCCCTTTTTTTCTAAACAATACAGCCAGTTGATATCCTTCCATACTATTGTCTACGCGAAAATTGTATTGTTTCCCTAAAACTTTTAGCAGTCTTTCGAGATAGTTTTAGTACTATTTAGAAATCATTTCTGGACTATATTTGGGCTCTTTCGGTTTCATTTAATGTTTTTTTTTTTTTTTTTTTTTTTGGTATCATCATGGGCCCTACTTTGGCATAGTTTTAGGGTTGTTTATTATAACCAGATTATTTCGGGATTGTTGCGTGATCATTGTCATCACTGTTTCGGGACTCTTTATGTGATTTTTTCTACTTTTTTACATGAAAATAAATAAAATAATAATAACAAACACTTGTGATGGAAAACCGTGGCAGCTATAAGCTTAAGCATCACCAAAGTCTCGGCTTTTTTTTACCAATACCTCCAATTTATGCATAAATAATGCTGATAAAGTTTTCTTACGAGGTCTACGAATTTTCGCAAAAAAAAAATTTAATAAAACTGCCATCAGCAGTTTGTTAAGCGAATTTGTAGCTAATGTTGTTCCTGTTATTGTCAAAACGCACTTGGCCAATTGTTGTTATTGTTGTTCATTACCACAATCATCACTCATCGAATATTCGCCGCTGAACGGTAACCAAATAATTACTTTGTAACCAAGAGGTACGCTGTGGGGGAGGGTGGCGTGCATAGACATTACCAAAAAAACGAGCTCTCCGCACTTAGCACCAAAGCACACAACCTGCGTAGGCATATTTTGTAGTTCATTTCATTACTATGCACGATAAATAAGAGCAAAGTGAAGTCATAACATAGCACAACAGAGCGTCGATAGAAATATGATGGGAACAACAATGATAACAAATGCGTATGAACAGTCATAGGCGAGAACAAGCATTTCAACAACAAAAACTTGTCATGCCATCACAAACCGCTGGAGTCTCTTGAGTCCTCCGACCATGTTAGCGGCATTTTTTAAGTCGTAATTGGTGCTGAGGGCAACCACAACTTACATTCCTTTTTAACTTGAACGTTCTTTTCTACTAGAATGCATTCTCATACTCAACGTTCGGAGATATCTCAGCAAAATGACTGGATATAATCTACGAAAAATAAGCTAAACAACTCACTTAATTTAGTAACCATTATAGACAAAATACTAACGAAATCCTAGATCATACTGTCAATGATGTTTACTAATTTTAATTTTTGTTATTGGCGCCCGAGCGCGCTCACTATAGGAAAAGATATAAATCCATCACGAAACGCTGTGGATGCTCTGGCATAATAATACTGCCAGTTGGCAGCTTTCAATATCCCTTACTAAACGAAAGGTTGTTAGTCTGCTCATGGATACGCCACGTTATGTGCTGGGGAGATCTAATTCTTTTAAAGTTTTTTCTACAGTAATACCAGGCTAGAAGCTGTTTGCCAAACATATTGATGTGCTCTCTAACTCTTTGCAAGGAAAATGACGTTAGACTGGTGCTTCTCAAAGTGGTAGTTATACTAGTAACTTCTCACTCATAATGATAAATGGAGAGGATATGGGTCTTCCCAATTCTCTTCTGCCGCAACTGCGGTAAACAGTATGTGATGTCCATCATCACTATCACTATCCTGCCCTGATCATACTACGCTATGTCAAAAAGGAAAAAAAAAACCGTAGGTTCAATTGCATGAGCTTTTGGGGAAAGGTACAACAATAGTAGCATCACAATGAGTCAGCAGGCCTAGTCCTAATCTAAAAACCACAGTGCACCAAAGTATCTGGTGCTGTCGACATCCTCGACCAGTAGGAAGCTTGAGAGATAATAAATACTCCTTATAGTAGGGAAAGTAATTTCCCCAAAGAGATGTTAAGGATAAGTAGTGGTGATGGGGCCCCAGCTCACCATTATTTATAATTCTTCTTGGTTTCGCTGTTTTTCTGCCTAACTCCATCAGGCTAGTACCAGAATCATGTTCAGCAATTTTGGGCCCAGTTCGTGACCCGCTCTCAAGCTCAACACAAAACGCAACTGTTGGAGCCTTCTTCAACCTGATGCAACTTTATCGAAAGCTGATAGAATACTGAACTGCAACTTCCTATCCAAGATATTTCTAGCTTTATAATATCGTTGAACCCTGGCTCGCTTCAAAACGTAACGCTGTTGTGAAAAGAGATCGGTATAGTTGTTCGATGGGACATATCCCCTATAACTCTTCTGAAAATTTCTCATGCCAATAGCTCAGCGTAAGTGCTCCTTTTGAAAAAAAAAAACATTCCTGCCACGTTCTTCGACCACATTAATTAGCCTAATCCTCCGCCAACTTTAACTGAATTGCACACGACCAAAACCTCCATCAATATAAGCCTCTAATGCAGCTAATATATTGAGGCAGCTTTCAGTGGCAAATTTGGCCTTGGTTACCTAAGTTCATATAAAGACAGAAAAGGCGTATTATTAAATTAACGTATTTTTAGAAATTTGGTCTGGGTTAGGGAATATTTAACCTAGTCGTCTACTGCTTCATTCCGACAACGCAAATTGAAAAAATATTTGCATCTAATAATTACTAGAAGTCTAAATGGCAGCACCAGCTACGCAAATGCTTTCAATTAATTTTATTTGCAGAATATCAACCCCAAATCTGGCAAACCTCGCAAAACCCCAACACAGTAGTGTATGAAGTGCGGTGAGGGGATTTACGCGTTTTCGCATTCTTTTTACCATTGGCAGGTGTTACACACACTCAAATATTGTCTATGTGTTATTGTAATTGTTTATTGTTGGCATGAAGTTCCGTTATTTGCATTGTTGGCCACGTCGCTACATTTGCGGTTTGTGCAGGCAACAATTGGCCGCTTGTAGGACTATCACACCCTCTATTATAGTTGTGTTAGTTGTTGGTGTTGTAGTCACAATTCCCACATCAAGTGCACATTTGTTGCCCACATTTTATGCGTTTATTCCTTTTACTAATATTCGCTATATTTCGTTTATTTGCTCGATACGTTTTCATGTGTAACTACATTTATGTACATTCATTTGTAGGTACTCTCAGAGTTAAGCTTCACATTAATTTGGCAATTTTTCCTGATCCATGCCAATCGATTATTTCTGGGTAATAACATGGTCTCTCATATGGGACTGGGACAAATGGGTGCCTAAAGACCATGCTATGAGTATGTTGATAACATTTGTATGTTAATTGCATACAAGGGGAGCACTATAGGAGTGCAATCGGCCTGTCCTTAATTACTATCAACATATGCAGTCAAACATTTACAGTCCTGAGTAATAACTCATGGAAGTTTTATAATGTTCACAATTTGGTCATTTATATTCTCCGAAGGTTTTGATCTTTTGCCGGATATTGATTTGCAACGTTCTGGAAACTATCACCCGATCACCTAAGCAACGACTTGATATGACCATGTCGCGCCCTCTATGTCTGTGGGTTTTAGTCGCCTAACCCGCCGGCCAGGAATAGGAGAAAAGCTCTTAAGATGCATGTTGACACTCGAGTCAATCTTAAATTTTTTTTATACTCAGCGTGCTTTGCACACAGAGTATATTAACTTTGATTGGATTACGGTTGGTTGTACAGGTATAAAGGAATCGAGATAGATATACTTCCATATATCAAAATCATCAGTATCGAAAAAAAACTTGATTGATCCATGTCCGTCCGTCCGTCTGTCCGTTAACACGATAACTTGAGTAAATTTGGAGGTATCTTGATGAAATTTGGTATGTGGGTTCCTGGGCATTCATCTCAGATCGCTATTTAAAATGAACGATATCGGACTAAAACCACGCCCACTTTTTCGATATCAAAAATTTCGAAAAACCGAAAAAACGCGATAATTCATTACCAAAGACGGATAAAGCGATGAAACTTGGTAGGTGAGTTGACCTTATGACGCAGAACAGAAAATTAGTAAAATTTTGGACAATGGGCGTGGCACCGCCCACTTTTAAAAGAAGGTAATTTGAAAGTTTTGCAAGCCGTAATTTGGCAGTCTTTGAAGATATCATGATGACATTTGGCAGGAACGTTACTCCTATTACTGTATGTGTGCTAAATAAAAATTACCAAAATCGGATGAAGAACATGCCCAAATTTTAACAAGAAATTGAATATCTTTACAGTATATAAGTAAATTATGTCAACATTCAACTCCAGTAATAATATGGTGCAACAAAATACAAAAATAAATGAAAATTTCAAAATGGGCGTGTCTCCGCCCTTTTTCATTGAACTTGTCTAGAATACTTTTAATGCCATAAGTCGAATAAAAATTTACCAATCCTTGTGAACTTCGGTAGGGGCATAGACTATGACGATAACTGTTTTCTGTGAAAATGGGACAAAATCGGTTGAAGCTACGCCCAGTTTTTATACACAGTCGTCCGTCTGTTCTTCCGCTCGGCCGTTAACACGATAACTTGAGCAAACATCAATATATCTTTACTAAACTTAGTTCACTTACTTATTTGAACTCACTTTATCTTGGTATAAAAAATGGCCGAAATCCGACTATGATCACGCCCACTTTTTCGTTATCGAAAATTACGAAAAATAATAAAAAAATGCCATAATTCTATATCAAATACGAAAAAAGGGATGAAACATGGTAATTGGATTGGTTTATTGACGCAAAATATAACTTTAGAAAAAACTTTGTAAAATGGGTGTGACACCTACCATATTAAGTAGAGGAAAATGAAAAAGTTCTGCAGGGCGAAATCAAAAGCCCTTGGAATCTTGGCAGGAATACGGTTCGTGGTATGACATATATAAATACATTAGCGGTACTCGATATCTCGAAAACGCCTTCACATATACAACTAAGGGCCACTCCCTTTTAAAACCCTCATTAACACCTTTCATTTGATATCCATATCGTACAAACGCATTCTAGACTCACCCCTGGTCCACCTTTATGGCGATGTCCCGAAATGGCGTCCACCTATAAAACGATGGCCACTCCCTTATAAAATACTATTTAATACCTTCCATTTGAAACCCATGACATACAAACACATTCCAGGGTTACCCTACATGGTGATTTTCCCTTATTTTGTCTCCAAAGCTCTCAGTATGTAATGTTCGGTTACACTCGAAATTAGCCTTCCTTACTTGTTTAAATTATGTTTAATAGCCGTGTTTTTTAACACGCGCGTATACGTTTCGTTTGCGCGTGTTAAAAAACGCCTATCTTCGCTTAGATAATGCTTAGGAGACCCATCTAGCGGCTGTGGTAAAACAACTAGCTACAGCAACAGGGTGTACCGAAAAGCGGAGACGCAACGCTCTGATGGCCATAGGGTATAACATATAGCTGAATCAGTTGCGATGAATTGTGGACACACATATAATACATAGAATTAGTGTACAGGGTGAAACAAAGACACATATTTCAGTTACATCTGAGTATAATGCGTATTGAAATTTAGTAGGACAAAATTTATGCGCAGCAATTTCAGAGGTGTATTTATAGTTTGTCTCTTAGCAGTCAATATAAAGCTTAAGCGTAAACGGATATACGCGTGTTAAAAAACACGGCTAATATGTGCATTGTTTTAAATATATATGGCCCGGTCTATAAAAAGGTGGCTTATGGCTCAAAAAAGAAATTGCAAGAAACAACTGTTAAAGATAAATAATGCATTTCTTAAGTTTCTTTGTAGTTTTTCTTTTGCATTATGAACAGTCATGCCCAAAAGGCAAAGCAGAAACCAGTTTCTGACCGATATTTTGGCTCCATTGCCATCGAAAAAATGCTATCAAAAAATCTGAGGATGCTTCACCAGCCACCAAAGTGGCGTCGAAAGAACCAAAGGCTTCATCGTATTTCATTTGTGCTCTTCTTTCTCTACATTTTTAGTTCACTTCTAAGCAAGTTAGGATTTTCTAGTTTTCACCACGTGAAAGAGCGTCTCAAAAACTATCGAAACCAGAACAAAAGTGGAACAATTTTTTTTGAGTCATAAGCCACCTTTTCATAGACCTGGTCACATATATTTATCCCCGTCCATTCATTGGTTTGGTTGGCTCTTCCTTCACCTCTCCTTTAAACTAAAATATTCTAAATAACAAAATATTCGATTTAGTCGCCACTACTTCGTATGCGCATTTCTCTGCGCTCTCTTTCGGTATACATACTGTATCATAACTGTAAAGGCCATCTTGTTCACAGCAGTTCAACAATGTATTTGTCCCCACATTCGGGAACTAAATTCCTAATGGAAGGCTACTCTCCAAAAACTCTGTGTACAGTCTTTCGCTGTAAAAAGGAGGGCAGTGGAACTTTACATGTTCTGCGCTTTCCAATTCGGAGAGACAGTGTGGACAGAAGGGATCCTTCTCTATGCCACGCGTATGTAGATATTCCTTGATGCTGCCGTGCCCGCTCAATATCTGTGTGAGATGGTAATTTAGTTCGCCGTGTTTTCGCTCGTACCATTCCGCTATATTACCGTACTAGCATGAAGGTCCAGCGCCCTTTTCTCGATTCCTCCCACCGTTCTTGCCACCTAACTATTGTTCGTGACTTCGCTTTTCTTAGCATCTTCAGATGGTCGGCTGATTCCAATGCCATACACATCGACCATTTCACCTGAGAATAGATCTACTGGGATTTTTCTGGATAAAACATGGATCGCGTCGTCGGACACCGCCCGATAAGCACATGCTATTCGTATAGCAGTAATACGGTATGCTGCTAGTATATCTCTTTGGTAGACCATTTCAGATCCGTGCCATACTGGTGCTGCATATAATATTATCGAGCTGGTTATATTGGATAATAGCTGACGGGTAGCTTCGCCTAGGCCGCCGATGTTGGGCATTATTCGCGTTCGTTAGGGATCCACTAACTGTAGAAACTTTCTCCCCACCACCACCCGGAAGTGCTCCTTAAAAGTTAGTTTTGAGTCAATGTTTACTCCTAGATATTTCAAGAAAGGCTTTGAATTTATTTGATAATCTTTTATGGTTCAGACTACCTCATCCACAGTCCACTTTGAGCTCACCAAAACCACTACTGCCTTATTGCTAGCCATCTCTATCCCCTTGTTCATCAGCCATTCCTTTATTCTTCCCACGGCATTACATAATGCGTGGAGCAGATCAAGTTTCTTGGCTACTACTACTACGACAATGTCGTCTGCATAGCCGACAATTTTCGTACCTCCGGGAAGATCGATTTGTAGCACATCGCATTCCATAGCTTTGCACCTAGAACAGATCCCTGAGTGACACCGCCCGTGATGTTGTGCTTTCTTGGTCCCTCATCCGTATCAAAAAGGAGTACTCTGCCGCTTAAATAGCTATCAATTATTCTGAGCAAGTAAGCAGATGTGCCAAAGTTTTGTAGCATTGTCATTATCTGATCCAATTGATTGCGTTATAATTGAATATTTATACCTGAGTATACGTAATTTTTCCAGGTAGCCTTTATTCGAAATCAACCTTTAAAAATTAAGATCTGTAAGTTATATGAGAGCTATATTCCATAGACATCATCAGTTCCTACAAATGACTTGACAGGTTTTTTTTCACAAGAATTTGCTGACAGACATGCCTAAATAAACTTAGCTTTTCGTAATCACGATTAGAGGGCATATCTTATTTTTCCTTAAAATTTTTTCTTCCTTTGCTATCTACAAATATCGGAAAAGAAGCCTTATTTGATATTTCATTTTCGTAAAACTACCAAAAAGCAACTTAAGGAGGCCTTATCTTAATTTGACAGTGATTTATTCCGTGCTAGAGAGCTAAGTCTCCGCAAAGCTGTTTTATATCTTTTTCTGTGGATTTAGTGAGAAGGTGCGCTGACCTAACTAGCCGATGGTTCTCATCTCAATTGTAATGAAAAAAGAATATTTTTTCAATATATTGAGCCATTTGTGCACAAAAAGGTCTTTGTGGAACCTAGAGGATGGTTTCCGTAATTTCTCCCTCATTTTAATGGCTTCCGGTTTCATGCAATGACAAGGCAGATTTTCTGAAAAATCACCAAAATTGCTGATATCTATAGCATATAGTCCATAAAAAGGATTGTCCTGAAAAGGGAACTGTCATCACTTGTCACTTATTTTTAATATGACCTTTGACACAGTCGTAAAAAGTTCTGTCCTTAAAAGAAAAAGTAAAATAAATACAAGGCGCGAAATACCTCGGAAAAGTTTTAGACCTTTTTAGTTTTGAGGCGGACCCCGCTACCACTACATCACGGCGGCTGTTTTTTCTCCAAACCCAGCTTTACTTACATATAAACGCTGTACCTATTCATCTGGAAATTTTCGTTCAATAAAAATTCCGAGCGAATAATTTTTTCTTACTGGTCCGAAAAATTTCTTTTAATGTTATTTTTATTCCTAATCTCGTTGTTTTCCGTTGGTGTTTCTACCTTTTTCTTAACCTGCCTTTATCATTTATTTTCTACAAATACACTGCAGTGCCGATTTTGTTTCTTATTCTTGTCCATCGTTTATTCCATTTATCTTCCTCAAACTAGCGAACCAATTCCCACGTCCACTGCCAGTTCCACACCCACTCCTACTTTCACTTCCACTCCCATTTTTACTCCCACACCTACCTCTACTGTTACTAACACTGCCACTGCCATATGCACTCCTAGTTCCACTCCAAATCCCGCTCCCTCTACCTCTCTCACCTTAGTTTCCTAATATATGGAATCTCAGAACCAAATATTGAATACTTGCATCATCTGACCGGCCGATTTCAATAACTCTCGCTTCTCCCTCTTCTTCTTAACCATCACCCCATGTAGGGTCTTTACTTTCAGTCGGTTAATATTTGAGGCTGATTTTTTGCCTGGTTGATGCTCTATCAAACTGCACCAAAAAGTAATTTTGAAAAAAAAAAAAAAAAAAATGGTGCTTAGCAGCACCCAAAGCCAACGAGATTGTAGGAGTATTCTGAGTGCACACTTTCTTTTGCAAGACTTCACATATTCGTAATATCCAGAGAATAACCGTGATGCAGATTCCGTAGGTGGCAGCCTCCGTGGTATGATGGTAGCGTGCTTCGCCTACCACACCGAAGATCCTGGGTTCACGACCCGGGCAAAGCAACATCAAAATTTTAGAAATAAGATTTTTCAATCAGAAGAAACTTTTCTAAGCGAGGTCGCCCCTCGGCAGTGTTTGGCAAGCACTCCGAGTGTATTTCTGCCATGAAAAGCTTTTGAGTGAAAACTCATCTGCCTTGCAAATGCCGTTCAGAGTCGGCATTAATTAAACAAGAAGGTACCGTTCCGCCAATTAGTAGGGAAAACTAATAGGAGCACGACGCAAATTGGAAGAAAAGCTCGGCCTAAAATCTCTTCGGAGGTTATCGCACCTTACATTTTTTTAAGGACAAATATCTATATATATATCTATATATATATATAAATTTTTCATCCTCTCTGTTTGGCCGAATTGTATGGATATCTTTATCTCTATTTAATCTTTATCTCCTATTTGGTTTTTCTCAATCTTATTTCTAATTTTTTTATCTTTATCCTTATCATAATCATTATCTCTATATTTTTAAAGTTTTCTTTGTTTGTATTTTTTGCCTTCTTTCATATGACTTTGTTTATTTTTTTTAAATGAGAAATAACAAAAAAAAAAAAAAAAATTTTACTGGATTTTTGTCGTGCACGACTATCCAAATATGTAGCAACTAAATTTGTTTTTCCATCAAAGCTCGTCGGTGCGTATGAATGCTTCTAAATTATTTCATTTAACTAATACTTTGTAGCATCTCATTGAATATTTTTGGGCATGTTTGTATTGAAAAATGTAATTATTCGTTAATTTGCAATTCTGAGAAGAGTAAAGAGATAGCATTACAAAAAGTCTAAATTCTATGCAACGACAATAAATATGCAATAATGGCAGTAGAAAATTTTGTATACAAAAAAAAACTAAACATTGACAGCGACAATGACAACGACAACGACTATGATAATAACAGCAACAATAATAATGCATGAGATTGCGATATTTCATGCACCACACACATGCACATTCAACCCCCACACATGGGCATGACCGCCTACACGTCAAAGTGTCATTAAATGCACCGCAGAGATTTAACCGAAAAATTATAATAAAATCCAGCATTGAATACTTCGCATACACAACTACAATTACAATAACAACTTATAACGCATACATGACAGCAACAACAATAACAACAATGCAATCATAAACGCATAAATTGGCAACAGATTTTGTTTTATTGTCGCGCATGTTTTGTTTTTGTTTTTGCGGTTGAAAGAGGCTCAGTTAAATGTGGCTTCCATAAACGTTATGAGTGGAAAAAAAATTATATATTGCTTTAATATTTTATTCGCACATGCTGTACGCGGAGGTGGTGTGTGGTGGTTTTTCGGGGCAGGATGAATTAGTCAACTTAAAAAATAATGGTAGAACACGCATTTGTGTTACCCGAAACTCTTCGCACTCCTAGGCGTATATATATCGATCTCTTTCTGTTTCGCTCTTGCATTTTTCATAACTACATACATACTGATGTACCTATTTATTCAAATTTACCCTATCAAGGCTTCCGCTTTTTTAATTCGCTAGGTATGCACATCAGCACACACCCACACAAATGCATGCACCATAGTGGCTTTTGCATTTATTTACATTGCACCATATGCGCGCGTTAATGCACACATTTCATTGCCCACTTTTAGGCGCTTGACTGCATTCTATTCCTGATTTCGCTCTCAAATTCGCAATTTGTTGTTATGGTGATAACATTGTTATTTAAAACCTCAAAGCATACTACAGTGTTGCATTGTTGTTGTTTTTTTAACGCATGTTTTCATTTGGTGTTGCTGAAAATTCACGCAGTACATTGTTAAAATAATACTTCGTGACGCGCAGTAAGTTGCGCATGTCTTGCAATGCAATTAAGGCGCAATTATTTGCTTGGTTTAGCCTAGTATGTATGCATAATTATTATTGTGTGAAAATTCAGATAATTTTTATACCTTTCATGAACATGAAATGGTATATTAACTTTGGTCCGATGTTTGTAACTTTGAGAAATATAGAAGATAGACTCACCATTAAGTATACCGAATTGATCAGGGCGACGAACCGAGTTGATACAGCCATGTCCGTCTCTCCGTCCGTCCGTCTGTCTGTTTGAACGCAAACTAGTCCCTCAAATTTTGAGATATCTCAATGAAATTTGGCACAAGGATGTATTTTTGTATTATATTGGACATTTGTCGGATCCGGTAGGATCGGATCACTATAACATATATCTCCCATACAACCGATCGTTCAGATAAGACGATTTTGGTCATTCCTGCCGCAATTCAGAAAGTATAAACGTGAAACCCGGTGATACATATTCTAATATATCATAGAAGATATCCTGAAAAAATCACTTTGATCGGAGCTATATATAGTTATATCCCATACAACCGATCGTTCAGATAGAAAGATTTTTGGCCATTTCTCCCTTAATTTCCAATAAAAAAACGTTAAACTCGGTGATATTTATTCTAATATATCATAGAAGATTTCATGAAAAAATCAGCTATATATAATATATATCCCATACAACCGATCGTGCAGATAGAAAGATTTTTAGCCATTTCTCCCTTAGTTTCTAACATAAAAACGTGAAGCTTGGTGATATATATTCTAATATATCATAGAAGATTTCCTGTAAAAATCATTTCGATCGGAGCTATATATATATATATATATATCCCATACAACCGATCGTTCAGATAAGGGGTTTTTTTGCCAGTTTTTTATATTTATCTTAAAATCGTTTAGGTATGTACATCTGTTCACTATATATTTCTTATACAGCGCATTATTTGGAGATTACGAATGGGATAAGATTATTGTTCAGCCCCATTCATGAAAGGTATGAAGTATTCGGCACAGCCGGAGACAGTCCCGTTCTTACTTGTTTTAATTATCGTAATCTCAGGTCTAACAGCTATCTTTAGGACTATCTCAATATAGTTTATTTCTGTTGGTATGTTTGTATTTTTCTTTTTCCTAATATTTTTCTTTATCTTTGTCTTTGTTTTCATCTTCATCTTTATGCTTATATTTATCTTTATCTTTGTCCTTTTTTATCTTCATATCCATCTTTATCTTGTCCTTAACCATATCTTTGTCTTTATTTTTATTTTCATTATCATCTTTACCCTTATTCGTATCTTTCTGTTTATCTTTATTCTGATTTTATCGTTATCTTTATCTTTATGTATATCTTTATCTTCATCTTAATCTTTATATCTATCTTTATCGTTATCGTTAGGTTAGGTTGAACTGGTCGGTCAATAAAGCCTTCAATAAAGACCTCACATAGTGTGACCAGAATTTGTTTGACGAACAAACGAAAGAACACTAATCAGGTACCAGAACTTATGTCTTAAGTCTTCTCTCTTCAGAAATATATGCCACTTTGTGAGATAGGACTCACTATTAACGGAAGGGGTTGCGCTTGCTGTTTATTGTGTGAAATAAGGTGATCCTACAGGCTGCCAGATTACTGCATCGCCTTTCAGGCGGAATTATAGCCGTGAAGAAAGCAGTGGAAATTCTGAAGGAAGCGTGCTTAAGATGCAGTCGCGTCAATATACATATGTATATATTGATAGTCAGGCGGCGAATAAGGCAATAATATCAAACAGAACTTCATCCAGAAGTGTTCTGGAATGCAAGGAAGCATTGAAAAAACTTCACTTTGTAAACCCTACGATATTAGACTCACAAAATTGCTCATGTCTCGGAAGAGAGAAGAAATAAAGCTCACGATTTGCATACTAACTGGACACTGCTTTCTGGCGTCACATTCTTATATGTTAGGCCTCGTCAGTAACAGCTAGGAAGTGGGAGCTACTGGAAGGAAGGGTTGAGCACGTTTTGGGTTCATGTTCTGTCATTGCCACATCAAGGCTCAATCTATTAGGTCCTGGAACCGGATTAGAGCTCTTCCGTTTGATCGTAAATCAATTTATGGTACCACTATGGACATATTCAGCCTATATGAGGTCTTGACCAGCCAGTTCAATCTATGCAAGATCAAGAGCCACCAGCCAGACTACAAAGAAAATAAATAAATGAGGTTTCTAAGTAAATTTACAACAGTGTTGCACAAAGCCAGCAGAGCTTCGAATACAAACCCGGCATTTTGAGTAGTAGTATGTATATATCAGAGGGCATCTCTGATCTAGAGTGAAAAAGGAATGCGACGGGATTATAGATGTATTTAAAGGCTATATCATGCTCGGCATTTGTCCAAAAACGATAAGTTGTAACATTAAAGGACATCAGCTTCGGGCTGTCGTGCTACTAGACATTGTTTGACTGGATCTTCGAAACAAGTAAAAGGATTGACAAAATTAGAATGGCATTTAGTGCAAATATCTTCCGTACCAATATACATAATACATTGTCGAAAACAAATTATATGGCATTAATCTGGCCATTCAGCAAAGCATCTCCGCTACACCCTCCGTTCGAAATGGTCATCAATCAGCGTGAGTGTCTTTTTATACTCAGCGTGGTTTGCACACAGAGTATATTAACTTGGATTGGATGTTGTACAGGTATGAAGGAATCGAGATATATATAGACTTCCACATATCAAAATCATCAGTATCGAAAAAAAATTTGATTGAGCCATGTCGGTCCGTCCGTCCGTCCGTCTGTCCGTTAACACGATAACTTGAGTAAATATTGAGATATCGTCACCAAATTTGGTACACGAGCTAATCTGGGCCCAGAATAGATTGGTATTAAAAATGAGCGAAATCGGATGATAACCACGCCCACTTTTTATATATATAACATTTTGGAAAATACAAAAAACCTGATTATTTAGTAAATAATACACCTAGAATGCTGAAATTTGACATGAGGACTGATATTGAGACTCTTGGTTTTGTAGCAATAAATAGGGGAAACTTCAAATTTAAAAAAATGTGCGTGGCACCACCCCTTTTACGACTAAGCAATTTTCTATGTTTCGGGAGCCATAACTCGAAGAAAAATTAACGGATCTTAATAAAATTGGTTACAAAAATTTTCCCTATAGCAAGAAATATTTCTAGAAAATGGACGGGATCTGTTAAAGACCACGGCAACTTAGATATAAAACAAGTTTAAAAGGTGTAAAAGTGTAGTAGACTAGAATAATAAGCTATAAATTAGCAAAAACTTGTTTTGAGTCAATGATATTTCGCTTATCAAGTTTTATTGTAAGAGGAAATAGGAAGACATTTTCTTTTTAAAGGGCGGTGCCACATGCTATGTAGAAAAGTAATTTATCTCAAATGAAATGTGCAATTGAAGCTCACGCTGAGTATATAATGTTCGGTTACACCTGAACTTAGACACCTTCACTTGTTACAAATAATTTGTTTGTTAACGTTTTCAAGGGCCTAGGGCAAAATCTGTTGTTTAATCTATTTTTAATAATCTCTCTAAATTTAATTATTCCCACACCTTTTGCACGAATATACAAAATAATGAGCTTTCCTTTGTGTGCGCATATTAAACTGTAGCGCCTAAAGGATTAAATTAACAATGCAATATGTTTTTATATTTAAATACTTTGCTTGGTTGATTGCGCAAATTCTTATGTTATTAATTAGTTAGTATTTGACCATTCGATAATTAAGCATATTGCGTTTTTAATATTAAAGAGAGCGGGGGCATTTGTATACTATATATACATACATACGTACATTTATAGATATGTTGGCTTCAAATAATATGAAGTTAGGTAGAGATTAAATACTTTGCGCGATTTACCTCCGAGATACTCTTCAAATTTACGTCGTGTTCCTTTTTCCCCTACAAATTGGTGGGACGGGACCTACATGCTTTATGCCGACTCTCCAAGGCAGATGCATTTTCACTGACAAGTTTTTCATGACAGAAATACACTCGGATTGTTTGCCAAATCACTTCCGAGGGGCGACCCCGATTAGAAAAACTTTTTTAAAGTTTTTGATGTTACTTTGCCTGTGCGGTAGTGGGAAAACGCGACCACCACACCACGGTGGTAAGCCATGAAACCAAAACTAGCCTAGCTATTCATAAGAACCTACTTTAACTACACACTTAAATCTGATCATCTTTAATTGACCCATACAATATATCTCCCGGATTCCATAGTTTTATTGTTTCTATATTCCTTCCGTTGCCTCGAGAGATACAAAACTCATATTTTTACCTGGCATAAACATACATGAGTGGACGGTTTGTGTTCTGACAACATTTGACGTTGCAAAAGTATATTTGGGAACCTTTCTGATCTTCTCATAGCTAGATTCGCCTATAAGGGCTGCCTCATAACAAAGCAATGGGACACACTAAGGAGGGACTGTAATAACTAACCCAAGCCCTTCCCCTAGCTATGTTAGAAGCTCAAACAATTTATCCATTTAAGTACCGCGGTATGCCCCCAATTTCAACCGAGCCAAGGTCTACTAAAAAATGGATGAAGTAGCTGATGCACTACCCATTCCTAGGTCACACCAGTGCATCTGTAAAGCAAGTGTTCAACAGCTCTGATAGATGGTAAGATCGCGTACTCTCATCAAGCGGTGACCCGTTCATATCTAAATTAGATAAAGAGATGTTTAGATTGATAAGGACTAAGATAAGTAAGGAAGTTAGTTCGGCTCTCACTTATAAGATTAGTTAATGTTTCGGCAGCGCTATACTTATAAATTATAAC